>NC_133124.1:200125768-200436555 GCF_048418815.1 Hemitrygon akajei
GTTTTAGGAACAGCTTTTTCCCTTCTGTCAGTCCATGAATCAATTAATTGCTCTACTCCTCTTTTGCACTATACCAGCACTTAGTAAATTTTTAAAAAGTTTTGTACTGCACTGCTGCCATAAAACAAATTTCACTCCGTCGATATTCCCTGACCTACTGAGCTAGCAGCTTTGTGTGTTGCTCCAGATTTCCAGCATCTGCAGTCTCAGTGTCTCTACAATTGATATCGATGACTTGTATGAGAACAAGTGTGTTTATGGAACAGGGTTAGGGACTGTGTATCAATTCTGTCTCCGTGCCTGTAATTCTACATCGTATCTGTACCACCCCGTATGAGTACATGCAGCAATAAACTTGACTAGGGAAAGGATAGGAAAGTGTCGTGAAGATGGCTAAGATTACAAAAGGAATATTGATAGGCAAAGTCAGTGGAAGGCGAACTGGCAAATAGATTATAAGGGGGGGAATGTGAAATTGTATATTTTGGTAGGATAATAGGTTTATACGCTAAATTGCAGATACAGCAGCAGTGGAAAAGCTGAACAGAATGGTTGTCATTCACCAAATGGGAAATTGAATACAAAAGTAAAGCCGGGGTTGTACATTCAGTGGCCACTTTATTAGGTACACTTGTGCACCTACTCATTAATGCAAGCATCTAATCAGCCAATCACATGGCAGCAGCTCAATGCATAAAAGCAAGCAGACATGCTCAAGAGGTTCAGCTGCCATTCAGATCAAACATCAGATTGGCAAAGTATGATAAGTGACTTTGAGATGATTATAGGTGCTAGGTGAAGCAATTCCAGTATCTCAGAAATTGCTGATTTCCTGGGATTTTAATGCACAGGTCTCTGGAGTTTACAGAGAATGGTGCAGAAAACAAGAACGTCCAGTGAGTGGCAGCTTTATGGGTGAAAACACCTTGTTAATGAGAGAGGTCAGAGGAGACTGGCCTGACGGGTTCAAGCTGACAGGAAGGGGGCAATAACTCAAATAATCACATGTTACGACAGTGTGTGCAGAAGAACACATGTTGAACGTGCAAGTGGATGGGCTACAGCAGCAAAAGACAATGAGCATACACTCAGCGGCCACTTTATTAGGTACAGGAGGCCCCTCATAAAGCAGCCACTGAGGATATGGTTAAACATAAAGAAGTGGTGTTATCAGTTATATGGAGCATTGGTGAGGCCACATCTGGAAGTAATGGTGTCCTTAGTTAGGGTGGTTGTTAATCCACTGGGAGCTGTTTAGAGGTTTACTGGATCAATACCTGGAACGGATGAAGAGGTGTGGGAAAGATGCCAAAAAAATGTTGGCAATTTCACACTGAACTGACACCAGTTCAGTCCCACCCAGGGGTGGCATTCATTTGTAACTTTCTTCATGGGGAAGCAGAACATCTGAATCTCTCTGAGGCAGAGGTGGATTGACCCTTGATAAACATGAGGGGGTGAAAGATAATCATGAGGCAACATGTCAGCATAACAGCTAGCTCAATGCTTTACAGTGCCAGTGATCAGCGATCACAGTTCAATTCCCACCTCTGTCTGTAAAACTTTAAACTTTTTCATGACCATGCGAGTTTCCTTTGGGTGCTCTGGTTTCCTCCCATAGTCGAATGACAGACTGGCTAGGGCTATTAAATTGTGGGCTTTGGAGCTGGAGGCATGGCAATACTTGTGGGTTACCCCGAGAATATCCTCAGACTGTATTGGACTTTGGTGCAAATGACACAATTCACTTTACAGTATTGTGGAAAGGTGTTAGGCACGTATATACAGGTGGGGTACCAAGACTTTTGTCAAAATGGTGCAGAGAGCAAGTTTAGAAATCTAATGAGAGCAAAAGGATGATGGGAATGATGACGGTGGAGTGCCGTGGGAGGGGTGTGGGACAGGCAGCAGAGAAGGAGTGGCAGGGCAGTGGGTCACCCAGGTGCAGACACACCCAGCCCAGAGGCAATGTAATTTGATTCCAAACAATTGGTTTATTGATCATTACAGAATATCTCTCAGGTGCTTCCTGCTCCCTCTCCTCTCCCTTCCCCTTTTCCCAAACATGATTCCCCTCTCCGTGCCCCCTTCCACAATACCAGAATCAGGTCAGGAAAAACTTTTTTTGCAGCAGTACAGTGCAATACATAAAATTACTACAGCACTGTGCGCAAGTCTTAGGCACCCTGACTATATACATGTGTGTGCCTAAGACTTTTGCACAGTACCGTCAGTACATTTCGATGTACAAGTGACAAATAAATCTAATCTTTCGATCTTTAATCAGATAGACTGGAACACAGGGCTGAAGATGTAATCAGGTCACACACAAATACATCAGGTAATGGGACTCGAGGGGCCGAGTGGTGTACTCCCAGATACTAATTTGTATATTTGCTTTTATAGAATGCCTTCCATCACCAATAAAGTACTGTTGAATTGTAGTCAGGGTTGCATTGTAGGCAAGTTCCCACAAGCAGCGACCTGTAAATGACTGGGTAAACTAATTAATTATGTTAACTGCAGGTTAACTATAGGACAATAGATATTCTGGACAGGATTTCTAACCCCAATCTGTTTCTTGTCTGGACAGTTCCGTGTTGCCATTAGGGAATTCGCTAGCTGTGAACTGCCCGCTCTTGTTCCTACATTACAATTAACTCCCAATGAGAGTAACACACACACACACCCAATTCTGGAGGAATTCAGCAGGTCAGGAGCATATATGGTATGGAGGAAGTTAACAGTCGAAGTTTCGACCAAGACCCTTCATTTAAAAAAATCCACACCAGATACCTAGGATATTTCTGGGCTACCCAAAATATTCTGGGAAAGAGTCAGTTCCTTCCACGAGGACGTAGGTCTCTTTTGTCTCGACCCCCTCCACACATAACATCAGACACGTCCATATTCTCACTTCATTCGGGGGATGAGCTGTGCCTCCGCCTGGAAGCAGGCTTCTGCACAACTGAGGCGTGAGGAAAGGGACCCAGATGACACCCAAACCCCTGTGAGGATGGAGGACAGAGTCACTGGCCAACCAAACCTTGCCTTACTCCCATCCCTCGTCTACAGCGACCACACTTCCAACAATCACCAATTCCAAAACGCTTTGGAACTCCCTGAAAAGCGATAGAAAACATTGTCCTTTAACAAGGCGGGTCAGGATCCCATCCCAAAACTGTACGAATTTCACGCCCTCTGATCCCAGAGCTATGCCGAAGGAAACGCCCTCAAAGTTTCTGGGAATCTACCTTCCCAGATCAGACAGCTGACGAAGCGAGTTCTGATCTATAACACTAACCATATTAACATCTCTCTCCACAGATGCCATCCGACCTGACAAGTATATCTCGAATTATCTGGTTTTGTTTCCGGTCTCGGCACCTGCAGAGTTCCAAAAATAAAATGTAAGATCCACTCACCCCTCGCCATCAGACTGACCACTTCGTCTGCCTCTTGCACCGCCGTCTGGTCCCGGGCGGAGAGGTCCCTGCCGACTCTGCCGGTCACAGCCTTGTACAGTTGGATCATGTAGAACGGGTACCGAGGTCGGTGCCCGGGGCTCGCCTCTCTCTGTTCGGCCGGTACGGGCTGGGCTCTACCCAAGAAGCGATGCAGGTTGTCCCGCTCCTGTGCCGGACTCCCGTGCCAAGCGACTACAGCAAGGAGCTGGGCAGAGACCAGCAGCAGGAGGAGGACAGCCATCTGGAACGGATCTTCGAGCCGCTGTCAGCGTCTGGCTGATGGGAAAGTTGGAGGAAAACTGGCCGCTCAGTGACTGCCCGCCTCTTATAGTCCAGGACGGCGGATTGATCTCGCCGCCTCCTTATTGGCAGACTTCAATTTCCTTCACCCCAATACACACAAGTTCGCGGCTCACCCCATCCTGAACTACAGACTCCCTAGAACACCGTCTTCACTACATGTTTTATAGCCAAAGGTAGTCCCCTTCTCCGTAACAAATGCATTAAATGTGGAAATGGGCAGTAATTCCCGTCTTGCGAGTGAAACAACAATTAGCTAAAAAAACCAAACTTCCGAAATATTGCCTCGCATCTGCCAGATTTTAAATCGGGTTTAGATTCGGGTTGGGGGTGCAAATAAAATAGTTTTAACAGCTCCTTTTTGTTTTGGGATGGAATGCCCACAAGAAAATAAATCTCAGGGTAGCATATAGTGACATATACGTACTTCGATAATAAATTTATTTTGAACTTTGAGCGGGTGTTTTGTCTGACTTGATTAATCTGCCGACTTTAACTCAGAGCAGCATCGCTCGTTGCTTCCCTATGCAAATGATCAAATCAATTTGTCGCAAACGAGATCACCATCTCTGGAATAAAGGACCCTATTCAAATCCCAATCCTGTTTTTAATCCATCGCAATTAACTCGCATCTCCCTAATCCAGATTAGCCCCTTCATGTATCAATAAATTTAACCGCACGCACAAGGATGAAAGATATATGACGGAAATTGTATGAAGATTTTTTTTCCCGTAATAACGAAACCAGTTAAGAATCTCTCCCTCCACCCTCCGAATTTGCTCGGTAGAAATAACTGAATAACTAAGAGCTGAGGGCAGCACCGCGGACTCAATGGAGGGAGGAGGGGCGGGGTGGAATTTCGGGTTAGTTTCAGTCACCGAGTTGTCAGCTGCCGGCATCTTTGAATTGGCGGAGAAAACGAGCTGCTAATGGGCCGAATACCAAGCCTGTTCATTTAATTATATGTTCATTCTCTCCCCCCACCTCCAAAACACACACCTCGGCTGGATTGCCGGCTGCTTTCGTGCTTGGGTCCCAGCCACGAGTGAGACGTCTGCTGGCTGGGGTCTCCTCGCCCGAGGGTTGCTAGGATCCCCGGGGTTATCATTATTGCTTCAGTTGTCAGCAATGGGCACGTGGTATTAATTCTCTCGCCCTTGCACCAGATCCTCGGCCCACCCACATTACCCCATACCCATTCACTGCCGCTTCCTCCAGCCTCACTCCCTTTCCCCTCCCTACCCCCGACTCTACTCCCTTTCCCCCGCTCACATCCATTTACACCCTCTTGCTTCTCATGTCCATCAAACCCCACTGCCCCATCATACCCACCTCACCAAATGGACCAACTTTCTTAGTCCTTGCACCCTCCAACTGGTCTGATGCACCTGCTCAATCTCACTACACTCAATATGCCTTAGGAACAGGCCATTCTGCCTCTCTTGTTTGTGCTAGTATCCCGGCTCCTTGTGGGCTTTCTCACGCGCCTCTAGAGTGATCACTTGAGTCAAATATGATGGATAGTGCCTGTGTACAGCTTGGTTTAAGATGGGAAGGCTGATGCACAGGCAGCTACCACACAGATAGATTGGGGTCAGTGTCCGTTGACATACACAGTGACTGGGTACCCTTCACTGTTGCAACCTTCCTCCATCTCCACTGCTGTTGTGATGTGTCAGCTTCTTCTGCCAGCTCCAACACTAAGGTCTTGGTTGGATCACTCTTTGATTGGAACTTCCCCCATGACCTTACCACCAGAAGCTAAGCTCCAGGTGGCATCACTCTTGGGATCAAAGGAACTCACAAGCCTCTCTACTACAATGAGGGGACATCCTGAAGTCTCACCTCTAGGACTACTCCCCCCTTGTGATTAAGTTGCTTCTCAAATATTTCTTGTTCATCTTCCTCAATGTCCCTCAAGGAATGAGATCTATATTTGGTTGACATTTTTTCTCCTGAATCCCCTGTTGGATGTAATGGTGATATGTAAGTATTTCAAAGCAATAGAGTAGTTAGGAGGAGAGTAGTTAGGGGGCACCTCATAAAAGATCAAGGTGGACATCTTTGTGTGGAACTGCATAAGGTGGGTGAGGTCCTCAATGAACATTTTTCCTCTTTTTACAATGGAGAAGGACAGGACAAGTTAGGTACTTGAGATGGTCAATGGGGATGTCACGGGATATTCTGAATAATGGCAGAGGAGGTATGGAATGTCTTAAAGCATATAGAACACTAGAACCATAGAACACTACTGCACAGAAAACTGGCCATTTGGCCCTTCTAGTCTGTGCCAAAACTTTATTCCGCTGGTCCCATTGACCTGCACACAATCCATAACCCTCCATGTATCTATCCAATTTATTCTTAAAGCTTAAGAGTGAGCCCATATGAAGGTAGATTATTTTCCAGGGCCTGATCAGGTATAGCAAAGAGCACCGGAGAAGAAATTGCAGTTGAGAAACTGGTTGAGATATTTGCATCATCATTGGTGACAGGCAAAATGCTGAAAGGCTAGAGGGCAGTTGACATTGTGCCTTTGTTTAAGAAAGGCTGCACAGAAAAACCTAAGAACTATAGACCAGTAAGCGCAATGTATGTGGTAGGTAAGTTACTGGAGGAGATTCTGAGAGACTAGATAAATGAGCATTTGGAAAGACAAGGATTGATTAGGGTTACAGCTTTGTGCTGTGAAAGCTGTTGTCTCATGAATTTGATTGAGTATTTTGAAGAAGTAACCAAGAAGGTTGATGAGGAAAGTGCGGTAGAAGTAGTTTATGTAGTCTTCAGTAAGGCCTTTGATAAGGTTCTGCATATTAGGCTGCTATGGAAAGTTAGATCGCACAGGATCCTGGGAAATCTAGTTAACTGGATATAGAACTGGCTTGATGGTAGGAAGTGAAGGGTGATGGTAGAAGGTTGTTTTTCCAGACTGGAGACCATGACTTGTGATGTTCCCCAGGGCTTGCTGCTTGGCCCATTGGTAATTGTCATCCATATCAACGATTTGGATAAGAATGTACAAGGCATGGTTAATAAGTTTACACTGAATTAGGTGGTGTCACTGGCAGTGAAGATGGCTATCAAAAAGAAGCTCTTGATTAACTGGGGAAGAACACTGAGGAATGGTGTATAGAGTTTAACTCCTATAGTTGTAGGTGTTGCATTTTAGGAAGCCAAATCAGGGTAGGATTTCACAGTAAAAAGTACAACCTGAGGGAGATCTGTGCAAAAGAGGGAGCTAGGAGTACAAGTACGTACATGTTTTCTAGCAAGTGTTATTGCAGGTAGATAAAGTGCAGAAGGCGGCTTTTGTTGTGATAGCCTTTACTCGAGTATAGAAGTACAGGACGTTTTATTGCAGTTGTATAAGATGTAGGTGACATTGTGTTTGGAATATTACATTCAGTTTTTGTTGCCCAACTGTAGAAAATATGTCATTATGTACAGAGGAGATTTACGAGAATGTTGCCTGGACTTGAGGGACTGAGTTATAGAAACAGGTTGAGCAGGTTAAAACTTTTTTTCATTCAAGCATAGGAGAATTAGGATGTAATAGAAGTAAATAAACTTTCAAGAGGTATAGATGGAGTCAATGCGTACAGTTCTTTTCTCAGGCATGGGGAACGAAGAAGTTATGGGTGTAGATTTGAGATGAGAGAGGAAAAATTTAAAAGGAACTTGAGAACCAACTTTTTCTACTCAGAGTGTTCAATTTATGGAGTGAGCTACCAGAATTGTTGAGGCTGGTATATCAACAACACTTAAAAGGTACTTGGATGAGTAAAACAAGCTTCGGGAATTTTGATCTGCATGTACAAGTATGACTCTCTAGTACTGATGGACCCTCCACCCAGCATCTGTCTCCCCATGACACTGGCTAACTAGAGTAGATTCTAAATCTGGGAGTAGACAAATCTCAGATACAAGGATTTAATTCCAAAACTGGGAATATTCAGTGGCCTCAAGCAATAGAATCCTAAGTTTCAACAGCCCTCAAATATTAGTTTGTGTCTGGAAAATTACTAGCCATAGCCCATCAGGTATAGGTACAGAATTAAGCCATTTGGCCCATCGAGTTTGCTCTACTATTCCATCATGGCTGATTTATTGTCCCTCTCAACCATGGTTTCCTGCCTCTACCCTGTAATCTTTGATGCTCTGATTAATCAAGAACTTATTAACCTCTGCTTTAACTATACCCAATTTACTTGTCCTCCACGGCCATCCATCTGTGTCAATAAATTCCACATACTCACCACGCTGTGGGTAAAGAAATTCCCCCTCATCTTTATTTTAAAGGGCATCCTTGTACTTTGAGGCTGTGCCCTCTAGTCCTAGACTCCCCCACTACAAGGAACATCCTCTCCAAGTCCACTCTATCTAAGCTTTTCAATATTTGATAGGTTTCAATGAAATCCCCACCTCATTCTTCTAAACTCCAGTGAGTAACAGACCCAGAACCATCAAATGCTACTCATACATTAGCTCTTTCATTCCTGTGATTATTCTCATGAACCTCCTCTGGACCTTCTCCAATATCAGCAAATCCTTTCTTTGATAAGATGAATAAAAGTACATTAGTAAATTATGTACAGACAGGATATACCAGTAATCAATGCGCATTTGTCTCCTAATGAGTACTTTTCTTAAAAGTTTAATTCTTCTGCCAGATTTATTATTAATAACTTTATTGATCCTGAGTGGGAAATTATTGCATTCCAGCAGCAACATTTAAAGACATACACTTAGCAATAATAATAAATGTAATAACATTAACTAATAATAAAGTACAGAATAATAATATACACAATTATTTACCAATGTGCAATAACAAAGTAGGAAATAATAAAACAGAGACTATTGTACTATGATGTGTGATCTGTCGCACAGAATTTGGTAGGAAAGATTCTTGTAACAGCGGAGCTATGTGAGCCTGTTTGAAAGGGTGCTCCACTGCTTATTCAGAAGGTCATGGAGAGGATGTGCCTGATTGAATTATATTGGAACTTGTGTTCATAGTATTACTAGATTTTCCAGTCATGAAGGTTTTGAATGTGGGGTGAAGGTTCCTGATGGTAGGGGACATAGAGAGCAGTTCTTTGGAATAAACCCATTTTGAGCTGTTACATGGGCAACAAGAGGGTGATCTTTAAATCCTGCTGCCACCCTGTGATATGTAAGGTGTTAACAGGAAAATAATATGATAGACTCTTGACCTCACAATCTATCTCATTATGCTCTTCCATTTTATAGTTTACCTGTACGGCACTTTTTCCTGTAGCTTTTACACTTTATTCTGCATTCTGTTATCATTTTACCTTACTCTAGCTCAGTGCACTGTGTAATGATGTGATCTGTATGAAAAGGTTGCACAACAAGGTTTTCACTGTATCTTGTACATGAGACAATATATACCAATACCAATCCAAATACAGCTAATTGAGACATCGGTTCATTGGGGCAGCTGCTTATTTGGGACAACTCTTAAAGAACAAAAACTAATCAAGAAAATATCTGGGATTCCATTCATTTATTTGGGACACTATGCCACTTATAGGAGACTGTTAACATAGAACATAGAAATCTACAGCTCGTTACAGGCCCTTCGGCCCACAATGTAGTGCCAAACATGTAACCTACTCTCGGAACTGCCTAGAATTTCCCCTAATGCACAGGCCTCTATTTTTCCAAGCTCCATGTACCTAAGATTCTCTTTAAAGACCCCATTGTATCCGTCTTCACCACTGTCGCCAGCAGTTGAGTAAAATAAGCCTACCCTTGACATCCCTCTGTATCTTCTTCCAAGCACCTTAAAACTATGCCCCCTCGAGTTAGTTATTTCAGTCCTGGGAGATAACCTCTGGCTATCCACACGATCAATGCCTCTTGTCATCTTATAAAGTTTCCAAATATCAAAAACAATTTACTATAAATAACTGCAAACAGTAAAAATCTAAATCAAATCAATATTTGGTGAGATACCCTCTGCCTTTAAAACTAGTAGTTCTCTTAGGTACATTGTCATGCAGTTTTAAAAGAAAATTGTCAAGCATCTTGGAGAACTTGCCACCGTACTTCTGCAGATTTTGGCTGTCTCGTTTGCTTCTGTCTTTCCAGGAAATCCCAGACAGCCTCAATGATGTTGAGATCAGGGCTCTGTGGAGGCCATGCCACCTGTTACAGAATTCCTTGTTGTTCTTTCCACTGGAGATGGGTTTTTTTAAGGCCCAGGCCATTTGTTTGGGGTCATTGTCCTGCTGTAGAATGACGTTAGGACTGATCAGACGCCTCCCCGATGGTATTGAGTGATGGATGAGATTCTGTTTCTACTTCTCAGCATTGAGGATTCTATAAACTCTGACCAGATCACCAACTCCTTTTGCAGAAATGAAGCCCCAAACAGGCAGGGAATCTCCACTGTGCTTCACTGTTGGCTGCAGACACTTATCCATGGAGCACTCGTCAGCTCATCTACAGGCTGAGTGAAAATTTTCAAAATTTGACTTGTCAGTATAGAGCACTTGCTGCCAATGTTCAGCACCCCAGTCCTTATGTTTTTGTGCATAGGTAAATCTTGGCTTTGATTCCACTGGCTTTTTGGCAGTAATTCTTCCATGAAGATCACTTCTGACAATACTTCTCCACACTGTACAGGGTTGTACTTGGGTTCCAGTGGTTTCTGTGAGTTCAGAGCTAATAGCAGTGCTGGATTTCGAAGGTCCTGTAGCGTCAGTCACGTGCACTTGCTGTAGCTGTTAGACACAACAAGTGCAAACTGTTTTTAAATAGCACCTGTGGCACGTGTTGGTGTTCAAAGAACAGTGTTTCTTTTTGTCATTGATAGTTGGCGAGAAATAAGCAGTAAGACAATTCAGACCTGTTTTGCTCACTGTGGTTTCAAGTATTCAGGTTCAGAGATGCTAAGTGGCCTGGAGTGAAAATTGTACAATTTCATTACCTCTACAAGTTCGGAGCTACAAAGAATTTAAAGGTATTGACAATCATCTCGAATGTTACAATGAGAGTGAAGAATTGTTGAAAACATTGAATGAAGGCAGTCCATTATCTGCACTGATTTCATTCATTTACAGTCATTCAAAAGAACACAGCAGTTTCTAACTAGAGTCAGTGCACTTGCTGTGGCTGTTAAACACTACACAGTGCTTAGAGCAAAGAGTTTTAAAACAGTGTCATGTGTACTTGTTTGTCTTCAGAAAATAGTGGTTTTTGTCACTGACAGTTGCAGTAAGATAATTCCGAGCTGTTTTGTTCACTGCAGTTTCAGCATTAAGGCTTGGAGATGCCAGAAATGCTGGGAGTGAAAATGATTTCACTACATTAATAGGTTAGGAACAATGAAGAATTTGCAGATATTGACAATAATCTTTAATGAAGATTTTGATGATACTTTGAATGAAATGATTATTTGTACTGATTTTATTCATTTATCTATTGAGATACAGCATGGGGTAGGCCTTCCGGACATTCGAGCAATGCCGCCCAGCAATCTTCTGATTTGATCAAACATTAATCATGGGACAATTTACAATGACCAATTAATTCACCAAACAGTACTACTTAGGACTGTGGGAGGAAACCAGAGCACCTGGAGTAACCCTCGTGGTCATGGGGAGAACATACAAACTCCTTACAGGGACCCGGTCACCTGTCCTGTGAAGCGCTGTGCTAGCCTCTAATCTACAGTGATTTTGGTCATTTACAGACAATCAAAAAAACATGGCAGGGTACACTAAATTAACTCCTTTGGTATTGCTCTAATTTATTCTTAATTTGTTTAAATACATAGTTTGTTACTCAGTTAAATGTCTTTTTCTACCTTCTTAACTATTCCGGGAAACTTCAGTTAATTGGGGCAGCAGTTTAATTGGGCCAAAAGTTCCTAATGAGTCCCAATTAACTGGTATCCACTGAACTAATTTTCTATAAAATTTAATTTTTTCCTATCATAAAGTTTAAGACCATAGCAAGAAGGTACCTGGTGGTGGGAGACATGGAGAGCATCTTTTCCGAATAATCCCAACTTAATCTGTTACATGGCCATTAACATGACAGCCCTCAGGTCCTGCTGCCATCCTGTGGCTAGTATGTTGTTAACAGGAACAGCTACCACTGTTCGGTAAGATCTGCTAGTTCACTGTATCATAGCAATTTGATGACTTAAAAGTAGCTTGTGGAATAAATATCTTGTCTGATGAACAAATTACCTTTTCAAGACTTAAAAATATAAGAATTCTTTATAAACTAATTTTCCAGGAGCAGTCACAGATTCTAAGATTAGATAGATCATCCCGACACTAATTAATTTCTGGTTTCTGCTATACATCTCTTGCTGCTGTTGGTCCTGTTACTGAATCTTCAGGCAGTAAAAGCTTTTATATCTAGCATTGAGAAAAGGATTAGCTTAGTTATTTTAAAAAGGGATAATATTCTACCCTCAATGCTTGTGTTTCATCTTAAATTATATTGGAAAAGTGGTTTGATGCAAACTTTGTGTGACAAGTGCCAATACAAATTTAATAATTCCACTCTTTTCAAGATTCAAGATTGTTTAATGTCATTTCCAGTACACAAGTGTAAAGGAGAACAAAAAATTGTTACTCTGGATCTGACGCAGCACAGAATAAACATAAAATATAAAGAATAAAATAATAATAAAAAACAGAATAAATATAAGCACAAAAATACTTTATGTACAAAGATTCATTGTAAATATGTCCACAAAGTGACTCTAGGCAAAGGAGTGTCTGTACATAAGGTGACTGATAGGAATAATGAAGTAGTGGTGGTGGGTTAATGGGTGGAGGTGTTGATCAGCCTTACTGCTTGGAGAAACTGTTTTTGAGTCTGGTGGTCCTGGTTTGGAAGCTACGTAGCTTCCGCCCTGATGGGAGTGGGACAAGCAGTTCACGAACAGGGTGGGTGTGATCCTTCATGATGTTGCTGGCCTCTTTCTGGCAGCTTTCTGCATACATTTCCTTGATAGTGTAGGTTTTCACAAATAAGATGATGTGATGCGTTTCATATTTAAGAAAATCTGTAACGGCTCATTTATTGTACTTCAAAAACTGAACACAGCGGTAACAGATCATCATATCAGGCCAGCCCCTTAAAGTGAACTCCAACTCAATGTTGGTAGTTGTGAATTATGTGCACTTCACATTACCCTACGCCAGCTACCCGAGTGCTGATGAATGTCCGAGCTATGTCTGCGGCCATTGCCGATTGTAGAGGGACGACCTCTGGCCATCTGGTGGTACAGTCCACCATGGTAAGGAGGTGCGTGACACCACAGAGGGAGGGGGGAAGAGGTCCAACAAAGTTCACATCGACGAGGTCAAACCATTGCTCAGGGACCTCAAAACATGCCAATTGCGCCTGGACATGTGGGTTAATTTTTGCCCACTGGCACTCCAATCATGCCTGTGCTTTCTGAGACCGTGCCAAACAAACTCTAGTGCTATCAGTTTTCACAATGCCTTCTGGCCCAGATATGTAAGACCACATATGGAGTTAAAAACAGTCTGCCTCCAGTTTGCGGGAACTATGGGGCGAGGGTGACCAGTTGAGACATTGCCCCAGCTTCCCCGAACTTGATGTCAGCCGACCGCAGGCCTGTGACTGCTGTACAGTAAGCTTGGACCTCTGGGTCAGCAGCTTGGTCGGCTGCTATGCCAGCATAGTCAACCCCTAAGTGATTGTCTTCATCAGCTGGCTGTGAGAGGTAATCGGCCATGGCATTATTTTTCCCTTTTATATGTTGTATATCAATTATGAACGCTGAAATGTAGGCCACGTGGCGTTGCTGCCGTGCATACCTGGGGTCTGATATTTTGGCCATCACGTGCATGAGAGATTGTGGTCAATGAATTGTGAAATGGTGACTCTCTAGAAGAAAACGAAAATGGTGGTCAGCCAGATAGAGACCGAGAAGCTTACTGTCGAACGCGCTATACGTCCCTTCAGGGGGAGGGAGCTGCCAGCTGAAGAAAGCGGGCAACTGCCACAGGACTCTGACCAGCTGCTCGTGCACAGCACTCACAGCGTACTCTGAAGAGTCGGTAGTAATGGCTATCAGTGCGCCGTAGAGTCCAGTTGGAAAGAGCTCGCTTGGTATCATCAAATGCCCTGGTCACGTCCGCTGACCAGTCAAACATGTGATTAAGGCTATTGCCTTTAAGCACACTATACAGGGGGAGCATAAATTCAGCAGCTTGCAGAATGAAGTGGTCACAGGAACTCACCAAGCCTAAAAGCTTCTGTAGTTTCTTAGTAGTGCGGGGCGGTGGGAAATCTATAATGGGAGCTACTTTTGATGTAAGGGGTTTTGATAACCAAGAAAGTCAATGGTTGACAACCCAAACAGGCATTTATCAGGGTTAATAATCAACCCATGTTGGCTTAAGTGCCTGAAAAGTGTGTGGAGATGAGATACGTATTCAGATTTGGATGCATCGGTGGCAAGTATGTCATCCAGGTAAACAATAAGAAAATCTATGTCTTTTAATACAGAGTCCACCTACAAAATTTGCAATGAATTTTTCAGCCCAAACAGCATGCACAAAGAGGCCAAATGGGGATATCACACCCGTTTTGGGAACGTCATCCAAGCACACATGCACCTGATGCACTCTAACTAAATCGACTTTGGAAAAAAATTAACTTTCCGGCTAAATGTGCTGAAAATTTTTAGATTAGAGGGACTGGGGAGTGATCAGGGATGGTAAGGCATTGATAATTGCCACATGGGTGGCAGCCACCATTGGACTTAGGGATGATTCGGTGGGGGGGAGCCCAGGAGTTATTTGACTGGCTTACTTACCTAAATTTTGCATGTTGGCAAACTCAGCCTTTGCAGTTGTCAGCTTTTCAGGGTCCAGTCTATGCGCACAGGCCAGTTGTGGAAATGTGGTGATCCACCCCACGTTTTGTGACTGTAGTGGAGGATGTGGGCTTACTAAGGTTTGGGAATTTGCTCAGCAGTTGCATGTGGTGGCGCATGCACTTGACACGAGTCATTATGGGTAACTTACCGGGCATGTAGGGTAATGACACAAAGTCTTCGACAGCCACAAGCCAGCAGTTCTCAAGATCAACTAACAGTCCTTGGGCATACAGGAAATCTGCACAGGACTGAGGTCTAGCCACTTTAGACAGGATGAAGACCCATGTGTAATTATCACCCACTGAAGCAGAGCATCCGTTGTGTCCTGTAAGTCTGCATCCTGCTACCATTGCTGGCTTCCAATGAGGTTTCATCGCTCTTTGCCTTTACATCAATAGGTGATGCCAGCAGCACACTTACTCGAGCACCTGTGTCACACAGGAAGCATTGCCCTGAAAAAATGTCTGTAATGAACTGTAGATGTCGCTGGCAGCTGGAACCCACGGAGTTCACAGACCTCTGATGTCCTGATGCACTGGCACTGGCACTGGCAAAGCTCAAGGGGGTCAGAACTTCCTGACTTTTGTACCAAAGCAAGCATTGTAAAAACACAGACTTGGCGTGCTTATGCTGGAGGCCTTGCTGACCGGGCTTATTGAGGCAGGGAATTGTGAAATTATGCTGTGCTGCCTGGCTGAGTGTAGACTATTAGTCACTTTAGAGAGCTTCTTATAGTCCTTCATGGGCGCATTGGTGAGGGCTATGTGACCTTGATCAGGCATTCGCTACATGAAGAGTTCTTTAAAAATAAAACGAGGACGGTGATTTCTTGCAGAGTGAATTGGGTCTCGGCTTATACAAACCAAACATTGGCATTTTGCTTTTAAAGCGACTGCATTGACCGACATGTTCAGTAACTCTGGGTCACCAATGTAGGGTTTTGCAAATAAAAATGACATTTATTTTAAGAAAAATCGTAACAACTCATTTATTGTACTTCAGAAACTGAACACAAAGCACAGTAACAGAACTGCATGTAATATGTCATCACATCAGACCAGCCTCTTAAAGTGACCCACAATTCAACGTCGGTGGTTATGAATTATGTACACTTCCACCAATTACGATACCCTACAATTGCAGGCAGGCTGGTGCCAGTGATGTATTGGGCAGTTTTGACTACCCAATCTAGATCCTTCCTGTCTGCAGTTTCCATACCATACAGCGATACAGCACTTTAGGATCTCTGTAGCTTTGTGCCACCTTTAGAGACCACTCTGGCCATGAACAGATTTTGGAATTCTGGATTTTTATAAAAGCCTTCGAGTAATGGAAACAAATAGTTGCATATTCTGTGGGAGAGAGAAAAAAAAAGAGATTGCTGGACAGCCAGTGGACTTTGAGGGAGAAGTCAATGCCAGTCGATGAATGATTTGTAGCCAGGGGTTGGGAATCTGAATACACGGAGAAGGGGATAATTTAATCTACAATTAGTTTCCATTGTTTCAGGGTTGGAGAATAATGCAGTGTCAACACAACTAACAAACCCAAGGAGTAAAACCCCTGGTTCCTCAGTATTTTTTTAACTATAAAAGGAATATACTTTATTTTTCCTCTTTGAACTGCACAATAGTGAGTGCAGCACTCTCATGGCAGCAGAGAGCTGGTCAGGGACCTTTTTTTGAGATCAGTGCTGTTTCTGCCCCTTTAAGAGAAGCGGACTGATCAGATGCTGCAAATCCAGACCGAAGTACACAAAATGCTGGAGGAATTGAGCAGGTCAGACACCCTCTATGGAGATGAATACCTGTTATTGTAGAGCCCTCGCCTGTTCATCCGTCTCCATAGCTGTTGCCTGGTGACGTAGGAGATCTCGCGAGAGCAGTGAGGTGAATTCTCGCGAGAGTGGGGCGGGCTGGAAGATGGCGGCGGTTGGGGAGGCGGGAACGGTGGCAGGTGGAGCGGCAGCGGAGGAGGACGTCCCGGCCGGACCCCGGGCGCCCGCCGGCTGCGGCAGGTATCACCGGAAGAAGAGGAGGCTTCGGTGTAGGGTCGAAGGGCTATACTGGGGCTGGCATCATGGGCTCAGAGACTTGAATTGAGGAGAGGAGGCGGAGCCTTAGCTGGTAATGGGGGAGGGCGAGAGAGAGGCGTGGGGTCAGGGGGCGGGGTTTGGGAATGAGTGGGAGCCCGGGGTCAGGGGTGAGAGAGACTCCGGGATCAAGAGTCCGGGTTAGGTTTATCACCAGGGGTCGGGAGGGTAGGGGGAAGGAGCCCGGGATTAGGTGGCTTGGGGGCAGAGGGTGCAGGGAGCCCGAGGCCACGGTGAGTAGGGTCAGGCAGCAGGGTGGGGTGGGGTGGGGTGGGGGGGGGGGGGAAGCCCTGTGATCAGGGAAGGAAGGGAGAAGGGAGACAGCACGAAATTTACAGGTTAGAGGGAGCGAGAGCACATGTGTCATGGAAGGGCAAAGGCGTTGGGGTCTGAGGGAATGAGAAGCACAGGGTCATCGAGGGGAGTGAGATATTTGGGGTCAGTAGGACGTGATCATGATTTTATAGAGGGCATGAAGTGCGATGGACAATGGTCTGAGTAAGGAGAGCGTAGGGACAGCATGAATCGAAGACTGGGCAAGATGGAATGGAGTGGGAGGACCAACTGGAGTAAGCAGAGGACATAGGCCAAGGGGGGGGGGGTCAGGTGTCAAAGTTTTGTTAACGTTTGTGTAAATGTGTTGGGCTGCACATTACATTATTGGTTGCATTTTGATCTGTTTCAGTGATTCTGCGATGGCAGATGTAACTGTTAACATGGATACAGAGATGTCTGGTTGTAAAGATATTGTAAGTATGGTAGTGTTTTTGAATGAGTTTGATCACTGATTGGTGTGTTTGTTATCTCTGTCTGTGTTTACAATCATGATTCCCCCTTTGATTCTCCCCCTTCACTCTCACCACCCAACCCTCTCTCTCACATTGACCTTCATTTGCAAATGTTAGCTCAGGGATGACTCATTTATAATTCTAAAATCATCATCTTGAACACTTTTAAACAAATGCATGAAGCAGTCTGTTGGGTCACAAATCTTAGACTGGCCTATTGCAGTGTGCTTGAAAGTAACAACTTTGAAAGGTTCCCATCTTCACCCCAAATGGGCCTTACCTGTAAATCTGAATTTTATCTTAAGGAGCAGGTGGGATGTTCACATACAGTGTGGTGAACAATTTGGAAGGGAGCTTGGAGGCTGTGATGTTCTCATCACCTACGTCTTTTGTTCGGACCATACAGCTGAAGGATTGGCGAGTTGCTGCAGGGAGGGATTTGTTTTGAAACCTGAAGTGCCATACTATGTGACCACCCACTCTCAAGCCACAGGGCTCTCTTTGCATAGTTGTGACATGATGGGCTGTTGATTGCTATATTAATTGGTTAGTTTGTTAAACTCATGTATGTATGGGTTGAACTGCCATGAGTGCTGCTCAGTTCCCTATTCAGTAATTGAACCATGTGTTACATTTCCAGGAGGTATCTGCTGACAGCACTGAAGCCACTGATACCCAACAGACAGGGACAATAGAGGAGGAATCTGTACGGCATCTTGGTGGAGTGGAGCTCCAGTGTGGAATCTGTGTAAAGTGGTTTTCAGCAGAAACATTTGGCCTAGACACAACGTATGTAATAAACTTTTTGCTTTCCACGGTTCACAGGTTCCTTCCTGTATCAAGAATTCTGTTTAAAGCTTGTTGCCTTGTGTATTTAAGCTGGGGCATTATTTCCTAGTCAGTTTAATCTGACTAGTCATTTTAATTTGAATCCATGACTTGAACCCACTACTTTGCGTTGGATGGATCTGGGGACAACTCATACATACCTTGTTCTAAGCAGTAGAATTAAAAAGCAGGGAAGTCATGAAAAATTTATTTCAATCTTTGGTTTAGCCAAACAAAGTCTGATTTCCATTATTCTAGTGAAGAGTGCTTTGCATTCTAGGACTGGGGTGTCAGCTCTTTCTCTGTAGAAAAGTCAGAGAAATTTAACAGTGAAAGGACAGATCATTAGAAAGAGGTGACATGGGGTCAAGAGGTGTCAAATATTGTGGATAGTGCTAAGGAACTGCAAGGGTAAAAAGACCCTGATGGGAGTTGTATATAGATCCCCACACAGTAGTAAGGATGTAGTCTACAAATTAGAATGGGAGATAGAAAATGCATGCCAAAAGAGCAATGTTACAATAGTTATGGGGGACTTCAATATGTAGGTAGATTGGAGAATTCAGGTTGGTAATGGATTCCAGGTGGGGTAATTTCTAGAGTGCCTATGAGATAGCTTTTTAGAGCAGCTCATGGTTGAGCCCATTAGGAGATCAGCTATTCTGGGTTGGGTATTGTGCAGTGAACCAGAGTTGATTAGAGAGCTTAAGGTTAAAAAACCCTTGGGGAAAAGTGATCATAATATGATTGAATTCACTGTGAAATTTGAGAAGGAGAAGCGAAAGTCAGATGTATCAGTATTACAGTGGAGTACAGGGAATTACAGAGGCATGAGAGAAAGGTTGGCCAGGATTGATTGGGGAAAAAAGAACACTGACAGGGATGATGGCAGAGTAGCAATGGGTAGAATTTCTGGAACTATTTTGTAAGGTACAGGATATATACATCCCAAAGAGGAAGAAATATTCTAAAGGCAAAATGACACAACAGTAGTTAACGAGAAGACAAAGCCAACATAAAAGCCAAAAAGGACATATAATAGAGCAGAAATTAGTGGGAAGTTACAGGATCGGGAACCTTTTAAAAACACAACAGAAGGTAACTAAAAAATATTCATTAAGAAGGTAAAGATGGAATACGAAAATAAGCTAGCCAATATTATTAAAGAAGATACCAAAAGTTTCTTCAGATACATAAAGTGTAAAAGAGAGATGAGAGTGGATATCGAACTGTAGAAAAACGATGCTGGAGAGGTAGTGATGGGGACAACAAAATGGCAGATGAATAAGTATTTTGTGTCAGTCTTCACTGTGAATGACACTAGCAGTATGGTGGAAGTTCCGGGAGACATTGTCATGAAGTGCGTTAAGTTACCATAACTAGAAAGGAGGTTCTTGGGAAACTGAAAGGTCTGAAGCTAGATAAGTCATGGACCAGATGGTGTACACCCCAGTGTTCTGAAAGCGGTGGCTGAAGAGATTGTGGAGGCACTGGTAATGATCTTTAAAGAATCACTGGATTCTGAAATCGTTCCAGAAGACTGGAAAATTACAAAGGTCACTCCACTCTTCAAGAAGGGAGAGAGGCAGCAGAAAGGAAACTATAAGCCAATTAGTCTGACCTCAGTGATTGGGAAGATTTTGGAGTCAATTATTAAGGAGGTCTGAGGGTATTTGGAGGCACGTGATAAAATAGGCTGTAGAGAGCACGGTTTCCTCAAAGGAAAATCTCGCCTGGCAAATCTGTTGGAATTCCTTGAAGAAATAACAAGGCAAATGAGAAATGGTTGATGATTTTCAGAAGGCCTTTGACAAGGTGCCACACATGGGACTGCTTAACAAGCTACGAGTTCATGGTATTACAGGAAAGATTCTAGCATGTGTAAAGCAGTGGCTGATTGGCAGGGACCAAAGAGTAGGTATAAAGGGAGCCTTTTCTCGTTGTCTGCCGATCACTAGTGGTGTTCCACAGGGGTCTGTGTTGGGACTGATTCTTTTTATGTTATATGTCAATGATTTAGAGATGATGGGATTGATGGCTATGTTGCAAAGTTTGCAGATATGAAGATAATTGGAGAGGCAGGTAGTTTTGAGGAAGTAGAGAGGCTGTAGAAGGATTTAGACAGATTAAACAAATGGGCAAAGAAATGGCAGATGGAATACAGTGTAAGAAGTGTATGGACATGCACTTTGGCAGAAGAAAGGGTTTACTGTTTTCTAAATGGAAAGAAAATACAAAAATTTGTGAATCCTTCTGCAGGATTCACTAAAGGTTAATTTGCAATATGAGTCTGTGGTCAGGAAGGCAAATACAATGTTAGCATTCATTTCAAGAGGACTAGAATATAAAAGCAAAGATGTAATGTTGAGACTTGATAGAACACTGGCGAGGTCTCAATTGGAATATTGTGAGCAGTTTTGGGGCTCTTAGAAAAGATGTGCTGAAACTGGAGAGACTCAAAAGAGGTTCACAAAAATGATTCCAGGATTGAATGGTTTGTCATAAGAGCATTTGATGGCTCTAGGTCTGTATTCACTGGAATTTGGAAAAATGAGCAGTGATCTCATTGAAACCTATCGAATGGTGAAAGACCTTAATAGAGTGGATGTGGAGAGGATGTTTCCTATGGTGGGAATATCTAAAACCAGAGGACATAGCCTCAGAATAGAGGGGTTGGTGAATCCTTTGCCACAGGCAGCGGTGGAGCCCAAATTTTTATGCATTTAAGGCAGAGTTGAATAGATTCTTGATTGGTCAGGGCCTGAAGGGATGCAGGGAGAAGGCAGGAGTTTGGGGCTGAGAGGAAAATTGGATCAGCCATGATGAAATGATGGAGTAAACACAATGGCCCAAATGGCATAATTCTGCTCCTATATCTTATGGCCTTAAACTCAAGCAGTGCTATGAGTCAGAAGTAGACCCTGGTAAATTCAAAAGGGGATTTATATAAAAAAAATAATTTTCCAGGGCATGTTAGAATGTGGAATGTACCGCTGCAGTGAGTTGAGCTGATTTACATTGAAACATTGAAGGAGGAGCTAGTTAAGTTATAAAGGGCTGGAAAGATTATGGTGTTTGGTGAAGAGGGTTCAGGAAAGGCTCTTGTGAAGGCATTGACCATGGGCTGACTGCCCTTTTGCTCAATTGGGGACAATATAACTGCTGAGTTGCACAAAGAAGAGTACGCATTGTTGTTTTAATGGGGATCTATTCTTACCCACCAACCCAGGTTGGGCTTTCTCCCTCTTCTGTTGCAGAAGTGTTGTCAGTTCTTTGATGCATCTCACTTAGCTGGTTGTGTTTGACAGTTGTACTGGGAAGTGGGTCAGTAGTTGACAACACCACAGCCAGGTGCTGCATTTTTTTTGAGTTAAAATCAACTAGTGATGTAATTGGCATTCTTTCACCCTCACAAACACTCATATGTCCCCATTCCCCTCATATCATCAGAGGAGTTTGAGGCTGCCCTTGGATTTATCTGTCTACACGAGTAAGGTGGAATCATATGCATGATATGTACTGTAGTTTTTAGAGGTTTTGTATTTCTATTTCATTGGTTGTTCCAAAGCGCTTCACCACCAGAGGTCATCAGAATCAGAATCAGACTTTAATCGCCAAGTACCTATGCACATACAAGGAATTTACTTCCGGCAGATGTTGTCTCTCTGCTCATAACAATAATAATGATAAATATAAATGAAAATATAGATTATACATACAGGTAGTGCAATCCAAGTAATAGTTAGCCGACAGTTAACCGGCAGTTAACTGTTCAGCAAAGTGACCGCAGTAGGAAAAAAACTTCTCCAGTGCCTATTACCGTAGTCTTAGTCTGGAGGGATCTGAAGCGCCTACCAGATGGAAGCAGATCAAACAGTCCGTGCGCAGGATGGGAGGAGTACTTTATGATGTTCCCCGCCCTCTTCTTCAACCTGGAAGAGTACAGGTCCACAATAGAGGGCAGGGAGGCTCCAATAATGCGCTCGGCAGTCCTCACTGTGCGCTGTAGTCTGGTTCTATCCTGCTTGGTGGCGGCTCCAAACCACACAATGATGGAGGTGCACAGGACAGACTCAATGACTGTAGTGTAGAACTGCAGCAGCAATTCCTGAGGCAGACCGTCATGAGGAACCAGATACAGTGAGGCTTCATCTTTTTATGTTCGGCACCAGCATTTACTGTTCTCTCCCGGTTACGTTTGTCCTTTCTGAACTGGGTAATGTTGTACATTGCCAGGTGAGGAAAAACAAATAGGTTTTCTGTGGTGAAAAGCAAACCCAGTGGGTGTTACCAGTCTGATACTACACAGTCACTTTCAGAGTGTCAGAATTTCTTTCCACATTTAAAAAATGTAAATAAGAATTTACAAGGAGGGATTTGAATCAGTCATATAACCACTCCACCTTTGTGTCTTATTTGTGCTGGTTGAAATAAGATTACCCTGAAATCCTTCATATAGATGCATTTATGGGTTGTAACTAATTCTGATTAAAAACGGATTATGGCTGGAGTTGCTCGGCAGGTCACAGCCTCTGTGGAGAGAGAAACAGAATTAATGTTTCAGGTTCATTATTTCATCAACCTGAGATGTTAACCATGTTAACGCTCTGCTTGACTCGTTGAGTGTTTTCTGCGCTTTTTTTTGTCTCCTATTTCCTGCATCTGTAGTTCTTTTGTCTTTCATTTCTGACTTTTTTTTTTACAGCTCTTGCCTCCCGTTCATGACCAACTATATTTTTCACTGCAACCAGTGTCACCACAGTGGGAATACATACTTTCTCCGAAAACAAGCAAGTAAGCTTACAAATTCAGCAAAACCTCATTTTGTTTGATTGTTGGTTTACTGCCCCAGTGTGATTAAAGGTGTTGGGTGTTGACTATGCTGTGAAAATTAGTAGCAATGATTGATTTTGTTTGATGTGAAGGTCCTAGAACTGGATTTAGGGAAAAATTGCATCACAGTAAGGTGCTATGTGGGGCAGGTTGATATCCATCATGTGTTCACGGATGGGTGTTTGGTACCTTTCTTCCATCTAGCCTTCTGGGTTCCATTCCCCTTACTGGCTTTGTCTGACAGAGATTTATAAATGTACCAATACTTCCAGTTGATCACCATGCTCAACATCTTTGTTGGGAAGAACTCCCAAGAGAGGAGCCATTCAGCCTTGAGTGTTTGTAGATTCCCACTAAAACCAAAAGACATTAGGCCATTTGACCCATCAAATCTGTTCCACCTTTTCATCATGGCTGATTTATTTATTCCTCTCAACCCCATTCTTCCCCCTTCTGTCTGCAACCTCTGACACCCTTACTAATCAAAAACCTATCAACCTCCAGTTTAAGTATACCCAATGACTTGGCTTCCACAGCCATCCGTAGCAATGAATTCTACAGATTCACCACCCTCTTGCTAAGAACTTCCTCCTCATGTCTGTTCTAAAGTGACATCCCTGTATTCTGAGGCTGTGTCCTTTGGCCCTAGACTCTTTCTCTCCCCCCCCCCCCCCCCCCCCACTGTATCTTCACTCTTCACTAACATTTTTTTATGAGGAACAGCTTACAGTTTGACTAATTTGGTCAATCTCAAAAATTATTCAATTGAACTCTTTTCAATGAAGTTAAACACCAGTTAGATCATTTCTTAAACTTATATCTTTAGGAGAAATCAAATCCAGAATCTACAAACTGCTCTTATAATTGAAGCCTTTATGCATTCCCGCGTTCACTTTTTTCGTTTCAATCCAAATATCTTTGAAGGATACAGCAGCACAGGCAGAGAAGGGGATGAAAACAGAAGGAGCGACACTTGTGTTCATTAGCTGGGACATTGCTTTATAAATGTTTAAAGCAATGTTTATGCCACAGCTGGAATATGCATACTGATCTGTTCACCACATTTCAGAAAGGACTTGATTGCATTGAAGATGGTGAAGGGGAGATTCACTGGGTTGTTGTCTGCTTAGAATATTTTGGCTGTGAGGAGAGATCGGATAGATGGTGTCTGTTTTCTTTGAAGCAGAAGAAACTGGAGAGAGCTGCTGAAGTTAAAGATTCTCACTAAGACCATGAGTCATAGGAGCTGAATTAGGCCATTTGGCCCATCAAATCTATTCCACCATTAATCATGGCTGATTTATTATTCCTCTCAACCGTATTCTCCTGCCTGTAAAATGCATAAGGTAGATAGTTTAAAAAAAACTTTGCACAAGACAGTGTGTCTAGGACTAGATGGCTATGGACATGTCTTACTGAGTGTGTTCTAGAGTCATGAAACATGTTAATGCCTTTTCGTAAAATCACATCTTGGCCCATTTAATTCTATGCCTAGGTAATTCAAGTGCTCATCCAGACACTTTGTAACTGCTGCTAGTGACTGTTTCCATCATTCTCAAGAAGTTTATTCCTGATGCTTAACACTGTCTGGTTGGGAAAAGAACCCCTCAGAATCCTTGTAAATCTCTAACCCTTATCCTAAAGCTATGTCTTCAATTTAATCTACCTCTTCTGTGGGGAAAATATTCCTGCAGTCTACCTTATCTATATCCTTCAATTTTATGTAGCTCAGTAATGTCTTATAGAGGTGATAATCAACTGGGTATGATCGAATGGTGGAGCAAACTCGATGGGCAAAGTGGTCTAATTCTGCCCTTATGTCTTATGGTTTTTTAACTTTCTCCACTCCAAGGATAATACTTAAGCTGAATGTAGTAGCTGAAGTACTACATCACACTTGTATCTGGATGAAGCTATATCTTAGGCATTTCACCATCACATCAATATTGCTCTGTAGCCTAAGAATAAGCTGAATACACCCAAAAGCTTGCAACAGTCTCCATGACATGTGTTAATTTGATGATCTTGCTTCCTATCTTCACATCCAGATGATTCATATATATTACAAGAACATAGATCAGTACCCTCAGAACAGGCCCTCTGGCCCATGATATCTCTGCTATCCTTTTATATTAAATGAGTCTGTCCAAGTGCTTCTTAAACTCTATTATTCTTTCTACTTTCACCACCATCCCAGGCAGCACATTCAAGGCACATATCATTATGTGCTTTTTAAAAAAACTTGCCCTGCTGGAGGACTGGAGAATGACAAGTGTAGTTCCCTTGTTTAATAAAGGTAATAGGGAGAAACCTGGGAACTGTAGACCAGTGATTCTTGCATCGGTGGTCTGCAAACTACTGAAAAGGATTCTTAAGGATAGGATCTATGAGTATTTGGAGAAGTACAGTCTACTGATGGATAGTCAACATGGCTTTGTGAAGGGAAGATCGTGCCTCACAAGCCTGATTGAGTTTTTTGAAGAGGTAACAAAAGAAATTGATGAGGGTAGGGCAGTGGATGTGGTTTACATGGACCTTAGCAAGGCATTTGACAAGGTCCCTCACGAGAGACTCATCCAGAAAGTCATGAGGCATGGGATAAGTGGAACCTTGGCTGTTTGGATAAAAAATTGGCTTACAGAAAGAAAGCAGAGGGTAGTTGTGGAAGGGAAATATTCTGCCTGGAGGTCGGTGACTAATAGAGTGCCACAGGGATCTGTCCTGGGACCCCTGCTATTTGTGATTTTTATAAATGACCTGGATGTAGAGGCGGAAGGATAGGTGAGCAAGTTTGCGGATGACACGAAGATTGGAGGAGTTGTGAATGGAGCTGCAGGTTGTCGAAGGTTACAAGTGGATATAGACAGGCTGCAGAGTTGGGCAGAAAAATGGCAGATGGAGTTCAATCCGGAGAAGTGTGAGGTGATGCATTTTGGAAGGACAAACCAGAAGACTGAGTACAGGATTAATGGTCAGTTGCTTAAGAGTGTGGATGAACAAAGGGACCTTGGGGTTCAAATCCATACATCCCTCAAGGTCACTGCACAGGTTGATAGGGTAGTTAAGAAGGCCTATGGGATGCTAAGCTTCATTAACAGGGGGATTGAGTTCAAGAGTAGAGAGGTCATGTGGCAACTCTACAAATCTCTGGTGAGACCGCACTTAGAGTATTGTGTTCAATTCTGGTCACCTCATTATAGGAAGGATGTAGAAGCTATGGAGAGGGTTCAGAGGAGACTTACCAGGATGTTGCCTGGCTTGGAGAACAAGTCATATGAGGCAAGGTTAGCAGAACTGGGACTTTTCTCTTTGGAGCGTAGAAGAATGAGAGGGGACTTGATAGAGGTCTACAAGATTATGAGAGGCATAGTTAGGGTGGATAGTCAGAACCTGTTTCCCAGGGCGCCAATAGCAAACACCAGAAGGCATATGTACAAATTAATATCTTAGAACATAGAATAGTACAGCACATTACAGGGAGGGAAGTTTAGGGGAGACATCAGGGGTAAGTTTTTTTACACAGAGGGTTGTGAGTGCCTGGAATGACTTGTCAGGGACGGTGGTGGAGGCTAAAACATTAGGGGGTATTTAAGAGCCTCGTGGACAGGCACATGGATGAAAGAAAAATAGGGGGTTATGGGGTAGTGTGGGTTTAGTACTTTTGTTTTAAGGATTATATGGGTCGGCACAACATGGAGGGCTGAAAGGCCTGTACTGTGCTGTAGTGTTCTATGGTTCTATGCACAACTCCCTTAACTTTCCTCCTCTTACCTTAAAGCTATGCCCTGCAGTAATCAAGTAGAAGTAATAAACTTCTATCAATGCTTCC
The DNA here is from genome assembly GCF_048418815.1 of Hemitrygon akajei. Taxonomy (NCBI): domain Eukaryota; kingdom Metazoa; phylum Chordata; class Chondrichthyes; order Myliobatiformes; family Dasyatidae; genus Hemitrygon; species Hemitrygon akajei. The sequence continues at coordinate 200,152,810 of NC_133124.1, forward strand.
ATGCTCCAGAAAAGACAAAGTCTGACCATCCTCTCCTTACATGTTCATGTTAACATCCTGGTGAGCCTCCTCTACATCCTCTCCAAAGCCTCCACATCCATTCTCCAATGAAGAAACTAGAATGGAACTCAGTACCCCAAATGTGCCAAATGAATACTTTTATACAATTGCAGAATTTCCTGACTCTCATTTTCAGTGCGCTGAATGCAGAGGGAAAGCATGTCGTCAGTGTTCTTTAATAATTGAACTGCCAGTATACCGAATGGAGTAGCACTGCAGTCTCGTTGTCCTCAGCAATGACAATAAAGCTCTAACTAAATTACTAGCCTTTTGCTACTTTCTGAGATCAAAGGACTTGGACCTAAAGATCCTTCTGTAAATCAGTGCTCTTAAGAGTCCTGCCATTTATTCTGTACATTTTTAAAAAATTTAATCTCCCAAGGTGCAACATTTCAAACTTTATTAAACTCCATCTGCCATTTTTCTGCCGATACAGTATCTGCAACTGATCTACATCCTGCTGAATCGTGTGAAAACCTTCTTCACTATCCACAACTCCACCAACTTTTTTATCATCTGCAAACTTATTCATTAGCTACTGTTTTTTTAATCCAGATCAGTTACATATATATAGCAAACAAGTGGTACCAGCACTGATTTCTGCGTAACACCATTGGCTACAGACCCCCAGTCAGAATAACACTCCTCCAGCACTATTCTCTGTCTTTTACGGCCAAGCCAACTTTGAATCCGGTCCACCAAGTCGTTGCGGATCTCTTGCATTTTCATCTGGATCTGCCTACCACAAGGGATCTTATCAAATGCATCCAGTGCCCAACCCTTGTCTATCAGCAAAGATCCCAGCACTGATTCTGTAGGTTAGTATAAGTAGATATTTGATGATTCCACCTAGGCCCCCACCTCTGTATCAATGCTCTATGGCTCCAATTCTATTTTTGCTCTAAACGTGGACTAGCTCCTTACCTCTCTAAGGTTAAATTATTCATTTGTCCAAACAACGCACTATTTTTTTCTCAAAGGTCTGAGTTACGAACTCTCCAAAGGGGAAGATGCTGAGGAGGATCTATGTATTGAAGTGCTGTCACTAGGCATGTCTCTGTAGTGCTTTGCACATAATATCTATTAATAAAGTTTTAATCATCCAGAATCTATAATGAGTTACCAAGGCTCAGGGAATGCTACACTGTTAGCCGTGTCATCTTACAGCTGAGAGGTTGAACTGAAGCCCCATCTGCCATGTCATGTGCACGTATAAGTTCCCTTGATACCATTTATAAGAGCTGGAAAATTCTCAGGTGTTTTCAAAAATATTTATTCCTCATCCTTGCAATGCAACAAAACCCGAAAACAGTATTGCAACAGAGTTGGCATTTCAGAGGTATATGAAAGACTGCAGAGTGGTTCGGGATATGTTGTGAATGGAACAGGACAAATGTAAGTTTTTCTTTCCTCCTCATAGACTTGAAGGAAATGTGTCTCACAGGTCTTGCTAATTTGACCTGGCGTTCTCGAACTCAGGATGAACATCCCAAGACCATGTTTTCGAAGGATAAGGTATGCAGTTAGGGCTTGAGTCCAGATTGCTTCTCTACAGCAGCTTTCCATAGATGCTGCTTGATCTGAGTGTTTCTACCATTTTATTTTCATTTTTAACTAATTCTTAACCGAAGTGCTGTGCCTAGGAAACCAAAGCCTGTCGTGGTTCCTTTTATTAAACCAGAGAGACGGTTTCCTCATTTTTGAGCTGTTTACATTTATTAACATCTTAAAAGAACCAGGGAAACCAGAAGTTCTACTGTTGGATTTCTGAGGGAGAAATTTTTGGGAAGGTTGGATAACATGTGATTAAGCTCAAGGCTTTGCAATGTTTATGTGGCTCACAGTCTGAAATGTAACTCAAGAATGCAGAAATTAGATTCCGAAAAGTGTTGATTTTGAAAATAATAAAATGCAGAGAATTACCTTCTGGCCTTGCAGTTGCTTGGATTCTTTCCATGTAGAGTTGGTTGACTGGTTAGAGGGTGGGGTTGTGTTTGGATTTTCACCTGGGTTGTTTAGACAGGAGTCTTCAACAATAAGAGTTACTTCACTATTTTGAATAAGGATCTATTTTCTCGTTGCTCTGTTGAAATTGCTGAAATGATTTCCTGCTTGCAATTCACCCAAGCAGTGTTTTCCATCTGACTGCATGGAGCAGTCCATCGGTGCAGTCTGCAGTTCTGTGTGTCACTGCACTTCTGGTGAAGCAGTCTGGAGGAGGATTTGGAGCTAGCCTCCGAGATCAAATGTTGCTGACTGTCAGTTACAGGCCTTTTGTGACACGTCAGCTCTTGAGCAAGCTCCACCTGCACCTTAAACCACAAGGGACCTGACCTGAGACAGGCAGATTTCCCTGCAGATCTGCAGACAAAGGGAATTGAATTATAAACCTGCTTACGTATTTGGAGGTTTTTGAAATGTAACGTCTAATATTTTCTTTTCTTAAGTGCAGTTTCAGTTTGAGCCCATTTTCTTTCTATTTTCCTCTGCTTACCTGTAGGATATCATACCTTTTATTGACAAGTACTGGGAATGTTTGACTACCCGACAAAGACCTAGCAAAATCACTTGGCCAAATAACATCGTGAAGACAATGGTGAGTGAGTTCCCGTAAGAACTGAATGAACATTTTTGCTGTGTATTTTTTTTTAAACAAATGAAGAAGTGGTGATATTAGTTATTAATAAACCTCTTCCTGTGCATTTATACATCAACTCTCTATTCATAGGAGTTACATAGCATAGAAACAGGTACTTTGGCCCAGGTCAACCATGCTGACCAAAGTACCTTTCTGAGCTAGTCTCATTTGCCTCATGTCCTTTTGAACCTTTCATGTCCAAGAACTGTCCAAATGTCTTTTAAATGTTGTAATTGTACCTTTCCTGTACCACTTCAGGTAGCTTGTCCCATAGACCCACCACCCTTTGTATGGAAAAACTTGCACCACAAAGGTCTCCTTTAAATCTGTATCACTCTCCCCTTAAGCCTCAAGGTTTCAGCTGCATCTATTCTGGGGGAGAGTGACTGTGGCCATCCTCCTTATCTAAGCCTGTCATGGTTTTATTAATCACTATAAGCCTCCTCCACTTCAGGGAAAACAATCCCAGTCTATCCAGTTTCTCCTTGTAACTCAAGCCTACCAATTCCAGCAACATCATTGTGAATCTCTTCTGCACCACAGTATCTTAATGAAGATGCTTATTTCAGATTTTAAATGACTAACATGTCATTGACAGTGACTGAAGAGCTTGCGCTAGCAGTCATAAAATTGAGGGCAGCATCCCACAGCAGTTCACTGGAACATTATCATGTAAAATTTGATAAAGAGCTGCACGCCACAAATTTGGCCAAATGTTCTAAGGAAGGCAAGGTTGAGGGACTTTAAAGTTGGAGTGATTTAAAGATCTCTAGAATTAAAGGAATGCCTGCAACTTATAGAATTGCATTTTAAGGATTTCTTAAACTCTTTGAGCTAAGATGATGCCCAACAGTGAACCTGTTTGTCCTCTTGAGCTTGGCATTATGGACAGTACGTTTATCAGAAGCAGAGTTTGGCTTAAGGAAAAAATTAGCTAAAACTAAAAGTTTAGTCTGTTTCATGTTCATTGTCTATTATGAAACAGCTGGCTAGCTTATTGAGGCTAGTCTTCTGATCAGATTAGTTTGTCATAGACACCAGGATTCAGTGAAACTCCCTGTTCATTGTACGAGCTTGATGCAAGCAACGTGTAGCATAAGTAAGATGATGTGCACCGTTCTATTACTCCTGCAGAAGCAAAGGAGGCACCTTGTACCCTGTTCACTGTTTCGTTCTGACATGGTACTCCCATAACCATAATAACACTGAGAATTCTGATTTATACAGCACGTAAAATGTAAGTTTTCAATTCACCTTTGGCCAGCATTTATGGCTGATATTTAAATGTCTTTGAGAAGAGAAATAACCTTGAAGCAATAACTACAGTTTTTTTTCTAATGAAGACACTCCCACAGTTATGGGATTTAGATGCAGCAATAATACATATTGGGCCGCAGGTGGTGATATTCCTGTTCTTTTGTTGGCAGCTGAGGTCACAGGTTTTGGGGTAGTTATCCCTGTGAGTGACTACAGTGTAATGTGTGAAGCTTTCCAATATCACTTACAGGAGCATGTTAAATCATGGCACGTCAAAACATAGCACCAAACCAAGATAGGCGGGATCAAAAATCTGTTTAGAGCGATTTTATGGACTTTCTTAAAGGAGGAGAGAGAGGCAAATTAGTTTAGAGGAGCGACAGTGGTTGAAAGACTTGGCAGCTAATGGTGTGGATGAACGTATTGTACTGTGTTTCCGAGTCCTTGTTCTCATGATGCCAGTATTGGGATACAAGATTTCATCTGCAGTGTGAACTGATACAGCTTTATGACTAAGTTGTTTCCTCATCACACGTCATTGGAAGTGGAACTAAAATTTCAGTGGCAAACGCAGCCAGGGTTGCCATGGGCAAAGCCAGGTGTTCAGATATACTTTGTGGAGCCTTTAACCAGTTTTGGATGTCTGCAATTTCAGACCAAAGAGCGGGATGTGTTTCTAGTGAAGGAGAACCCAGATCCTGGCAGCAAAGATCCACAGGACGATTACCCCAAATTTGGATTACTAGACCAGGTAAGAACCATGGCTGTGTAAGGTGTACTGCTATAATGATAGGGTGTGAATGCCATTCATGTTTATCATTATTCAAATACAATCTACACTTGTAACAAATTCTCTTCATTCATATATCAGCCTGCTGCTGTCTGAAGCCTCACCTGTGAAGTTTGTCTCCAGATCTGCCTGTCCAAATGTGTTTTCATTTAGTTTTTCAATGTCTCTTCTCTGAATTTAATTTCGTTCACTGCCATGTTTCTCGTACTGAGATATTGAGCGCTAATAGTTTGTGAACTCATGTCGGTTCCAATCTGCCAATCCTTGTCTTAAAGCCTTCACCCTTGTGTTCAAATCCTTCACCCCTTGTCCTTTACAACATTGATGACCCTTTGCATTAAAGCTGTCTTGTAAAAATTGTTATTCTGTCAGCTATGATCCCTTGTATCACCATGACCATTCCATTCAACATTTCTGTGATTTCAGCCATGGTTCAGATTGTTGGAAAAACTTTGGGTCAAACAGTGTCGACCCTGCATTAGGACTGCACAACTTTAATTGACTGATTTAAGCAGTTTGTTTTTTTTCTGCTTCAGCTTCCAGCATCTGCAATCTCTTATGGCTCCCTTCAACCATGGAATTCTGAATTTCCCCACATCTATACATCTCCATCTCCCCTTTAAGGGCTTTAATTGATACATTGGTTTGAGATTTAAGTTGGCACACAAAAATTTGTAATTGGGGTTGTTTTCATTACTGAAAAGTCAAATGAAATTAACATGTGCTTCACATGGTTTAAAAATTAACTGATGTCTACTGAGTGCACTTCAGCAAGGCCTCTTGGGCCATCCAACTCTTTGAATGCTCAAGTTGTTACATGTGCTTATAAATTGAATTTGGCTTGATGATTGTAACTCTCTTACAGGATCTTTCTAACATTGGCCCAGCATATGACACACAGAAACAAGGGGGATCCTTAACTCCAGGAAGCACCCTCAATGGTATGTGGATGATTTCAGAGTTGAACTCATCTCCTTTAGAGATTTTGCCAGTTTATGACATGAATGTATCTTCTGGCTGGCTTAGTTCTGTCTTGGGGAGGTTTTTCTTAGTTTAGTGCCTAAACCATTTATCTGAGACGTGGAGTTATTAATTTAATAGACAGCCCTTCTCTAAAATGCGTTGTCTGTTTTGTGTGATATACAGTACCAAGGTATTTGCATCGAGGGAGATCTAGAAGACAACTTGCAGGGATTGTGGAGCTGCAGGGCGATGCTCTTTGCAATTCCTCTCCAATTTCTTAGTTTTCCAGTCAGAACATCACCTTTCAGTACCAAAGTGTTGAAGTAGTACAAGCTTGTCCTCTATTTTTCTCCCGTTACATGAAGCCCATAGAGCTGAGTATACCACGTTCTGACTGGTTCCTGTTCCTCATGCAAGAATACGTTATTTCCTGGTTACCTTTTTTTTTGTTGAAAGGATTAATGTTGAATGTTAAAGAAAACGATGAATTGAAAGCAAACCCAAAGACTTCTGCCATCTTGGATTTGCGTGCTGCAGGATTATTGAAGTTGTTGCAAGTGAATTGATACTTGTGCATATGTTTTTAGATTAGGAATTTTATCAATAAAAGTTGTTTCATCAATAAAAGGAACAACAAAATGTTAGCTGAAAGTAACTACGTGGTCTATGCAAAAGTTTTGAGTGCAGCCTTCATTATTTTAACTTATTATTCTTTTGCACTTTGTTATAAAACAAAGCATAAAATTGGTCTGTATCATCTTGCCTGCAACAGACACAGATATGATGTGAAGAAGACTCCATGGTTAGAAGAAATCATGGGAGCAAGGTCAACTGTCCCAACCAAAATACTTAGAAAAATCCTTTTGCTATGTTCAGAATTTAAAGTAGGTTTGAAATTTTGTATGATCTTTCATATACTATTGAGGGCTTTTTGACTTATCATTCCTTAGTTAACTACAAAAAAATTATATCCTAGGTACAATCAAAACTTTGCAGTTTTTCAAGCCTCCCATTCATTTGGCAAGACCATTTGGCTAGTAAACTCCCTAAGAGTCACACATTGCATTTAGCTGTGTGCAGGATTTTGGTGGTGCAAATGGGATACTTGCCTATCTAGAGATGGGCTTTCTTTGGAAATTCCAGAAGGAAACTCAGCTGTATACTTGGGTGTCTTGCTATCTCCGAGGCAGCAGAAAATCTCGGGGAAGATGAGTTGTACTAACCACTCTAACCAAGACCAGAGTATGAAACACTGCTTTCAAATTATATCAAAAAGATAAATGCATAAGAATCCATATGCTTCTATTGACTTCAGACTTCAATGCATGCTCTAACTTCTCTTCCAGGTGGACCTTCATTTGGAGGTGAAAGTTTGTGTCTTAAGAAGTTCTGAGACTTAAGTATTTTGTACCTGGCTTAAAATGCTTTTTTAGCGATTTGCAGTGCCTTTTTAAAAAAAAACTTTTCCTTTTTCCTCTGATCTGAGCTGGGCAAAATACAGCACTTATGCAGCAGGAAGCAAATATGTTTTCTAATATAGTGAATGTAAACAAATGTTGGCAAGCAAGCCATAATTGGAACAGTAATTAATAATAAAATATTGAAATGCAGATTAAGGTGATGGCCATGTTTTAGTAGTGATGCATTTCTTGCACAGTTCAAATCAAATGATCCATTGAAACTGAAATTTTGAGTGGGTGGTGGTGGTGGAGATGTTCTGTTTTTGCCATGGTGAGCATTCTAACAGTTGTAGAATGTTATACATTGCATTATTAGTCGACCTCCGGGGAAGGGAGGTTAGGTCAGCCGATGATGTTGGTCACTGTAAAATTACGATACAATGTAGCTCCAGGTGAGTTCCCGTAGTTCATACCCAGCCAGGGAATGGGGTCACATTTAAATGCACTGGGTTTCTGTGTGCAGTACCCTTTCTCCCCCACCCATGCCCCTCCACATAGTGCTTTCTCATTGCTGTTTTAATCATTATCTCCTCCTGGCAACTCTTGCTGCTTTTTTTTCCTATTTGCCTTTTGATTGGGTAAATGGGCAGTCAAAGTCCTGTTGATTTTGCTGTTTTGGGGCAAGTTTGCACTAAGAGGCAATGAGAGTTCTGTGACAATGCTTCAGCCTCCATGAATGGAGGGTTTAGGAAGTGCTAATTAATTTTAAAAAAAAAAATCCCTGACTGATTATTGCTTAAGAGCAAAATCTAGTTCGACATTAACATTGCGTCAGATAGTCATCACCGTTGATCACCAGGATATTCAGTAAGGCATGGCTAAAGAGCTGGCACTAGAGCATGACCAATGTTTGGAGTCTATTCCCTGGCACAAGTGGGCAACATCAGGAGAGCAGACATCAGTAATAAAGTCATTGTTGAGTTTCCCAACCCCAGTGTAATAGCCTTATTGAGCTCTTGCAGAGCCTTTATTGAAGTGTTGGTCTCCATTTCTTGCATTAAGCTTCCTCTTATGCTTCTGGACACTGGCAGCATTCTGCTGACTAAACCCAACAGACTGACACGCGAGAATGGTGGCTTCACAATTTGTGTTTGCAGGGCAACTGAGCAGTGCGGTGGGTAGTGACGCAACTGGGGGTCGCGCCCGTGACTCCTCTCAAGGTGAGTTGCGACTTCTGCTGGAACTGCCAAGGTCAGAGCGTGGTCGGTTGGGGAGAAGATCCCAGTAATACTGCAGCTGTGAGCTCCATTCTTGTCACTTGCCAGCTTAGCTGAGATTAGAAAGTCTTCTATATGACATCTTGAATAAAGATTTAGTCGAGATGTGCAGCTGATGGCTTTGGGTTACATTGCAGTTGAAATACAAGTTTAAACAACCATAAAGTTGGAAGTATTTTGGCCTGCTATCTCCAACTGTTGGTGAATACGTTTAAGAATCGGAAGTGACAGACTGATGAGGGTAGATAGTCTTCTGCAGCTGCAGGAGCGGTGGAGAGAGCTTTAAACTTGGGCTATGTTCAACTTGATTTTTATTTGCTACAAGATCAGCTCAGAAGTTGAATAACGAATAGTGTGTTTTGTAACTTGGGCAGCTGTTTGAAATCGTCCCCATTAAATGAGCGTCTGGTTATTTTCCCACATATGGACAGAATATTGAATATCTTGATCTAACCCAAAGCACCAACAAACATTCCTTAATGTATACATTTATGTGAGGTGCCTCTAGGGTTAATTTGAGAATATTTTTGTTAATGTATGAATTATCATTTGTTTAATATGTGTTGGGCAATATATCTATGATTAAATTACACTTTGCAAGTGTAACCCATAGCTAAGTGCATGAGATGGTGGAGCAAATGGTAAACAGCATTGCCTCTCAGTATGTAACAAAAGGTGAAATGCTTAATTGACATGTTGGTCTGAGAGTTTTAAAATCTGGAGACTTGGTTAGAATCAGCGATGATGTTTCTTTTTCTTAATCAGTAAATTATGATGTCTGCTGATCGAATTGGGTAAATGTAGTTTATAGTGTTTATTGATGGTTCATGAGGATATTGGTCCTTAAGTAGAAAATAAATCAATCGCGGGGTTGTATGTGGTGACATATATGTACTTTGATAATAAATTTACTTTAAACTTTGAACTTTTGGGGAAAAACTCATTGGAAAAAGGGATTGCTTTGAAGAATTTGACTCTACAGGTCATGACTTGTGGTCAAAAGACAGAATCTCAGGCTCTAAATGGGGTTTAAAATAATTGTTCTGCAAAGCATTTCACTCTGATGGTGATAATTGCTAAACTTCTGGAAAGGGACTTGGAATGAATGATAACTATTGTTGTAGTGTGTTAGTTTCTTGTCCTCATACTGATGAACTAAGTACAACTTGAAGTTGGTAACATTTTTTTGTATTCCTTTTCTCTTGCTTCAGCACCAATTTCCCTAGCATTTACATATATCTTAATTCCCGGTCAGAGTTATTTCTTCCTCTTTTTTTAAAATTTGCCTTTTTAAAAAAATCCATAGTTCTCCCCATCACAATTTTCTTCCAGCATCTCTCCTGTTGTGAATGGAACAAGTCAGGAACCTAACCTAATCCCAAACATTAATGTGCCTTGTAGAGGATGTGAAAATTTGCACCACACTTGTACATAGAGAAAACAATGTTAACTTTTTGGAAGTATTTAAAAACAACATAGTTTTAAAATGTGCATTGTGAAAGCTTTCATCTGTTCTTGCTCCTGACAGTTTTGTGAGGAACAAGATGTTGGAATGAGACAAAGTTGTGTCAATCATGTAGGCAAGTCAATATAGAGGCATCACCAAGAGCTTGTTGTTTATGAATCTAGGCTCAGACACTGACAGAAAGCTACCTAGATCATTCGAACCCTGGTCATGAGGCAGTAGCATCATTGTATGTTCTGCTGTATAGCATTAATGAGATTGACTCTACCCTAAGTGTAACCAGCTTGCATAATGAAGCTGTAAATCCTTCTGGGCCAGGGATTTGATTTGGTCCTCAATGCTTAATATAGATTGCCACTGTCTTTTTTGGCATGATATTGAATATGAAATAATATTAGTGTTCATAATTTCAGGGTCTTAAGTTGGATTAAATGTAAACTTTAAGTAGACGTACAGAAAGGTCAAGAGTGGATGGGCATTCTCTAGATATCTAGTTATTTCCAATACTCTGCATCTTAACTTGGAAATTGGTTCTATTAGGCAGATTGTCATTCAGTGTTTCCACATGTTCTGCTATGAATTTATTTTTGAAACGCACCACTTTGCTTACATTGTGAAATGTGAAGATCTGTTAACTAGCATGAAGAGAGAGAAAGGCTGTGGGCATGGACAGGAGGAAGCAGCTTTATTACGAACACAAAATAAACACAAAGTACACTGCAGATGCTGTGGTCAAATCAACACGTACAAACAAGCTGGATGAACTCATGACTGCTCATTTCAATGGATACTGCCCGACCTGCTAAGTTCATCCAGCTTGTTTGTACGTGTTTATTAGGAAGACAACTGCTTTCGAGAGGGAGTGCATACGATGGGTGATGGAGAGCTGACGTAACAATGGTGGGCATTACTAATCCAGGCCGATTCCGACTGAACACTTTATCTTGTATTCATTGTATATTCAACATTTATTTAAATGTAGTTCCTTGATTTGTTCTTAATGATGAGACAGATAATATAATGTATTTGAAGCTGAAATGGTTTTAACTTTTAATTAGATAGAAGCAAATAATTTTAAAATCATCTAATTTTATTTGTTTGTTCCCTGTGAGATTCTGGCAGTAACACCCTTGGAGGACAGCATAGTGAGTAACCTTGCGTAACCGTGCTGAAATTAGTTTTGGTGCTGCCAAAAAAAAAATTTTTCTTTTGGGACTCTCCCCTACCTTAGGCATGTAATAGCCAAATGCTTATGGGCTGGTCTGTCTTCAGTACACTCAGAATCGTTACGTGCTTCTCCAAATGGCTGCTTAGCTCTGGGTTTTGGGTGCACATTGTTGCTTTCCAGATCACAGTCTTCAGTCTTTTCTTTTCAAGGCGGCTCTGTTGGAGGAAGTGGGAAAGGAAGAGGAGCAAAACGTAAACAGGATGGAGCTTCAGGAGGGGCTACCAAGAGGACCCGAAGGTGAGGGTCTTTTAATTGGCGTGATGCTATCCAGGGCGTTCAGCAGTTTGGATAAGTGGGAGGGCAGCACTGAAACAAGAGTATACTTCCTCAGAAAGTGGATTCCAGGCATGGTTCTACGGAGGGCAATTCCACGTTGGAGTGACACTATGCTATGTCATGGAGCAATCCAATAACTTCTAGGATCTTCCATGCACAATCGTCGACTCTCCCTGTAAATAAAAATAACTACGTGAGTTGGAAATCTGAAATAAAAACATTTAAAAAACCACATTCAACAGATAAGGCAGCATCTGCAGGAAGATAAATAGAGTAAACATTGCAGGTTCAAGATCCTTCGTGTTCTGCTGAAGGTGCTTGGACCAGAATTGTTAACTCTTGCTTGACCTACTGAGTGATTCCAGCCTTTCCTGTCTTGTGAAGACTTTTGAATTGGGCATTGAGTTGATGTTCACCAGGAGTTCCACTTGCACTCCTCTCTTCTGACCATTCCTGCTTTGTGAGTCATGAAGTACTCTCCTGTTTAGGAAAAGTCACTCTAGTGGGCATAAAGCACTTTCAAATATTCTGCTACTTTGGAAGTCACAATATAGGGATAGAATAGACTTGGGGAGTATTTTCCATTATCAGGATCTTAGGGCACAGCCTCGTGATAAAGAGATGTCCCTTTAGAACTGTGATGAGGAATTTCTTAAGCCAGAAGATGGTGAATCTATGGAACTTATTGCCACAGAGGGCTATGGGGGGGCAATTTATTGAGTGTATTTATGGCAGAGATTGATGTGTTCTTCATTTGTAAAAGGACTAAGGGCTGCAGGGGGGTGGCAGAAGACGAGGGTTGAGGGGAAAATAGCGAAGTAGGCTCAATAGGCCGAGCAGCCTAATTTTGCTCTTGTATCTTATGGCCTTTTATACAAGACTGTTTTGGCATGGGTGAAGTGTGAACCACCCCAAGGCTGAGTTTAATGTGCCAGTGTGTGTAAAATGATGCTGATTCTCTGAGTTTCATGCACTTTCTCTTATCCTTCCCATCTATAGGCCACAGCTGAGACACAAAAAGCTGTAATTATCTTGCTTGCTGGCACACAAGTTAGGAGTACGCCACTTTTCACATTCACATCCATCCACAGTACCCTTTCACCTGGGCTTGAAACACTGTCTACCCTGCCATAAATCACTCAAGGACTCTGCTTCCATTGCCCTTTCAGGAAGAGAGTTCTGAAGTGGATCGTGCACAAAATCTTCGCTGTTAGTTTATAACTAAAAGAAAAACAAACCTTTGTTCATTGAGTGAACAAAGTGGATGAACTAAAAATTTAAGGGTGGTTTGTTTAAATCAGAGCAGAGAGGAATCATTTCTACTGGTTTAGGACAAGGTAGTGGAATTTAAAATGAAAGCCAGACCTTGAAGTAACAGTTATGGAACACTACTGCACCCAGAGCATGCCAAATATTTGGAGTTGTCTTTGCAAACGGCAACTTGATGATAGGCAATTGTTAATTTTAAATTTAAGGATTGATTTTGAGATCTGAGAAAGGATAGGTCTTTGGAGTTGGAGACACTTTCCATTGGGCAAACTCAAGGGCTGTATTTACTATAATGTAGTAAATTATCAAAAAAGAAATGACTAATTATTCAAGAAGGCTTAATATAATTAAACTAAGCATGCTTTTTAATATGATGGCTAAATTGTATTGAACAACTTGGCATGTATTCTTTGAGGAGGTAATGGAGAGTTGATAGAGGGGAAAATGTAGATGTAGTGTATGTAGATTGCCAGAAAGCATTTGTCAATGTATTGCATGAGAGGTGGGTGCATAATTTGGAAGAATTAGGTTGACATGTACCGAAAGTTATCTATATCATAGAATGCAAAACTAGAATAAGGGCCTTTTCAGTTTGGAAGGATGTAAATAGTGAAATATCACAACAATCAGTTACTTACTGTTGACTTGGAGGGAGTAAAGAGTAAGGTATCCAAGTTTGCTAATAAAACAGAAATAGGTGAATGGGAATGCTGTGATGAAGATACTGTATTGTAACCCTGAAACAGGATATAGATGGTGAGTGGCCCAAAACTTAGCGATTGAAGTTTAACGTACTTTGAAATTTTGTACTCTTTGGTAAGAAGAATGTAAAGGCAAGTTGTTTTGTAAATGCAGTGAAACTGCAAATGAATGGTTATAGAATGATTTAGGTGTTGTAGTGCATGAATCAGTTGGCAGGCAGGTCCAAACATTTAAAGAGGCAAAAGGCACTTTGGCCTTTACTGTACAGGCAGTCCCCGGGTTACGTAGGAGTCCTGAGTCCGTATTTAAGTCGGATTTGTACGTACGTCGGAATACGTACATCTGGTATTTAGCGTCAGTCAAACGTTTGTCTTAGTATATAGTATATATTTTACCTTTCTATGCATATAAAACACTTAAGAAACGTATGTATTCCAATAATTAAACCACTGTGTTGCTTAGTAATAATTGTAGCTTTCATCGGGGCAGGGCCTTTCAAATGCTCCATTATTCTCACTTTATCCATTATCCTTTAAAATTGTTCCAATCGTGACTGACTGTAGCCTAACGCTTTTCTAATGACCGATGGCGTTTCACCTCTTTCCAAACACTTTATTTCCACTTTATTTTCAATCGCAATCGCTTCCCATCAATGGAGCAGAAGCACTGTGGGTGTCGGGTCCCGACCTCCACCGGCTTCCGAGATCCGCTGGGTCTTAAGGACCACCACACACCGTCAACGGAACAGAAACACTGCGGGCGTCGGGTCCCGACCTCCACCGGCTTCCGAGGTCCACTGGGTCTTAAGGACCACCGCACACCGTCAACGGAACAGAAACACTGCGGGCAGCGGGTCCCGAGCTCTGCCGGCTCTCGAGGTCCACTGGGTCTTAAGGACCACCACACTGAGACAGGCTGAATGGGACAAGTGGGGGGGGGGGGGGCTGCGCTGGGTTTGCGTATTTGATCATCCACAATATTCCGCGTGGGAATTTAAACTGGAGGTGGCAGTGTTTTTTTTACAAGGTCGGGTTGTGAGCTCGATATCAACCTGGCACGGATGGTACGGGAGTCACTGGATCGACATCAGCCCAGCATGGAAACCTCCGTTCTCCAGCATCAGCTGATCTCACTGCGCCACCAGCCAACAGGAACGGGGGTGTGTGGGGGGGCAGGGTCAGAGTGAATCTTACTAAGAAAATTTTAAGCCAAATACAAAGTTAAACACTCAACACAGTGTCAACAACAATGACTTAAAATAGCGGACGGCGTTCTCCTTCCTCGGTTCGTAAGTACGAATTATCCATAAGTCGGACGTTCGTAACTAGGGGACTACCTGTATAGAGTTTAGAATTTGCAAATAGGAATGATATGGCATTGTTTTGTAGTGTAATGGTGAAGTTACTCCTGTGCAGTTTTGATCTCACTTCCTTTCAAAAGATACAGAAAACTTGGAAACAGTCTGAGGGAGATTCACCAGGCTAATTCTCAGGATGAGAGGGTAGTCCTATCAAGAGAGGCTAAAAACAGTGTTGGTGTGCATTCTTTGGAGTTTAGCGATGACCTTATTGAGACATAAGTTCATCGTGAGGGGGTGACGGGGAAGCTGTCGAGATGTTTTCGCTAATAGGACGTTCTCAGACAAAGGAAAATAGTTTCAAACTACAGAGCCCAACTACAAACTTCTTTTTGCAGAGGGTGGTGAATCTACGGAATTCTCCACCCCCAGGGAATTGTGGAGACTAGATCATTAGAAGTATCTAATGTGAAGGTAGGTACTGATGAGGAATTGGCCTGATATGGGACAACCAGTTCAGTATTGAATTGCGGATCAGGCTTGAGAGACCCGGTGACCCTCTCCTGCTATTCTCTTATGTTTTTGTGACTCGTCCTTTATTCCTGTTCCTTAGTAGTTGTGAAGTTCTCCAGTACCTAATGAACTAAATTTGTTAAAGTCATGAAGACCCTTAGCAGTTGGTTTGATGATATTGGGAAATGTGCAAATTTACACCAGCAATCTTTGGCTGTCAGCAGATTGTTTCTACTTGAATATTTTTTTCTGGATTTGGGTGGGATCATGTACTCTGGAATACCAGTATCATCGAATATAGAACGCTAGGGCACAGTAGAGGCCCTTCAGCCCACGATGTTACGCCGAGATTTTAACCCCCTCTAGGATCAATCTCATCCTTCCCTCCTACATAGCTCTGCATTTTTCTATCATCCCTGTGCTTATCTAAGAAATTCTTAAATACTCCTAATGCTCTACCACCAACCCTGGCACTCACCTATTTATCAGCTAAATTCTAGCAAGTGGAATAGTGTGTGAGATGTACAAGGAAATTGTTTTAAGTAAACTAAATTCACTTTCTGTGTCTAATTTCCCTCAGTGACCCCCTATTTGCTGCTCAGCGACTGCCCCCGCATGGATACCCACTGGAACATCCGTTCAATAAGGATGGATATCGGTATATCCTGGCTGAGCCCGATCCCCATGCGCCAGACCCAGAGAAACTTGAACTAGACTGTTGGGCTGGTAAACCAATTCCTGGGGACCTTTACAGGGCTTGCCTCTATGAAAAGGTTCTTCTGGCGCTCCACGATCGAGGTTTGTATGCAGGGATTTTGAGTGTGTACTGTTTTTTCATCTTGGAGGTTGCGTTAAGGGGTTGGAGACAGGTGTGCCTTGTGGGGTGGTGTCTCATTCCCAGGTGGGGTGTCAGCTTGGAAAGAATGCAGAAAAGATCTCCAAGGAAAAAGCCCGAGTGTGGGATTGCTTGGTTTGCTGTATTTATGGCATTCATGTGGTCTCTTATAGCACATCCGTCACCTATCTGTTCTCATCTTTGCTTGCAATTTTGGGATGGGGAATGGTGGAATCAGGGTAAGGGTGGTCATGATGTAATGTGTAGTCAGATTCCGTCATCGTGTTTAAGCAGCAATGAATTCTTTGGCAGATCTGGTCTAGCTCTGCCCACGTGCTCGGGACCTCTGCCTCTGAATGGAGGTCCTGACCCAACCCTGTTCATACCAAGATTAATATTTGTTTGTGATGAACCTTTGCTTTACCAGATGCTGGTATTCAATGCACAAATCAGAAGCTTTGTATGTATTGTATCAAACTATGGACTAAACATGGACATGGAGGGATATGGGCAAATGGGACTAGCTTAGATGGGCATTTTGGTAGGCATGGACCAGTTGGGCCGAAGAGCTTGTTTCCATGCTTTGTGCCTTTATGATCCACTTTCCAAAATCAGCATTTACTAAACTAGTTCCTAATAATTGTTCTAATATTTGGGGAGAAATTTGACATATACTGACATTCTAATTGAAATTCAGTGCACTGGTAAGCACTTATTGGAAACAGTAAGGAGAATGTGTTTGAAACCTGACTTTATCTTCTCCAGCTCCTCAGCTGAAGATCTCAGATGACCGGCTAACTGTGACAGGAGAGAAAGGTTACTCCATGGTGCGAGCATCTCATGGAATTCGGAAAGGAGGCTGGTACTTTGAGATTACAGTGGATGAAATGCCCCAAGAGACAGCTGCAAGACTTGGCTGGTCACAGCCCTTAGGTATTGGATCTACAAAAACTTGGGCAAGACTGTTGAAATAAAGGAAATATCTACACATGGATTTATCCAATTGGGTGTTTAGTGCAAACTTTTAACAGAATTAAAAGCTAAATGGAAAAGAGGCTGAATTAGTACAGGTTGAGTACCCCTTACCCAAAACCCTTGGGGCCAGAAAGGTTTCGAATTTCAGATTTCAGAATATATAATGTGATAGCTTGGGATCACCATTGTGTCTCTGAATTCCTGTTGTACCGTAAGCAGTCTTTGCCTTACACTCGATCATCATGCAAATGTACAGATGCATCCATTCAGCATGTTAGAGTTTCATCAACGATGATCTTGGCAAAGTCATCAATGAATTTATCTGATGCTACGTGATCAGCAGACACTTTATCACCACAAATCTTTTGAAAATTAATGCCGTGCCTTTTCTTGAATTTCTGCAACCAGCCAGCTGAATATTTATAATCAACCATCAATTTTCAGTTTGTGTTGATCAGCATACTATTAAGGGGGATATGTTCGCTCCAGTGCTGATGAATTCACACTTTCGATACACAATCCACATCTTCAGTTTTCATTTTTTATGCATTGATTTTCTATTTTTCATTAACATGGCACACGGCATGAGAGGGCACAGTTTTAAAGTGCTTGGAAGTAGGTACAGAGGGGATGTCAGGGGTAAGTTTTTTACACAGAGAGTGGTGAATGCGTAAAATGAGCTGCCAGTGACTGTGGTGGAGGCGGGTACAATAGGTCTTTTAAGAGACTCCTGGATAGGTACATGGAGCTTAGAAAAGTAGAGGGCTATGGGTAACCCTAGGTTATTTCTAAAGTAAGTTCATGTTTGACACAGCTTTGTGGGCCGAAGGGCCTGTATTGTGCCGTAGGTTTTCTATGTTTCTATTTGTTCATTACATATGTGAGGTCACTTCTCAGAACTGTTTGTGATGCACAGGGACCTGCCCATTGTCTAGGAACCTTCCCAGTGCTTCATGGTATTTTCCATTTCTGACATTGTATCAACACTCAAAGTTTCATATTTTGGAGGTTTACAGATTTTGGAATTTCGGATAAGGGGTTCTCAACCTATAGTGTCAATCAGTAGTTGATCAGGTATATTGGAGCAAACACACATTGACAGTCATCAAAAATAATGCAGATGACAATTAGTTGAACTGAGTGTGGCCTAATAGTTTTGTGGATGAAGGGGCAGTTGCATTTTTCATTGAGTGGAATGGCAAGATGTGGCCTCAAACTCTGATATTTACTTTAAAAAGTGTTTTGATGTGACTTGTTTTGGCAGTTATTATGTTTTTACAAAATATATCCTGTTTCTAACATCTGCTTCCTGGTAAAAAGACTGTAGGTTATTTTTAAGCAAACCTACATAAAAAACATAGTAATATGTAACCACAATGTTTTTTCCCTGGTGTTTTAAAATAATAGAAAGCGTCCCATGATACTTCACAGGAGTAACACATAGGCTTGGTCAAAAAGTTCGATCTGCAGGAAAAAAGGTGGCTAACTTTCGGGGTTTTTTTTTGTTGGTTGTGGGTGGAGCTAATTCTGCAACCAGAGAGCCTGGCTGCCAGTGATGAAATAATTTTGAGAGCTTATGAGGCAAATTAAAATGACTGGTTGTCCAAACTTCTGATTTTGAAAACCGGTAATGTAAGATAAAAGGAAGAGCCAATTGTCTATTGTAAAGCCCTGGACTGTTAAGCCAACAAAAGAATTTTGAGGAGTCTTAACACATTGATGGAAGCTGTTATCAGAGCTGAAGAGTCAAATGTTTATAATCTACATTATAATTTTTTTCAAATTTCCCTCAGGCAACCTCCAGGCACCCTTGGGCTACGATAAGTTCAGTTATTCTTGGCGCAGTAAGAAGGGGACCAAGTTCCATCAGTCAATGGGTAGACACTATTCTGAAGGCTACGGGCAAGGAGACGTTCTTGGGTTTTATCTCTACCTTCCCGAGGACACAGAAGCTGCCCGGGCACTACCAGACACTTATAAAGACAAGGTAAATTGCATGAATTTTCAGGCATGGATCGGAATATCAATTGATACAAGCCATCCATTGTGCTTTTTGCTTAATATATTTTTATTTTTATTAAATTAGGGATTTTGGTTATAGCCAGGAAAGTAAATTCCACATGACTATGCTGGTTTGCAATGAGATGTTTGTTACCATCTTGCGAAGAATTGAGGAGGTAATTGTTTTGAGGAGATGCTGCGGGAAGCAGCAACAGAAGTGCAGGCTGTTGGATGAAATGTTAAAACCAAGGTCTCACTTGCTGTAGCAGATGGGGTTAAAAAAAGGCCATGAGGTCTGTGCAAATACCTTTTTCAGAACTGGTCCCTCAACTTGATTCTTATTAAAGAAAAATCATCTGGTTGTTAACACCTTACAGGTTTTGGAGCTTGTTGTACATCGATTTCTGTAAATAGCCCAGGTGATTAATGAGGTGAATGGCAGCTCCGCAGTGAACCAGGAGGAGGTCAGTGGGCAAAATGGTGACCTGTGCTCTTACAATTCTAAATATTTAATTTGTGAGGACTGTGAATCTTTGAAATTCTTTGAGCAGTTGATACTGAGTCACTGTAAATGCAAGGTTCACAGGTTTTGGTCGAGGCTTATGGAATGGAGCAGGAAAATATACTTGAGGTCAGCTTAGTTTCCTTGTGGGGCGTCCTGACATTATGCAGCTGAGATATGGTCGCATATATTTTAATAGTTTAAAGTTGGCAGAACAAAGTGAAGGGTTGAGTTGACAAGTTCCATGATGAGATGATAACAACACTGGTTAAATTGTGCTGCCTGATCTGTGGCAACATATGGGAATCATCCGGAAGTGCATCATTATCTATTATTTAGTACTCCAGAAGTAAAGAACATTTCTGTAAATAATGCTGCTTTTGGTATGCAATAAGAAGCACTGGCACATGTGAATTGGTGTGACAGAGTTATGTTTTGTGCAGTTAATGCCCATTTTTCCTTTTATTGCAGGCTCTGATTAAATTCAAAAGCTATTTATACTTTGAGGAGAAAGATTTTGTGGACAAAGCTGAGAAAAGTCTCAAACCAGCAATGGGCAGCAAGGTAAGATCTTCTACTTTTGCCCCACAGCTCTATATCAACTTGCTATCATTCCACAACTTCCTGTGCTTGAGGTTCTCTCCGGTCTCAGTTGCCCCCACCATTCACTATGGTACTGAGGTCTGGTTTCTGCCTTCCTTGAGAGCCTGGAGCAGTAAGGCTGAGCAGCCCACTTGATCTCTGTATAGGTTGGGTTGTAAGAGTCGTGCCTCATTTTATCTCATAATAGAGAGAGAAAAAAGATGTGCACCTCGTAAGTCCATAGGTGAGATTTGGTCCTTTATATGGTGGAGTTCAGACAAGAATGGTGCATCAAGAAATCCACCATTCAGGCCATGCTCTCAGGTAGGAGGTACAAGAGCCTTTAGGACTCATACCACCAGGTTTAGGAGCTGTTATTACTCCTCAACTATCAGGCTCTTGAACCAGAGGGGATGAGCACTTAACTTCATTTACCCCAACACTGAATTGTTTCCACAACCTATGGACTCGCTTTCAAGGACTCTTCATTTTATGTTCTTGATATTTAGTGATTTTTGTGTCACACAGTTTGTTGTCTTTTGCTCATTAGTTGTTTGGCCATATTGTTGTCTGTTTTTCATTGATTCTATGGCATTTATGCGTATTCCTACAGGAAGATGAATCTCGAGGTGCATATGGTTACATATATTTATTTTACTTTGAACTTTGAACATGGAATCTTCTAATCATGTGTAAGGTTTGGTTTTGACTGGAGGTGGAGATGTGATCTTGGAATTGAAAGGTTTTGTATTCCAGCCCACTTCTCTTCCAAAGGTGCACTGATGCTCAGTTGTATGGAATCAGGGAGGCACAATAGTACTGATGATACGGTGTATCTTTGGAAGCACACTGTTTTGAATATAATTTCAATTTGTATTGAGGGTTATGTTTGGATCCTTTGGATTTAATTTGCTATAATTTAGTTGAATTATGAAGCATATTTTGTTTTCATTAGATGATATTTTACAAGAATGGAGAGAACGAAGGAACTGCCTTTGAAGATGTGTATGCTGGTGTATATCATCCTGCAATTTCTTTGTACAAGAACTGCACAGTAAGTATATCTGCGCAAGCTGTAGATGGGGAGTGGTGGGGTGTGTGTCAAATAATCTATTAGTGGTAGTAGTTCATTAGTGCATCATCTGTATTGATGGTATGTGGTTTTCAGTATCATTTTGCCATTGCTTTTTTCGATATCTCAGTTGAAATCCTTGTCCTTGCCATTCATGAACTCTTCAAGGTGGTGTCTCACTGTCACTTCCTCCAGAGCAAGTAAGGCTGAGTAATCAATGCCCATCTTGCAGTTGTCCCCACATACCATGAATGAATATAGAGAATGAAAATAAAATTCAAATTGAGTCAGGGTGACAAATTAATTGTTTCACTGTTTTAACATCATGGAATGCGATGGCTGAGGGTCTTCGAAGAACTTGTCCTTTGACTTTCATGTGACCTAGGAGGTTGTGGACTGAAAGCTGCTTGTAACCACGTGAAATGTATCAGAGTGTCTGATCATCGGCATCATGGAAGACACCCCTTTCTTAATTTCAGTAAAGCTGGGTTAACCTCAAAGCAGATTTACTGCTACACACCTGACTTTGTGTGTCTGTCATGTTTTATTTTAATGTGAGAGATGGAGGAACTGAGATGGTGGTTGTGATTGGGAACCATTTACATTTTGTTAAAAAAAGATATGGATTAAATGGGTCTGTGCACAAGCAAACAGATCTTTTCATCTGCAAGTTAAATTTTATTGTCTGACTTACTAATTGATGTAGAGCATTATTAAACAAGTGCATTAGAGAAGAATTAGATGAAATTTTATTACTCATTTCTATGTTTTGAGTTGATATTTGTTACTTCAATCACTACATTTAATCCAACAAGCAGTCAACTGATTCAAACAGTTTAAAGTGAAGTGTGTAGATCATGTTTGACTTATCTCTTTAGGTATCAATCAACTTCGGACCAAATTTCAAGTATCCTCCAAAAGACATTCCATTCAAACCAGTAAGTTATGGATGTAAATTCTTAATTATATCCTTTTAGAAATAGAAATGCTTATTTAGAGATTGACAGTGTTCTATGCCTCTATGGGGGAAAAACACAATTAGATTTTTACTGATTTACTTGTGTTTTGGAGAATTATGTAGAAAGGTTTTAGATTTCAAGCTTCGGTTTTTTTAATGTTGAAGGTATCAGGTTGGTGCTGTGTTTCCTACATTATAACAGTGACAGACCAGAAGATAAAGTTCAAAGATTCTGGAAGATGCCATGTAAATAAAAATCAATCTTTATCAGACTTGAGCCACTTATAAAAGTCTTAATAGCACAGAAGATGGCCATTTTGGCCATGGTGCCAGCACTGGAGTTTTTGAAAGAGGAATTGTGCTTTATCTCATACCCATAGTTTTGTCTCTAAGTAGCAAATTCTCAGCTTGTAAAGTAACTGGTCATTTACAGAGATTCCTTTCACCATTTCTTCAAATAAAGAATTCCGCGCCCTGACTTGTTTTTTGTAGTGATTTGAAATTTATAACTGCCAATTTGTTACCCAGTTGTGGCAGGGGTTAACCAACTGCTTTGTTTGTGCATTAGATCACAGCATGTTGAGATGAGCTCTCAATTGCTCTGGTTTTATTTATAAGACCAGAAGACATAGGAGCAGAATTAGGCCATTCAGCCCATCGAATCTTCTCTGCCATTCCATCATGGCTGATCCCGGATCCCACTCAGCCACATACATCTGCCTTCTTGCCATATCCTTTGATGCTCTGACTAATCATAAAACAATCAACTTCTGCCTTAAATTTACCCATGGGTTGGCTTCCACTGCATTCTGTACCAGAGCATTACACAGATTCACTACTCTCTGGCTAAAAAAAAAATCCTCCTTACCTCCATTCTAAAAGGTCGCCCCTCAATTTTGAGGCTGTGCCTCCTAGTTCTGGATACCTCCACCATAGGAAAACTCCTCTCCACATCCACCCTATCTAGTCCTTCCAACATACAGAAGGTTTCAATGAGATCCCCCCCTCATTGTTTTAAATTCCATTGAGTACAGGCCCAAAGCTACCAAACGCTACTCATGTTAATCCCTTCATTCCCGGAATCATCTTCATGAACCTCCTCTGGGCTCTCTCCAATGACAACACATCCTTTCTGAGATAACGGGTCCAAAACTGTTGGCAATACTCCCAAGTGCAGCCTGACTAGGGTCATATAAAGGCTTAGCAGTATATTCTTCCTTTTATATTATATTCCCTTGAAATAAATGCCAACATTGAATTTGCCTTCTTTACTACAGACTCAACCTGCAAATTAACCTTCTGGGAGTCTTGCACAAGGACTCCTAAGACCCTCTGTACCTCTGATGTTTGATCCTTCTCCCCATTTAGATAATAATCTGCACTATTATTCCTTTTACCAAAATGCATTATCATACATTTTGCAACACTATATTCCATCTGCCACTTTTTTGCCCATTCTTCCAATTTGTGGAAGTCCGGCTGCAATCACGTTACTTCCTCAGCACTACCTACCCCTCCACCTACCTTTGTATCACCCACAAACTTTGCACAAAGCCATCAATTCCATAATCCAAATCATTGACAAACAATGTGAAAAGTAGCAGTCCCAATACTGACACCACTAGTCACTGGCAGCCAAGCAGAAAAGCCCCTTTGATGTCCACTCGAGCCTCCTGCCTGCCAGCCATTCTGCTATCCATGCCAGTATCTTTCCTGTAACACCATAGGATTTTATCTTGTTAAGCAGCCGCATCTCTGTGGCACCTTATCAAATGCCTTCTGAAAATCCAAGTAAATGACATTCACTGTCTCTCTTTTGTTCACTTTGCTTGTTACTTCCTCAAAAAACTCTAACAGATTTCTCAGTCAAGATTTCCCTTTACAGAAATCATGCTGACTTTGACCTATTTTATTATTGGTCTCCAAGTACCCCAAAATCTCATCCTCAATAATAGACTCCATTACTTTCCCAACCATTGAGGTTAGGCTAACTGGCCTATAATTTCCTTTCTTTTGCTTTCCTTCCTTCTAAAATAGTGGAAAGATATTTGTAATCTTCCAGTCCTTTGGGACCATGCCAGAATCAAGTGATTCTTGAAAGATCTTGACCAATACATCCCTTATCTCTTCAGCAACCTCTGTCAGGACTTTGGGATGTAGTTTATCTGGTCCAGGTGACTTATCCACCTTAAGGCCTTTGAATTTGCATAGCACTTTTTCCTTTTGTAATGGCAATAGCACTGACTCCTGATCCCTGATACTCACGGACCTCTGGCACACTGCTAGTGTCTGCCACAGTGAAAACTGATGTAAGTATCCATTACGTTCATCTGCCATATCTTTGTCTCCATTACTACCTCACCAGCATCATTTTCCAATGGTCCAATATCAACTCTCTTTCTAAAAATATAATTCCATCTCCTACCATGAGAGCCACACCACCATCTATGCCTTCCTGCCTGTCCTTTTGATACAAAATATATTCTTTGATGTTAAGCTCCCAGCTTTGGTCTTCTTTCAGCCACAACTCAGTGATGCCCACATCATACTGACCAATCTTGCGCCACAAGTTTGTCCAACTTATTTAAATACAGCACCTTCATTTCTGCATTCTTTACCCTTTTGAATTTTGCTTCTGCGGTACACTTTGCTCTGTCTGCATTTATACCCAGTCATTGGCTTGTTCTCCTTTACGTTCATGTTACACCCGTCATCTACTTGTAAACCTGCTGGCTCATCCTCATCTCTATCGTACAGGTTCCCATCTGCCTGCCAGATTAGTTTAAACCACTCCCAACAGCTCTAGTAAACCTGCCTGCAAGAATATTGCCCCCCCCCCCCTTAGATTGAAGTGCAACCTGACCCTTTTGTAGAGGTCCCGTCTGCCCCAGAAGAGGTCCCATTTATCCAGAAATATGAATCCCTGCTCCATGCTCCAATTCTTCAGCCACACATTTATCTGCCACCTCATTCTATTCCAATCCCAACTGTCTCGTGGCACAGGCAGCATTCCCAAGATTACTACACTTGAGATGCTGCTTCTCAGCTTCCTTCCTTCTTCCAACTCTCTGTATTGTTTTTTCAGGACCTCCTCCCTTTTTCTACCTCTGTCGTTGGTACAACGACTTCTGGCTGCTCACCACTTTTCAGGATATTGTGGATGCGTTCAGAATCATTGTGGACCCTGGCACCTGGGAGGCAAACTACCATTTGTGTTTCCTTTTCGTGTCCACAGAATCACCTGTCTGTCCCCCGACTATAGAGTTCCTTTTTCCTCTTCTGTTCCTTACCCTTCTGAGCTACAGGGCCATACTTAGTGCCAGAGGCACGGCCACTATTGCTTCTGCAAGGTAGCTCGTCTCCACCCCCCCCCAAACAGAACGCAAACTGGAATATTATTGAGAGGGACAGCCACAGGGGTGCTCTCCACATTCTGATGTTCTCCCTTCACCCATTTATCTGTCTTCTGCAGCCTTGGGGTGACCATTTATTGAGATACAGCGTGGAATAGGCCCTTCTGGTACTTGAGTTGCTCTGTCCAGCAACCTTCCTGATTATAACCCTAGGCCAATCACAGGATATCTTACAATGACCAACTAACCGCCCAACGGATGTGTCTTTGGACTGTGGGATGAAACTGGAGCACCAGGATGAAACTCATGCAGGCATGGGGAGAACGTACAAACTCGTTACAGTGAGAATTTAACCTGGGTCGCTGGTTCTGTAAAACGTTGTGCTAACCACTAGGCTATCTTGTCACTGATGTGCCTCGATTTACCTTTTTGTCATAGGGCTGCAGTTATCTTTGAATTAAGGATTATATGGGTCGGCACAACTTGGAGGGCTGAAGGGCCTGTACTGTGCTGTAGTGTTCTATGGTACTCTGCTGAATTGAAACAAATTTCAGGCATGCAGCTGATGGTAGATACATTTATTCCAATGTGGTGATTCTGTTCAGAGGTCCAGTAATACTGTAGATAAACGTTTGCCACCTAGTTGATAACCTGAAGATTCTTTCTATCATATTTGGGTTGCAGGAGCTAGAATTATTAACTAAAATTATTGCTTTCTGAGTGTCACATTACTGAAATAGAGCAGTGATCTCAGCTAACATTTGTCATTTATCTATTTTGCAGATCAGTGACATGGGCTGGTATGCTGTGGTTGAGCACACACTGGCAGACATACTTTACCATGCTGAAGGAGAGGTCGATGGCAGACGAAGCCCTCCCTGGGAGCCTTAACTCTCTTAACAATAAAAAGACAAACTTAAGAATTATTTAATGATGTGTTGGTCATCTGAAGCTAATACAAGAGGTTCTTCAAGCACGAGGCATCGTATTTGCATCACACATCAGCGGTACAGTTCAGGACAGTTTTGGAATGCGTCGATTTAACTGAGCTGATCCTGGTATTAACCTTTACCATACTGCCCGATGACAATGATGTCCATACACATGTAAATTGTGAGGTATACAGTTGTCAATTTCATGACTGGTGCATTAACCCCCGATAATCCAGTGCAATTATCTGTTCACATGATTGCTTCTTTAAACATCGCCTCCAGAAACATTTACAACCCACATTGTAAGATGCTGGAAAAATGGGTTCACAGAAGGAATCTCTCAGAAATGGGTGCACAAAATATAGCTGTGCATTTGGATACCATTTATCTGCTTTGAAAGCCAAAATAGACGTTTGTGTATTTGGGATTTGCGATTGTACCACATGTTGTTATCTCAGTTTTGGTTGTGAGCTTTGTTCACTTTCTTTTCACTGTTTGAAAAAAAAATGCCAGCAATTGGTTTTCCAGTCATTGATTCATTAACTTGCCCCCCTCCAATGTTATTTTCGTCTACTAATGTCATAACTTATCTCCAATTTCATCTTAAATTAATGGTGATATAAAAGGCAGCCCACATTTTGAAATTGGGTTGATGATTGATATTTGAGAAGTCATTCCTTTCCATTTCATTCCAAGCTTTGAGAAAAATTAACTTGAATTTTGGCTGTAATAAGCAGTTCTTATACCACTCGCTGTGGAAATGTGTCAACATGCTGTTCCTCAAATGTATTTGCAGCTTATTTCTTTGTTTGTCTATATTTTTCAGTCAGTTCATTTTCAGGTACCACAGCTTATCCCAATATTGTACCAGGAAGCAGGGGATAATATCACCCAGCGGGGGTTGATAGTGGTGCAAAGAAGTTGGTGGTAATGTGTAATACTTTTTATCGAATGGTGGCAATTGTAAGTGTGAATGCTCAGATTCAAGTGCCATTGTGTATTACATTGTGTATTTTAATTGTAAATAAATCTGACCTGTATTTTCAGTCTGAGGTTTTGAAGAATCTTCATCTTGCTGTTATCAGTGGAATCAAAACATACATTGTGAGTGCTTTATAGGTACACTGTACACCTGCTCATTCATACAAATACCTAATCAGCTAATCGTGTGGCAGCAACTCGATGCATAAAGGCACGTAGCATTATCAGTAGGTTCAATTGTTGTTCAGACCAAACATCAGAATGGCGAGGAAATGTGGTCTAAGAGACTTTACCCGTGGAATGATTGTTGGTGCCAGATGGATAGTATGAGTATCTCAGAAACTGCTGTTCTGGGATTTTCACACACAACTCTCTCTGGAGTGTACAGAGAATGGTGTGCTAAACAACAAATGTCCAGTGAGCAACAGTTCTGTGGGCAAAAGCTCCTTGTTAATAAAGTCCTAATCTATTCAACCTTTCCCTGTAACTCTGGTCCTCAAACCCTGGCAATGGCCTTTGTTAATTTTCTCTGTATTCTTTCAATCTTGTTAATATCTTTCCTGTACATAGGTTACCAGAATGGCACATGGTACTCTTAAGTTTGGCATCACCAATACTTTATACAGCTTCAACATAACGTCTCAACCTCTATATTCAGTACTTTGATTTATGAAAACCATTGTGTCAAAAGCTCTGTAGGATCCTTTCAAGGAATTGTGGATCTGTATTCCCAGATCTCTGTTCTACTGCACTCCATAGTACCCTACTGTTCACTCAATAAGGCCTACCCTAGTTTGTCCTCCCAAAGTGCAGCATCTCACGTTCATCTGCATCTGCCAGAATGCATAATCTAGAACAGAAAGTACATTAACATAACCACAGGTGTATGGGGTGGATTGCTGTGGCTAACCATGTTTGAGTTAGCTCCAGAATGTCCAGGCTCTAAGCAACAGTGAGGATCCTGGTCATGAGAAGAGGTTTGATGCATAAGCCTTAGGGGGAAATAATAGCTTGCCTAATGTCCATGGATATGGGAGGTGGTGTGTAAAATTGATGGGAAAATTGCCTTCTGCTGGACATATTGAAAAAAGGGAACAGAATGGTTTGTGTGATGTGGTAATGTGAAATAGATGTGCACAGTACTGAAGGAAACCACACTGAAAATGTGAGCCATACAGTAAAGCAGGTGATGTTAGCAGAATGGAATTGGAGATTCCTGCAGACTTAATACAAAGGATGCTGAGAAAGGAAGATAGAATCAGTTAAGGTACATTGTTTGATGTGACCAGGAAGGCATGGAGTCATATTTCTGCTCTGTGCTCAGTCAACTCTGGAGCTGGGACAGAGGTGAGACTTCAAAAGCGCATGAAACCCCACTGCTTAGGATTTCTTTCATGTTGGAGTGGATGCAACTTGATCCCAGCAACAAGAAAAAAAGAGGAATAAATGTAAAACCTGCCAGATAATAATTCAACATGAACATCATCTCATCTCGTGCAATGGCCATTTGATCATTAAGTAGCCAGCTTTAGATATCCATTGGTGGGAGGAAATGTGCTTTATTATGTCCTTAGTCCTGTTTCACCCAATTGTGGTGTACCCCATCCTCTGCACTGATCCCCAAACAACACTACAATAAGGTTGTGATAACCATTATTACATCATGATAAATGTATCTACAGTCCTCAAGAAGAAACGTCCAACTTCATGGTACTAAAAGTTGAAATTTATTTAAATATAATAAATATAAATCCATGTATATTGCTTTCTCTGCAGACCTTTCTCTAAACAGTTTCAAAATTAATAAATAGTCATATTAATTGTGCTATTTTAAATACAAGAACTGGAATTCATGTGTGCACACAGTGCAAAGCCCAGGAACCACACTGCCTTGGATGGAGGTGTCTCTGGCAGAGAAATCTGACGTTTTCAAAGCCAGCAGTCCAATTATCAAATATTCTCTCTCATTTCTCAAGTGCAAGAAGCTTAGAATGAGCCATTAACTTCGGGTAAGGAGGATAACGTGCTGTAAGGAAGGAAGAGATTTGTGCAGCATATAAACGGTAGCATATGTAGTCCAGTTAAGTTAACTGCCATGGTCCGCTACTGTCGATTCTACAGGAACTTCAACATCCTGTCGTGTAACCCCTTTTATACTGCCTAAACTATCACTGGCCATAGTGTAGAGCAGTTCATTCCAATGCAAGTCGTTAAAATCTC
Organism: Hemitrygon akajei; assembly: GCF_048418815.1. Lineage (NCBI taxonomy): Eukaryota > Metazoa > Chordata > Chondrichthyes > Myliobatiformes > Dasyatidae > Hemitrygon > Hemitrygon akajei. The sequence continues at coordinate 200,182,356 of NC_133124.1, forward strand.
TGTTCTGCAATAAATAGAGTACCTTCTCTGGGGCACTTCTGTTGATGCTGAAAGTATCTGCAGAGTTCAAGTGGATGTATAAATAGCACAATGTCTGAGGAACAGTTTCTCAAGCCTGTTTTGTCATTCAGTGTAAGCCACTTTTCATTTTGATACCTTTCCTCGCAGGATCGGTGCTGGAACTGAAAGGTGAAGGTGCATAGGAATTTCTCGGGCACAATTCAATGGGTAACAAAGGAGAAAGTGAATTTGGTAATTCATTGCATCTCAGATCTCTGGAAAAGATGTACTTGCTTGGAGGAGATGCATAGATGGTTCATTAAGTTGAATCCTGGACTGAAGGTAATTCATAATAAAAGGTTGACTCAATTGAGCTTCTACTCTCTGGAATGCTGAATGTTCTGGTTTTGTCCCACATTCCAAAGACATACGGGTTATTTTTTACATTTATTTTATTTTTTATTTTATTGAGATACAACACAGAATAGGCCCTTCCAGCGCTTCAAGCTGTGCCGCCAGCAATCCCCCCAATTTAATTCTAACCTAATCACCAGACAATTTACCATGACAAATAACCTACCAACCGGTACGTCTTTGGACTGTGGGAGGAAACCTGAGCACCCCGTGGTCACAGGGAGAACGTACAAACTCCTTGCAGGCAGTAGCGGGAATTGAAAAGTGTTATGCTGATTACTATGCTACCATACCACCACATGATCACATGGATGTAACTGGATGACACCAGTTCATCGAGCCAGAAATACTGTGCTGTATTTCTAGATAAATAAAAAGTGTTCTGAAGGGGCTTAACAGGATAGAAACTCTATTTCCAATGGTGGTGGTACCTAAAACTAGGAAATGTGATTTCAGAATGAAGGGTCACATAAGGGTGAGAAAAGGTGTTTTCTTTCCTCTTTCAGAGTTGTACGTCTTTGCAGGGAGCTATGGAAGCCATGTCAAATATATTTAAGGCTGAGTTGGATTTCTCTCAGCTTGGAAAATGCAGTCGATATCAACAGATCTCCATCAATTATATTCAGTAGTGCATAGGGAAAATGCTTTGGCCTACTCCTATCTCCCATTAGCTCAGAAATAGACCTGGTACTGTGCAATATTCTGGGTTGTTTGACGTACATTACAATCAGTTTGTGGTTTGAAATCTACAGGGGGTAACTTGGAAGTACCAGTCCAAGAACCCATACTTTTGCAGGCCCTCATTTTCCGCAGAAGCTCCAATGAAGGTCCAAACCTTCTGTGGCCAGCAAAAAATTTGAGGTCACAATTTCCTACAGAAATTTTCTACTGAATGACACAATAAACCCACAACACTACATGGTTTCTTAGATATTTCTTAGATATTTTCTTAGGTATTTTATGTAATGAGAAATAATGCTGTCAGGAACCACTTTGAATTTTTCTGAACAGTGGGACCATTCTATACCGAACCCATTTTGGCTTGAGAGCACTGACAGCCAGGGTAAAGAAAAGGTTTACTTGACCATCAATAACATCATTCCTTTGACTGAGTTAAAAATAATGAATACCATTGTTTTAACTAAAGCCTCATAAATATTAAAGATTTTCAGTGCTGGTGAATCCTTTCTTTGATTTGGATATTTGTTCCAGCGAGCCACAAAGTGGATTTTGACTGAAGCCAAAAGATCTTTGTAGAAGTAGGTTGCAGTCCAACAGAAATGTTTCTTGGCGATCTCCACCCGTGAAAGAATGCAGTGCGTTTCAGTAACTGTTTGCAGCAGCTTTGGAGTTCATGTGCTGGCGCAGGCACTGAGCAAAGTCTGCTTGGGTTTGACAAAGGGCCTGATTGATGAGAGACTTGGGCAACCAGCCCTACCAAAAAAGGAAATAAAATGTAAGTGCAGTCAATCAGATATTTCTTAGATACCATCTTGTTATCTTCCCCACTGCAGAGGTGCAGGAGTACATTTTGAGTGCTCGAACCTTGCCTGAATTTTTCAGTTGCATTAAAATTATACTGCTCAGGGGAGCATTTACCCCATTATGAACATACTTGCTCTCTGAAAAATCATTATTGTCATTGAGGATCCCCATCACCCAGAACGTGATCTCTTATTACTACCATTAGGGGGGAGCTATAGAAGCCTGAAGATACACACTCAATGTCTTAGGAGCAGCTTCTGCCATCAGATTTCCGAACAGACAATGAACCACCTCATTAACACTACATCATCATTTTTGCTCTCTTTATTTTGCACTACTTATTTAATTTAATTTTCTTTTCATATATTTTTATTGTAATTTATAGCTTTTATGTGTCATTCGAACTTTGCAAAGACAGCATCTGAGATGTGGGTCGAAGTTCTGGAGGTTTGAGGCAGCAACATTAACTACCAAGCCATCCCTGTGTTGCCATCCTACAGCCAGGAAGGTCTTCACAAGGAGCTGGCCTGATGAATTAAGCTGTGTCCTTTTTTTTTGAGGTTGTTCTGTATTTCATAGTCCAGTATTTTTGGAAACCATCAAACTTATATATTTAAATCAACACTCAACCCTGTTACCCCATTCATTCTCAAATGCCTTGCCTTTAGATCGATGCTCAGGAGCCACGTGAACTTGGTCTTATTTGGATCTTCTGCGGAGGGACGGAGGACAATGCAGGTGGGTCCATTCTCACCCCTGTAATCAGAGCAGGGTATGTCAAAGACATAGTATCGGAAGCAACAGAGCAATAAATTTTATCTCTGGAAGCCAAGCCACTAGGCAGGGTGGTGATTGCATGGGAGAAGTCATTGGTACCACTCTCCTGATCATCAGAAGCTAACAAGTGGAGCATACTAAAGTGCTTCAAGGTAGAGTAATCATCCAAAAATGACGGTAAGTGTCAGAGATATTATACATTAACCTATATTTTGCAGTCTTTGTAACTACACTATTTTCAATGTAATAGGTTTGCAATGCTTGGAACTTTGACCATGCGTTATATTTGAACAGTGTACGGAGGTGGAAGGATAAATGATTTCAGAATAGGATAAGATCGAGAGGTCTACTGCAATATAAATTTAAAAACAGAATCTATGCTGCACTGAGCTTCAGTTCTGGTTTCTGAACAAAGAGTGATAGAATAAGTTAGAAGAACAATGACAGAAACTAAGTGACTCTGGGGAAGTAATGTGGACAAAGATGATTTGGAACTGAAATGGGGCTCCAGGTATCCAAAAGCAGTAATTTGTACTGGAATGAGGAATATTTTACAGCTTCACAAATGCCGAAGTTCTTTGCCAGCACCCTGGACACAGATCTGTGATGTGTTACCTTATGAAACCGTTCTGCTGAGGCATCAGGTTGCAGTGCGTGGACATCCCCGCTAGGAAGCAAGTCGAGCCACGTCTCTTGGCATAGCGCACGCTGACAAAGTCCCGCGGGCTGATCACATTGCCCGCAGTTTCCGCAGAAGCCTCATAGGTAACCATTGTTTCCTTGTTAATCCTCTTCAGTATCTTAAAAATAATCAAACTAGTTTATAAAACAGTGCTCTGCCTTGTCTAGCCAAAGCTCAGCAGATTGGCAGTTATTGTTGGAAACGATCTGGATTTTGGAGAATGTTCAACATCGCCCCTGCGATGGCTCTTCGACAGGGTAATCACTTTACTCCCCATCCATTCCAGTCCTGGCCCTTTGCCCAGGACGGCGCACATAGATTTCACCGTCAAGTTCTTACTCAATTCCACCTTGAAGACTACAGCTGAGTCTGCATTACACAGCCTTTTCTAGACTGGATCAACTCATTGCCAAAGATAAATCCCCATCATCGTCATTACCAACTCTCCACTACCACCTTACTGAGGAATGAATTGTGCCTGTGTTAGGTATGTACTACTGGAATTAAATTCACTTCTAGTTTGGAAATCTGATTTTAACATGGGCTTTGACTAGATCGCTATCAAATATCCTACCTTCACTTGTTTAACGTTTGGGTTCCACTCTCCCATTTGTTCAACTCTGTCGAACAGTTCACTGTAGAGCAGATCGGTGGGCTTATCCATCACAACCTCGAGCTTGAAGACTTTGCCGATATCTGGAAGCATCTTACTGACCACTTTGTCACCATTTATCTGTTAAGAGTTCAAGAAGTTAGATTCTCTACTCAGTTCAGAGCCTCCACCATTTACATGTTATCCATTCTATCAACTCCATTTACCCATCAGGTGTCCTATTGTGGACAATGTTCCAAATTATTGCTTTGATATGAGTGAGTAAAATTCATGACCTTAGCTTTAAGTCCTTACTGTGAGGGTAGGTGTAGGTTAATGATGTCTTGTTGCTCAAAAACAGGTCATTTGACCCATTGGACTATGAATACAATTGTGTTCCACTTGAACCTTCTCCCACCCAACTTCATTTAACCCCATCATTCTTTTCAACCTAGAATGAAAAACATTTCGTGATCTGTACTTCAGGCTGAGATTATTGAACAAGTTGAATTTGCTTCTTTGACCTCATGCCTACGTTTTTGCCAGATTGTTCCAAGGCATTCTAGTAAGAACTATAAAAAAGCGGATTCAATTTGCAGTGAGTTTGTTAGGAATTCAAACGCGTCACCTCTGAGGCAGTGTTATCTGTGAGCTGTGACTGATTTTTCTTCTGAATGTTGATTGACTGGGGATTTTGCAACGTACCGCTTCAATCTCTGTCTTCCACCCACTTGTATCCTGGAGGATGGAGAGGGATTTATGCAGTGCTTCTTGACCTTGCTTAACATAGGCCATCTCTGCCTCAGAATAAGGATTGTCTTCAAGTCTGCAGCCTAATTTGAGTGTTAAGTGGAGAGAGGGAGAGAGAAAAAATTAAAGCTGAGCATTTGTAGCAGAATTGGTAGGTTACCAAGATGATTTCAGCTGATCTTGAATAAACTAAGCTTGGTGTTAATTGTCACAGCTAATTTCTGTGGCGTATCTACCTTTGGACTTTCTTGTCCTTTCTTCGATATTTATCAAGATAATACGAAATTGTGATGTGCTCAAATATGGCTGTACGTTTGGAAATCTCAAGTAGTTCAATCAAATTCTGGGTGAGCTGACGCACGGAGAAACACAGCTTATGCTAACCTTGAGTATCTTTAACACAATCTCGGTGGAATGTAAATACAGCTGGAATTGGCCAAGGGATGCAACCCCAGCTGACGATCAAACGGCCAGCATTCTGTAGGCATGGTCAGAGCAGGTAACTCGCCTGAATGCTGGATGCGTCAGAGTGAGATTTGCCATATCGCCATGTATTACACCTTAGTGAAATTGACCTTGCATCTCCTTGTGTTGTACTGATAAGGAACCACAGTTTGCAATAGGTCAACCAATCTTCCATCCTGAAGGCTATGTGGAAATGTTCTGATAATCCTGATCTCAGAGGGAAGTTGGGAGGGAAATGAAACTGGGCATAAAATCAGGGAGAACTGACAGTTTGCCCATGATATTCCTATTTATTCTGCGTAAACTACCAGAAATAGTCATCTACCTTAGAAACATGTAATACACTATTTAACTTGAAGAAAATAATTTAAAATGTATTTAATACTGAAACACCATTAAAACAGTATTACACATATATAGCACTTTAATGGTGTTTCAGTATATAAATAAATACATACATACGTAAAGTTATTAGAACACTAGAGAGAGTTAAGTGCACCAAGTTCTTGGGAATTCACATCACAGATGACCTCGCCCAGTTCCTCAACATTACCCCCCTGAACAAGAAGGCACAGCAGCGCCTTCACTTTCTAAGAAGATTGAAGCAAGCGAGGCTCCCACCCCCAACCTTAACTGAATTTCAGAGGAGCACAATCGAGAGCGTCCTGACAATCTGAATCTCCATCTGGTATGGGAACAGCTGAACATCGGACGTGAAGTCCCTACAAAGGACTGTGAGAATGGCTGGGAGGTTCATAGGGCTGTCCTTACCATCATCAGGGTAATTTATAAGGGGCGCTGCGGTCCACAGGGCCCTGAGTTTTGTCAAAGATCCCACCCATCCATCCAGCATCCTCTTTGACTTCCCACTATCAGGCAGCAGACTCCGATGCCTAAAGACAAGAGCAGTCAGGGTGGGAAACAGTTTCTTCCCTCAGGCCATCAGGCTTCTGAACTTCCTGCTGCATCGCATTGAAAGTGTCACCAGTGACAATATTTCACTTATTCACTTTACTTTGTTTATTTATATGCAATTCATCTGGAGAAAGTATGCTAAGGGACAGGGAGGGGGAAATCATGGTTGGGAAAAGGGGAAGGGAGAGAGGAGGGAGCGGAAAGCCCCAGAGAGTCTTTCTGTAATGATCAATAAACCATTTGTTTGGATTAAAATGAACCTGATGCACCATCAATAACTCTCGGAGACGGGAGGCGAACGATAGGCTTTTATTAGCTGCAAGAGACCACGATTAGCAGCAAGAGACCACCACACAACATCCTGGAGACTGAGGGAGGAGCAGTGCCTCCAATCGCCTTTATACAGGGGTCTGTGGGAGGAGCCACAGGAGCAGTCAGCAGAGGGGCGTGTCCAGACAGGTATATGTAGTTCACCACAGAATCCATGCCAACCACCCCCACCCCCCGCTTCTGGCACTGTTTCTCTGCCACCCGACCCACTCCCTTCCCACAATGCTCCACCCTCGCCATTCCCTCTCCACTTCACGTTGACAAATACAGTACTGTGCAAAAGTCTTAGGCACCCTAACTATATATATGTACGGTATATTACTCTTCTAAAAACTGAAAGAAAGACAGGTCTAAAACAAGCTGATTCTGCCTACTGCCCAGGGTTACCTAGTCTGCCTGTACACCAGGCACACAAGGCCAAATAAAGTGCTCATTACCAATACCCACCTCTCCTTACCATGCCCTCTCCACCCAAGAGGCTCCTGGTCTCAGTGTTGAGGAGGAGATTTGTCTCCTGTCATATCTATCATTGACTATATAACTTTTTCATAGAACCATAGAGAGATATAAAAACAGGGCCTTCAGCCTATTGAGATTGCATTGACCGTCAATCAGCCATTTTACACCAATCCTCTGTTAATCCCATTTTTAAATTCTCTCCTGACATCACCCAGATTCCACCACTCTCCTACACACTAGGGGCAGTTTTCAGTGCCCAGTTAATAACCACCCCAACACATCTTTGGGATGTGGAAGAAACCCCAGCACCCTGAGAAAACCCACGTGGTTGTGGGGAAAATGTGCAAACTACGCACAGCCAACACCCAAGGTCAGAATTGAACCATGGTCCCTGGCACTGTAAGGAAGCAGTTCCACTCTGTCACCAGAATCGTTTGGAAGTACAGAATTCAGAGTTATTTACATTACTTAATTAGTAATAGAAAAACATTCAAATTGCACAAGAATAAAATGTAATAAAACACATTAAAGTGTGAAATGTAATTAAAAAATATATAGTATAAACAAATAAACTTACCGTTCCCCATCTAAACAACAGGGGCAAGAAAGCCCCGTAAAACTAGTGTGGGCATCTGATTCTAGGGCACAGGATGGGAAAGGCAGATGTAACGCTCAGGGATCCCAGTAAGACTGGGCAGCGCTGTTGATGTGTACATGGAGGCCAGTGACAGAGCGGAGGGGCAGCTGCAACAACATCAGCTGTTCAGCCAGTCGCAGGGCAGAGCCAGTCCCCCATTACTGACCCGGGAGTGGCTGAGTACCAGTGGTTCCCTTCAGAACTGCTGGCACCAAGTTGACTCAGTGGCTACTTTATTAAGTGCAGGAGTGACCTTCTGTTGCTGTAGCCCGTCCACTTCAAGGTTCAACACGTTCTGCATTCAAAGATGCTCTTCTGCACACCAGCATTGTAATGTGTGGTTATGAGAGTTACTGTCGCCTTCCTGTCAGCTTGCATTAATCTGGCCATTCTCCTCTGACCTCTCTCATTAACAAGGCATTTTCACCCACAGCACTGCGACTCACTGGATTTTTTGTTGTTGTTTTCACTCTGTTTATTGCAAATGCTTGAGATGTTGTGCTTGAAAATCCCAGGAGATCAACAGTTTCTGAAATACTCAAACCACCCAGTCTGGCACCAACAATCATTTCATGGTCAAGGTCACTTTTCTTCCCACTCTGATGTTTGATCTGAACAACAACTGAACCGCTTGTCCATGCCTGTATGCTTTTATGCTGCCTCACAATAGACTGATTATATATTTGCATTAATGAGCAGGTGTACAGATGTACCTAATAAAGTGGCCACTGAGTGTTCTTTAGACATCAAACTGTTTAAAAAGACAACGTTCTATGTCATTGTGCTCATAATCTATGGCCCCAAAGTTCCTTTGGAATCATGGGTCTGACTGGCACAGGATCTGAGGGACCATTGCCCAGCATAATGTTGGGGAACTCAACAAGAAAGCATCATGTAATGGGGGAGTGCAGGAGTGGAGAATGGTGACAGATCCACCCCCCCCCCTTGAAATTGTAAAGAAATCTAGGGATCATGGCACCTACCAGCAGGTCAGGAGACAACACATTCGTCCTCCATCCCTGCCATTCTTTCCTCTCATCCGAATCCGTATCCCCATCATTGGGCACAGAACACTAAACCCTGAGAACACTTACCAGCAGACTCAAGGACAGCTTCTATCCACTGTTATAAGACTCAAGAGCAGATCTCTCATCTGACTAACATGAACTCTTGGTCTCTCAGTCTACTTCATCACTGCCCTTGCACCTGCAGTGTGGCCGTCTACCTCCACCGCGGTTTCTCTGTAAATGCAACGCTATATCGCACTGAATAATATAAGGGTAGACTCTTGATTGGTCAGGGCATAAAGAGTTATGGGGAGAAGGCAGGAAATTGGGTCTGAGAGGAGAATTGGATCAGCCATGATGAAATGGCAGAACAGACTCGATGGGCCAAATGGCCTAATTCTGTTCCTGTATCTTATGGTCTTATACTCTAAGCAACTTCTAATTCCTGGGTGTCAACATCTCTGAGGATCTATCCTGGGCCCAACATGTCGATGCAGTTACAACAAAGGCACGACAGTGGCTATATTTCATTAGGAGTTTGAGGAGATTTGGCGTGTCACCAAAGACACTTATAAATTTCTACACATGCACCGTGGAGAGCATTTTAACTGGCTGGTATGGGGGCAGCTACTGCCCAGGATGGAAGGAAGCTGCAGAAAGTTGTGAACTCAGTCAGCTCCATCACGGGCATCATCCTAGCGTACAGGTCAGTTTCAAGGAGCGACGCCTCAGAAAGGCCATAGTGGGGTGTGTCAGGAATGGACAGGAGGAGGAGTATAGGAAACTGATACAGGACTTTGTGATATGGTGCAACTCAAACTACCTGCGTCTCAATATCACCAAGACCAAGGAGATGGTGGTGGACTTTAGGAGATCTAGGCCTCATATGGAGCCAGTGATCATTAATGGAGAATGTGTGGAGCAGGTTAAGACCTACAAGTATCTGGGAGTACAGTTAGACGAGAAGCTAGACTGGACTGCCAACACAGATGCCTTGTGCAGGAAGGCACAGAGTCGACTGTACTTCCTTAGAAGGTTGGCGTCATTCAATGTCTGTAGTGAGATGCTGAAGATGTTCTATAGGTCAGTTGTGGAGAGCGCCCTCTTCTTTGTGGTGACATGTTGGGGAGGAAGCATTAAGAAGAGGGACGCCTCACGTCTTAATAAGCTGGTAAGGAAGGCGGGCTCTGTCGTGGGCAAAGTACTGGAGAGTTTAACATCGGTAGCTGAGCGAAGGGCGCTGAGTAGGCTACGGTCAATTATGGAAAACTCTGAACATCCTCTACATAGCACCATCCAGAGACAGAGAAGCAGTTTCACCGACAGGTTACTATCGATGCAATGCTCCTCAGACAGGATGAAGAGGTCAATACTCCCCAATGCCATTAGGCTTTACAATTCAACCGCCAGGACTTAAGAACTTTTTAAAAGCTATTATTAATGCTTTTTGAGATAGTGATTTAGATGCATACCATATTTTTTACTGAGTTAAGTATTGTATGTAATTAGTTTTGCTACAACAAGTGTATGGGACATTGGAAAAAAGTTGAATTTCCCCATGGGGATGAATAAAGTATCTATCTATCTATCTATCTATCTTTAAGGACCCCCATCATCCAGGGCATGTCCTCTTCTCATTGTTACCATCAGGAAGGAGGTACAGAAGTCTGTAGGCACACACTCAATAATTCAGGAACAACTTCTTCCCTTGTGCCATCTGATTTCTGAGTGGGCATTGAACCCATGAACACTATCTCACTACTTCTTTTGTGCTACTTATTTAATTTGAATATATATATACACACACTTTAATTTACAGTTTTTATTATTGTGTATTGCAATGTACTGCTGCCACAAAACAACACATTTCATGACCTATTGCTGGTGATATGAAACCTGATTCTACATTCTGCAGATTCCAAGAGAGACTGTAACACAAGAGGAGCTCAGCATATACAGTCGTACATCTGAAAGCTGAGCAGGAAAAGTCCTGGAAACACAGGAGACTGTGGATGTTGGAATCTGGAGGAACAAGCAGGAACTCAGCAGGTCCAGCAGTATCTGTGGAGGGAAAGGAACCGTCGATGTCGCGGCACTGAAAGATCTGTACTTACTGATCAGGGAGCTCCTTCTCCGAACCAGATCTACCCACGTGCCGGGCCCTTGGTTCCCCAGCCTGAGATGATTCAGCTTGTGTCCCAGGGCTGCCATTGCTGAACGCCTCAAGCCTTGGGATCAAAAAGAAGGCGTTAAATTTCCAGTTCGGATTCTCACTCTACAAAATTGCACTTTAGTTGTCTACCTGCTCTGCAGCTTCTTTGTAACTGCAATACTATACTCTCCATTCTGTTTTCTTTTTGCTACCTTGATATTACGTGAACAGCATGGTCTGTCTGGAATGCACACCAAACAAAATCTTTTCACTCTTCTCAGTACACATGACAACAATAGTAAACTAATACCTATTTTCAAAATCAGATATTCTGACGCTTGGCTTCAGCGAGAAGATATATTGCAATGTACACAGTAAAAACACATCAAACCTTGCATTCAATGCACCTTTTGCAGTCTCAGGATGGGTTAAAATCAGCGCAAGAGATGCAACAGTCAATTTGTGGACAGCAGGAACCAACAAACAGGGACGTGATAGCGACTGGATTCATTTATTCTCACCAGATAAATACCGGCGGGATTGTTGGAAAGTTGCTTGTATCGTCTAGAAAGAGAGGTACAATTCACTTCCTGACTGAAGCAACAGATTTCCTATCTCATCAAGGGTCAATAGTTTGCTGGTCTAGATCTACCACAGATGTAGATCAGCAAATATTTGTGGTAAAACTTTTAAGATCAAGAGATCAAAGGCACAGTGTAGTTGGTTCATTCATTGCAGTGGCATCTTGTTGATAGACTCTTGTACAGTCAGTGATAGAAATAATGAAACTCCTTTTGATTTTCCCATTTATATTTCCCATTTATAGAGCACTTGTAATACTATGTTGGGACCCAAGGCATATCACAGAAGCATTGACAAAAAGGATTGACCCCAAGTCATGGGGGACTAAGAACCCCATCACAGATGAACTGGATCTTGAGGGAAGAAAGGGAGGCAGAGAGATTTGGGGAGGGAGTTCCTGAACATCGGGTCCAGGTGTCTGAGGGCATGGCTTCCACGGTAGAAGGATTAAATTCTGGGATCCTACAGGCTCGGACTGAAATGCTGCAGATATCTTGGAAAGTTGGGGGGGGGGGGGCTAAGGAAGTTACACAGGGATGTGGTGGGGTTGACATAGGGGTAATCGAAACAAGAATGAGGATCTTAAAATTGGTGTTGGCCGCCTCAAGGGCAAACATAGATCAGCAAGAACAGGGTGTATGCCAATTGCAATGAAACTTCCTGATTGTAGAGATAAATTTCCACTGTCCATCTACTGGAAAGATAGATTGCTATGGAAATACAAAGTGCAATAAATAACAAGGGTATCATTGCTAATTTGTTGATTGGTGTCCTTGCATTAGGGGTATGAAGGATGTCCTGATCGGTACAAATTTTGAGTGGATGATTGTAAGAGCAGTAGCTTCAGGAAGACCTGTCGGTTTAGTTGGCCAGCAGTTCCTGTTGTTGTAAGAAAGTTCAGTGAGGTTAAGATACATCCATTTTAAAAGCACTTACAATTCTCTTGGTCTTTAATTCCCTTAAAGAGTCAAAAAGTCAATTCAAATTCTCCCCTCCTTTTCCAGTTCATTTCTGCTCTGGTTGAACTGAGCATCAGTATATTACCAGTTAACTAGCCAAGTGGATATAATTAATTGTTTGCAGTTACCTGTTATTGTTCGAACATGCTGGTAGGAGATTGCCGCACAGAGCTTAAAAGTGGCTGGAATCATCTTGCGTCTCAGTCAGTCTTTCACTCAAATGCTTTTCTGCCTTTGGTCTGTTGTCGTCTTTTTTTATATATCCTCTGTGAAGGACAACTTGACATCAGGCACAAAATTTATGACGACAGCAAGAACAGTGTCAAGTACACTCTCGACAGCCGCATCCAAGTGCCAGGAATGTTCACTGAATTAACCTGCATGTGACATCAAGCTGCAGCAAATGTTTTATTGCATCATTGAACCATGTATTCTCACATTTTAAATTAAAGGGGGTGAGCCTCTTCCTCCCTTGCTTTGCTGCACCATGTAAAATCAAATTCCTACCTCGCTTTGTCAAATCAAAATGCTTTGTCAACAGCATTTCCCATCTAAGTTTCATTATCATATCTGTGTTTTACTTCAAGAATGTTTGCTTTGCTGAATGCTCTTTCACTAAATTCAAGGTGACAGAAAGGTTTCAATACTTATGGCGAGTTAGGTGTTTTCAGTGGATCTGGGCACATTATTAACACCCGCGAAGCTGCCTGATTTCATTGATGCCTTTGGCCATCGCAATGAGTAGCAAAGGGGATATTAGTTCCATGACTGAGACATGATAGTTCCAAACTCACCAGGAAGTTTCGACTTTGACCTGTAGAGCCAGTATTCTGATGAAGCTGAAGTGATATTTCCTAGAGTGCACCTGACTCAATATTTCAGCTCCACCGCAGTTAATTCTTCCTCTCCTGGATCTATTCTTTCCTACACGTTCATGGCAACTCTGCTGTTTCCATCACTTTGGCAGGCTCTAGTTCCACAGTACAACTGCTCATCTTCTCCTTGGACCCCAGTCTCCGGGAGGGTCTGCGGACCCTTCACCTGCTTCACCTGACTGAAGTTGTTCTGACATTGAATAACTTTTCTATCAACTTCACTCAGCTATGGGAACCCGCATCGGCCCAAGCTCAAGATTTCCGGCATGTCTTGTCTCTCTAATTAGTGCAACGTTTAATTTAGCCTATCCACGATTTGCTCTTCACTAGATGAACCCAAGCAGGGCCTGCACTGACAAGGCATCCCCCACTGCTTTACAGTGGCTGGAGCGCATTCATTCTGCAGAGCAGATCTGCCACACACTTGGCTACCAATGGCAGAGCCAGCATTTAATACCCTGAAGCTATGTCCTGTAGCAGAATGATTCCTCCAGCAGCCAGAGGCACCTTTCCTTGAGCCACTGAGTGTGCTACGCCGGCCGAGGTCACGTTGTGAAGATTTAAACTGGGAATGATATGTTCACTTTCACAAATGACCGGCCCTTGGCATGAAGGAAGATTTATTCCCGTTTAATTTTGGTTCTGTTAGACTGGTCAAGCTAGATGAGGACCTCTGCCTTCACAAGAAAAAAAAAATCAAACTGACCAAGGCTGAAGGTTTCATTCATCTGGTTACAACTCCCACTGGCATACTCCTCCATGCCAATTTTGACTCCAGTCACTCTGTAAATGAGCAAAGGCCAAATTGGAAGTCATCTGGCAGGGTGATGGGTGATCTTGCATCATGCATTTGACTTGCGTGGTTTACAAGTGGGCAAAGTACTGACCTTCAGACATCATCTCTTATCTTCAGCCAGTGCTACGGAATCGACTGCTTATCAATTGTGCGAAAGGCCTTATACTGGAATACCAGCAATGTGTAAGACCAGGAAGGAATGTTCAGGCTGGTCAGGGTGTCCCTCACCAGCCCTCAACAGTATTTACCCCTCCAGGTACAAGAAAACCCCTCCACCTCCATAATCCTCTACCTTGCTTTGAATGATCTTTTCACATCTCCTTCTACTATGTGGGCCTGAAACTCAACTCTGTATCACTTGTTCTTTGCAGAACTTTAATACTAATCCTATATTTAAAAGGTTGCCCACTGCAGTCACGCTGTCAATAGTGATATATAGTATGGAAACTCACACGTACCAGGAACGTACAGAAGTAAGTGAGGAGAAACATTACTGTAGTGCTGAATTATTGCCAGTGCTGATCTCTTAGTCATAGAACACTACAGCACACAAACAGGCCCTTTGACCCATCTAGTCCATGCAGAACAATTAATCTGCCGAGTCTCATCCACTTGCACCCGGACCATTGCCCTCTATACCCCTCCTGTCCATAAGTCTATCCAAATTTTTCTTTAATTTTGAAATCGAACCCACATCCACCACTTCCACTTGCACACTATCTGAGTGAAGAAATCCCCCCCCACACTCCTCTTAAACATTTTACCTTTCACCCTTAACCCATGACCTCTAGGTCTAGTCTCACCCAACCTCAGTGGAAAAAGCCTGCTTGATTTACCCTATCTATACCCCTCATAATTTTGTAAACCTCTATCAAATCTCTCCTCATTCTTCTACGCTCCAGGGAATAAAGTCCTAACTCATTCAGCCTTTCCCTATAACTCAAGTCCTTGTAACATCTTATAATCTTCTACGCTCTTTCAATCTTATTGACATCTTTCCTGTGAGTTGGTGACCAAAACTGCACACAATTCTCCAAGTTAGGCCTCACCAACATCTTATACAACTTCAACATAACATCCCAGTTCCTGTACTAACCACCTTGATTTCCGAAGGCCTGTGATAGATAGATAGATAGATAGATAGATAGATAGATAGATACTTTATTCATCCCCATGGGGAAATTCAACATTTTTTCCAATGTCCCATACACTTATTGTAGCAAAACTAATTACATACAATACTTAACTCAGTAAAAATATGATATGCATCTCAAATCACCCTCTCAAAAAGCATTAATAATAGCTTTTAAAAAGTTCTTAAGTAGTTTACTTAAATACATTGAGTCCTAACCCCGGCACTTTAACATATCTTACTCCTGGCGGTTGAATTGTAAAGCCGAATGGCATTGGGGAGTATTGATCTCTTCATCCTGTCTGAGGAGCATTGCATCGATAGCAACCTGTCGCTGAAACTGCTTCTCTGTCTCTGGATGGTGCTATGTAGAGGATGTTCAGGGTTTTCCATAATTGACCGTAGCCTACTCAGCGCCCTTCGCTCTGCTACCGATGTTATACTCTCCAGTACTTTGCCCACGACAGAGCCCGCCTTCCTTACCAGCTTATTAAGACGTGAGGCGTCCCTCTTCTTAATGCTGCCTCCCCAACACGCCACCACAAAGAAGAGGGCGCTCTCCACAACTGACCTATAGAACATCTTCAGCATCTCACTACAAACATTGAATGACGCCAACCTTCTAAGGAAGTACAGTCGACTCTGTGCCTTCCTGCACAAGGCATCTGTGTTGGCAGTCCAGTCTAGCTTCTCGTCCAACTGTACTCCCAGATACTTGTAGGTCTTAACCTGCTCCACACATTCTCCATTAATGATCATATGAGGCCAAAATGTGCTCTTTTGTGAGGTTATCAAAAGTTTTCTGAAAATCTAAATATACTGGGGTTACTTGTTCCCCTGTTCTACACAAATGGTCAAATCTTCAAAAAGACACCAATGGTTTGGCCAAATATAATTTTCCTTTCATCAAACTTCTGAAAGAGCGAGGTCAAAAGAAGAACAAAAACAAGACCGGTCAGGACGAGAAACAATTTCCTCCCCCAGCCTTCAGAACTCCCAGCCGCATCGTATTCGAAGTGTTACAGTTAATCTGTTCCGTTCCTTACGATATTTAATATTAATGCACTTTAGTTAGTTTTTTATGTGTGATTCATCCGTAGATTTTATCCTTAGTTATCCTGTGTTATGTGCACACTTCTGTGCTTTACACACTGGTTCAGAGAAAAGGCTTATTTCTATATAAATTAAATGGTTATATACATGTATATGATGATAAATGATTTGACATTTCCCACCCCCCCCAGTCTCCAGCCACCATTTCAGGATCAATGGCTTTTTGTAAAATTATAACTAATTCCCCAACTAACAACAACCGCCACTTTCAAAACGCTGCAGGTGCTTGTGGTTCATTAGTTTTCGGTCTCACCAAATATGGAGCTCTTATTTTAACAGACTTTGTAACTTGCCTTTTGATGTAAAGGGGCTTGGTACAAAGACCAAATAATAGAAATCGTAGGTTACATCAGGAAGAACCACTTATTCTAAGAAAAACTCTGTTGGATTTGACAAATGTGTCCCTTTATAAAATTACATTGACACTCAATAATGATTATTGTGATTTTCTACTGCTTAGAACGTAGAACAGTACAGCACAGGAACAGGCCATTCGGCCCACAATATTCTGCTGACCTGCTAAAAAGCAAATCAAAAACATCAAATACTAATCCCTCCAACATACACAATGTTGTTATCCTTCCATCTTCCTTACATCCATCTGCCGATCCAAACGTCTCTTAAAAGCCTCTAATGTATTTGCCTCCACCACCACACCAGGCAGCCCATTCCAAGCATCCACAACTCTCTGAGTAAAAAAACATACCCCTCACATCCCTCTCTCACCTTCAATGCATACCCCCTCATATTAGACATTTTAACCCTGACAACATTCATCCCTAATGGCGAATTCCAGTTCCAGCAGTCAGTCTGTCTCTTAAACTCAAGTTTTGATGAAAGGTCATGGCCTGGAGCCATTAATCTTGAAAGAAGCTGCACTGGAATGGTGTATTATGTTAAAATAATTGGAATTTTACATCAATCAATACACTTAAGGACTCAATTATTGCTATGTCACAGATATTGACATAAATATTTAGTTTGTACCAAAATAACATTCAGTGTAACAGTTGGAAAATAATACATATTCACTGCAAACCAACAGTTCAAACAAGCTCATTAACAACATTATTCACCAGCTCTTGCTGTACTTACAGATATTATTTCCAAGATTAGGTGCTCAAAGTTGCAATCATGCACTTCAGATTACTAGTTTATACAATATCTTTCCAATCAATATTGGATAGTTGGGAATGCTTTCTAAGTAGCTGTTCAGTAGCAAGTTTGCAATTAAAGATTCACCTCCTTTCTCCCAAGACTGGTGTAATGATCGACCTTAAATATTACCGTAAATAGATAAATAGTTGGATTACAATTTAGTCTGTCCTAACCAATCATAGCCAACAAAATTGCATTTCATCAACTATTTAAAGCAGTGGTTCCCAACCTTTTCTATGCCCCACACCCCTAGGAAATGTTTGATTAATGTTCGTACCCCCTACAAAAGTAATATCACATTTGAAGATGAAGAAGTCTAATTTCTAATTTTTGAACCACAAATTGAACCACATACAATACTGCGGGTGAACAAATTAAACTTAAAAAAATAAGCTTTTAACTCAGTGCATAAAATGCAAATATAAATTGAGCAATTAGATTCTAATTTATTCAGAAAAAATTGTAAACAGTAAATTGATGAGACTCCTCAACTCTGAGGTGTAGCTTCCCAGGTAACACTGATGAGAATCCTCAACGCTGACTCGGGCAGCGGGAGACCGGAGTCAGTTTACGTCTCTCTTGACTCGGGCAGCGGGAGACTGGAGTGTGCTTGGGACAAATGTTACTACCACTTCTCAAGGCATACTGACAGCTGGCTGAGTGATGACTCGTGACTCATCACTCAAGCACACAAGCCACTCTTTGTCGCACACCAGGTTGGGAACCCCTGGTTTAAAGAGTAAGATGTCAATATACAAACGGATCTTTGAAAGCGTAGCGATAAAAGGCAATTACATCTGCATCTGTTAGTCATCTGCACAGTTGTTTTTTGAGGATATTAGAGAACCAGCATAGTTTTTATTGCAGATGAACTTGACTTCAAGGATTTAATTGTATCAATGTTTCTGGATATGAGAGCTGGTGGATCCATTCTATCTCTCCAGCCAAACATCGGTCGGGACTTGTATCAAAGTCAACAAGATTATTATGAACAGAGATAAAGTTCCGGTGTCTTCCCCTTCCCTTCCAGTCCTGAAGAAGGGTCTGGGCCAAAACAACTACAGCGTGTTCCTTTCCATCAATGTTGCCCGACCTGCTCTGTTCCTCTGGCATTTTGTCTGTGTCACAAGAGGTAAAAACGCCAACCCTCCATTGTTGTCCTCTGGGTTCGTGGTGAACTACATATACCTGTCTGGACACGCCCCCTGCTGACTGCTCCTGTGGCCCCTCCCACTGACTGTGGCTCCTCCCACAGACCCCGGTATAAAGGCGATTGAGGCCTGAGCCCGGCCCTCAGTCTCCAGGATGTAGTATGGTGGTCAACTACTACTTGTTCTTTCTTCCAGTCAATAAAAGCCGATATCTTGCCTTCATGTCTCAGAGAGAGTTATTGATGGTGCATCAGGGTTGCACGTTAGTTGGTTCAAGCTGCATGCCAGAAACTTGAACCAATAATCTGAGTCCAATGGAAGAGTCTGGCCCTGGGGTGGTGAGCTGTTAAATTGGTGCTCTGTTGGTAATTTCATTTGAGTGGAGAGGTCTGAGGGAGGTAGGGTTCTTCCTGCAGTCTTTGTCAGTCTGTGTGAAATTTCCTGCTGAGTTTGCTCTGCTGCAGTGATGACTGCACCTCAAACGCAACTCACCAGCTTTCAGGTTCTCAAAGGTGCTAAAGAAATGCAGGCTGCTTATTTAATTTGCTTTACATTTCCTGCATGGTTTTGCAGGCGTTTGCAAACCAGGCTTCTTGAACAGCATGTTCTCTATTTTAATTCCGACTTGAATGTCAATGATTTTCTGCGTCGGGATTACTTTGTGATGAATGATATTTCCCAGGGCCAATCATGGGGATAGGATGAACACCTTTCAGTGTACTTAGGTAGCTGTTCAGGTTCAGATGACCCACTACACTTTGCAGCTGAATAGAAGGTATACTTCAACAGGCCTACAAACAGCATATAGATGGGCAACTCGGTTACAGCACTGAGAAGCCTTTTGGCCTAATTGGTTCACGCTGGAGTTCACCCTTGTGGTGAACTACATATACCTGAATGGATACGCCCCCCCCCGCTGACTGCTCCTGTGGCTCCTCCCACTGACCATGGCTCCTCCCACAGACCCCGGTATAAAGGCAATTGAGGCCTGAGCCCTGCCCTCAGTCTCCAGGATGTAGCATGGTGGTCAATTGCTGCTTGTTCTTTCTTCCAGTCAATAAAAGCCGATATCTTGCCTCACGTCTCAGAGAGTTATTGATGGTGCATCAACCCTCCACATCTAAAATAGTCCTAATTATTTCCACCTTCCCTTCCTCTTAACTTTTCATTTTTCTTTGTGATCTAATGTAGATTCACAGCAACAGATTCTTCCTCAACTATTAATTCCAGAAATGACTTCTACTGCCTAACAATTGTGGGCACATATTTCCCCTGATGCCCTCTGGTTAATCTAGTGTCAATGGCTGCTGCTTTTAGATGCTTTAAATACAGAAAATACTTTTTATATCCTGTCCATTGCTTATAGATTTTAAAACAGTGTCAACAAGAGATAATCTGCATCCTACCAATTAAAATATTAGATTTTCCAATCCGACTTATTTCTCCCCCAGGCACTGTCCATCTTGCCCCTGCTGCAGCCTCTTCCTGGCTTTGGAGGTGGTGCAGAGGACGTTTACCAGGTTGATTCCAGAGATGAGGGGGTTAGACTATGAAGAGAGATAGAGTCACCTGGGACTGTATTCACTGGAATTCAGAAGGATGAGAGGATATCTTATAGAAACATAAAACATTATGAAAGGGAAAGAAAGGATAGAGGCAGGAAAGTTGTTTCCATTGGTAGGTGAGACTAGAACTAAAGGACATAGCCTCAAGATTCGGGGGAGTCGATTTAGGATGGAGATGAGGAGGAACTGCATTTTCCCAGAGAGTGGTGAATCTGTGGAATTCTCTGCCCAATGAAGCAGTGGAGGCTACCTCAGTAAATATATTTAAGACAAGGTTGGATACATTTTTGCATAGAAGGGGAATTAAAGTTATAGGGAAAAGGCAGGTAGGCGGAGATGAGTCCATGGTCAGGTCAGCCATGATCTGATTGAATGGCAGAGCAGGCTCGGCAGTCCTGATGGCCTACTCCTGCTCCTATTTCTTATGTTCTTATGTCTTGGAAGCTGTAGTGGTATAATGGCTAACTAATTGGACTTGTATCTAGAGGCCTGAACCGTTGCTCTAGAGTGTCACATTTTATGGAAATTGGTCCACGGCAGCCTAGATGCCCATGAAAACTAGTTCCATTTGCCCATATCCTTCGTGAGTTTGAATCCTGCCACAATGACCACGGAATTTCAGATCAAGTAATTACATAAACCTGGAGGAACTGAAAAGGGTTTGCACCAGCAACATTGGCCATGAAATGACCAGATTATCCTAAAACACAAGACTCACTAATGTCCTTCAGAAGAGAAATCTGCCATCCCTATCCAGTCTGGCCTGTACGTGACTCCAGACCCAATGATGTGGTTGACTCTTAATGGCTCTCTGAAACCTATTTGGGATTTAGTTGGAGATGGACAATAAATGTTTCCATATCAGTATTATAAACATCTTGTGAAGGAGTAAATAAAACCCTTATATTTCATACCATTACCTTTCTTTTTGCATTTTTGTTGTTTTATGAACAGTTCCTTTAAAATTCTCTAGTTGACAATAGCACTGACTATATATAGTTGCATTTAATATTAGAATCACATAAGTTTTTTTCTGAAAGCATTGCCATGTACTTATTAATATTGAATTACATCTTCATTTTCAAAAACAATATACCCCTCATTTCCTTTGGTCTTGTGAAGAATTAGTTTTACAAAGTATTTTTTGTGAGCATCACAAAATTTTTATGTGTCTCTCTATCATCTTGTGCGTTACTCTGGATTTCCAGCATCTGCAAAGTATTCTGCCTCTACAAAGAACCCCGACTGTGTTATAGCTAGTTAGCTTAGAGAGCCCAGTTAACTTGTCTGACTGGGGTTTGTTGACAGATGCCAGGTCTCGTTGTGGTTGTCTGAACAAAACGTTGTTCTCACTGGAGATATCCAAAGGTGATTCCTGTACTGCCTCGCACTGGGGCTATACGGCGTTGAGGCGCGTCCCCTGGGTGGTGGATGGGGGATCCCTCGTGTGAGGGGTGCACCGGATAATATGGAAGAAAGTGCCACGAACCAACGTAGCCTAGGAGAAGGAACTCCGATTCCAAACCCGGGTATATAGGACTCGTTAGCCTTGGATGGCAGCCTATCTAGGAGAGGGTAAACTCTGATTTCAAACCCGGGCAGGTGGAGCTTGTTAGCATGGAAATGCCATCACATGGGGAAGGTGACCCTGACAGAAAACCACTGGTCCTCCAGGTTGGGGGTTGTGCAATGGGCTAACAACCCGTTCACGTAAAACAAGCAATTGTTACAGAAACCGTCAACAGATTGTCAACCACTAACCCAGATCTCGGGAAAAGCAGGGCCCCATTCAGGAGGCTGATGACGCGCTGCAACCAAACCCGTCAGGAAGCTGCAGGGCTGACAACCCTCCTTCACCCGAGGAAAACCATAATGGAGGTTCCAAAGCTGCTCTCACAGAAGAAATCTATCCTAATCGGAACATGGAATGTGAGATCGCTTTGGGAGACAGGTAGGTGCGCACAGGCAGTGAAGGAAATGAACCGATACCACCTCACACTCCTGGGCATGTGCGAAGCAAGGTGGAATACTTTTGGTGAGACCAAACTGCAGATGGGAGAAACTCTGCTCTATTCCGGCAAAGAAAAAGAGGAAGACCCGCATGAGGCTGGTGTGGCCCTGATGTTGTCTAAAGAAGCAGCCAGAAGTTTGTTAGAATGGGAACCAGTGTCCGACCGTATCATCACAGCCAGGTTCGAGTCCAGATTCCAGAAGGTATCCATTATCCTGTGCTAAGCCCCAACTAACAATGCAGAGGAAGAAGAAAAAGATCTCTTCTATACCCAGCTTCAAGCAGTAGTTGGAAAGGTACCTAAGCAAGATATGTTGATCGTCATGGGAGATCTGAATGCCAAAGTAGGCAGCGATAACACTGGCAGGGAGAGAGAGATGGGCCAGAATGGTTTGAGGAATATGAATGAAAATGGAGAACTCCTTACTGACTTCTGTGCCTTCAACGAACTGACCATTGGAGGTACCCTCTTTCCCCACCGACGCTGCCACAAGATAACCTGGGTCTCGCCTGACCATCAAACAGAGAACCAGATTGATCACGTCATAGTCCGCCAGCACTGGAGAAGTTCATTGCAAGATGTGACAGCCAAAAGAGGAGCAGATATTGGATCTGACCACCATTTGGTTGTTGCAAAGCTGAAGATGAAGCTGTCAGCCAAGAAGAAGCAACAGAACACACGAATAAAGATTGATGTTAGAAAACTACAGACGGAAGAGAACAAGAAAGATTTCCACATCGCCTTGCAAAACTGCTTTGGGGCTCTTCAAATAGAGGAACAAGATGAGAGAACAGTGGAACACGCCTGGATTACCTTCAAGCAGGCCACTGTAGGAGCCTGCGAAGAAGTACTGGGAAGACCACCAGTCAACAGTAAACCTTGGATCAGGGACGAGACATGGCAGAAGGTGGAGGAGAGGAAAAAGCTCAAACAGGAGTTGAATCAGGCCAGAACCCGGCAACAGAAACAAATCGCCGCCAACAGGTACAGCGTAATGGCCAAGGAGGTGAAGAAACAGCTCAGAAAGGACAAGAGGTCATACTTCAATGAAATAGCAGAGCAAGCAGAAACAGTGGCCAGTAAAGGGGACCTCAAGGCACTGTACACGACAACTAAACTTTTGAGAGGGAAGAAAAGCAATTTCAACAGATCTGTTAGAGACAAGACAGGCCATCTGCTCACTTCGGTTGAAGATCAGCTGGCGAGATGGAAGGAACATTTCCAGGAAGTATTGAATAGACCACCACCACAGAACCCATTTGACCTGGAGCCTGGAGACCCACTCAACATCAATATAGGTGAAATCACCAAGCAAGAAATTCGAAAAGCCCTGAAAAGCCTGAAGAACGGCAAGGCTGCTGGAGAAGACAACATTCCTGCAGAAGCATTAAAAGAGGGTGGAGAGGTTATGGTGGACCATTTGCATATACTGCTGAATTTGATATAGAGAACAGGAGAGATCCCATCAGATTGGAAGAAAGGCCTCCTTGTGAAGCTGCCAAAATCTGGAGATCTTTCACTGTGTGGCAAGTGGAGGGGATCACCTTGTTGTCCATTCCTAGCAAAGTTCTCACCAGGTTCATCTTGGAGCGGATGAAAGACACCATTGACCAGAGACTTAGAGATGAGCAGGCAGGGTTCAGGAAAGAGAGATCATGCATTGACCAGATAGCTACACTTAGAGTCATTGTGGAGCAGACAATAGAATGGCAAACTCCACTATATGTGTGTTTTATTGATTTTGAGAAGGCATTTGACAGCCTGGACAGAAAGTCAATGTGGAGCATCTTACGACACTATGGTGTACCAGAAGAGATGGTGAATATCATCAAGCAGCTTTATGATGGCTTCTCATGCATGGTCATCCACGATGGGAGACTGTCCGAAGAGTTCCTGGTCACTACTGGAGTCAGACAGGGATGCCTGCTGTCGCCTCTACTTTTTCTTGTGGTACTCAACTGGGCTACAAGAACAACCTATGCTGGTTCAGAGAGAGGCATCCCATGGACATTAACAGGGAAATTGGAAGACCTGGCATTTGCAGATGATATTGCAGTTCTCTCACACCGGCTTCAAGATATGCAGAAAAAAGTAGATTCCTTAGGAGACACCTCACAGCGAGTAGGCCTTAAGATCAGTCAGGAGAAGACCAAAGTTCTACGCATTAATAACAAACAAGAGGAGCCATTACGGATTGAAGGACAAATAGTTGAAGATGTAGACAAATTCACCTACCTCGGAAGCAAAACCAGTAAATCAGGAGGTACAGATGAGGACATCAGAGCAAGGATCGGAAAAGCCCAATATGCCTTCACAACCCTGCGAACTGTTTGGAGATCTACAGCCATCTCTGTCAAACTAAGCTCCGTATATTCAGCTCCAATGTGAAAGCAATCGTGCTATATGGATCCGAAACATGGAGAATCACTAACACCAGCTGCAACAAGATCCAGACCTTTCTCAACAAATGCCTCCAGCAGATCCTCCGCCTCAAGTGGTACGACAGAGTGTCAAACCTAGACCTATGGAAAAGAGCAAACCAAGTGCCCATTGTATTCCAGATAAGGAGGAGGAAGTGGAGATGGGTCGGCCACACCTTGAGGAAGAGCCAGTCGAATGTCACTCGACAATCACTCGAATGGAATCCACAAGGGAAGAGAAGAAGAGGTCGCCCAAAGCAAACCTGGAGGTGTAGGCTTTTGGATGAACTGAAAGCCGCTGGCCAAACTTGGGAGACTGCAAAAACATCTGCTAGAGATCTCAGGAAGTGGAGGTCTTTTGTCGAGGCCCTATGCTCCATAAGGAGCGAAAAGGATTAAAGATTCCTGTACTGAAATCTATGGGATGTCTTTGGCCATTTCCAGTCACTTGGAAATACTGGCCCTAAGCTGCTGAATTTAAGTTTTTATCCTTTTCATCAATTTTACTCCAATTGATTATCATTGTCCCATATTCTTTAAGCATGTCTTGTATCATACAATATGGTAATTTTTGGCAGAATGTCACATCCAAGAAGATTCCCATCATTTGCCATGCTTCTTCAAATAATGCACTGGTTGTTAAGAAGGGTCAGTGAGATGATGCCTACGGGCATCTTAATGTGTTTTTCAGTTAGTGAAAAACACCATCTTTCTAAATTTAACACAGGCTCCACATCTAGAAATGGATATGCAAATTCCACTATTAGGCATATCCAAATGTATGGAAATGTTCTCTCAGAGATACTTTGAAGACAAGAGATTCTGCAGATGCTGGAAATCTTGAGCAATGCACAGTGCTGGAGGGACTCAGCAAGTCAAGCAGCATCAATGGAGGGAAATAAACAGTCAATGTTTCGGGCCGAAATTCTTCATCAAAATCAATATTTTAAATTGCTGATCCATTTCCCAGACTTCTAGCTGCTTGGAACAATCTGGAAAAGTGGAAATGTGGCGACCCACTTCCTAGTGCACTCGAATCGGCTCACAAATAGCCAGCGCGCCGGCACAAAGGCCAGTCCCAAAAGGGCGCCCGGTCTGCTTCACCATCAAAGGGAAAAGCCAGCGGGGGACTGTGAGTACGTGCCCCCTACAGCATCCGCGCCCGGGAAGTGCGGGATCAGGGAGGCTTCAAAGCGAGGCTTTGAAGTTCGAATAAAATCTTCTTTAACTGCAGTTTACCGACTCCGTGTCATTATTTTAGCGCTGCGTGTAGCACACCGCTACAGTAACCAATATGAAAATTCATAGCAGACTTCTAGGATATTTGGGTGGGGCTGTGGAATAAGCAGTCACCTCGCTGATAATCGACGCTGGATCACCTCAGGGCTGTGTGCTCAGCTCACTGTCTGCTCTCTACCCCCATGACGGTGTGGCTAGCTACAGATCAAGTGCCATCTATAAATTTGCTGATGATATTGTTGGCAGAATTTCAGATGGTGACGAGGAGGCGTACAGGAGGGAGACAGATCAGCTGGTTGGGTGGTTTTCCAGCAACAACTTTGCACTCAACGTCAGCAAGACTGAAGGACTGAATGAACGCACACCAGTCCTCGTCGAGGGATCAGAAGCGGAAAGGCTGAGCAATTTCAAGTTCCTGGGTGTCAGCATCTCTGAGGATCTATCCTGGGCCCAACATATCGATGCAGTGACAAAGAAGGCATGACAGTGGCTATATTTCATTAGGAGTTTGAGGGGATTTGGTATGCCACCAAAGACACTGGCAAAATTCTACCGATGTACCGTGGAGAGTATTCTAACTGGCTGCTTCACTGTCCGGGTGAGGAGTGGGGCGGGCACTGCATGGGATCGAAATAAGCTGCTGGAAGTTATAAACTCAGTTTGCTCCATCATGGGCACTGGCCTCCCCAGCATCCGGGACACCTTCAAGCCGGCATCCATCATTGAGGACCGCCACTATCTAGGACATGCCCTCTTCTCATTACTACCATTAGGGCAGAGGCATGGGAGCCTGAAGGCACGCACTCAACAATTCAGGCACAGCTTTCTCCCCTCTGCCATCTGACTTTTGAATGGACATTGAAGCCATGAAAATCAGCTCACTACTTTTTTCCCTCTTTTTGCATGACTTATTTAATTTAGCTATACTGTACGTCAGTGATTTGGATGACCGAATTGATGGCTTTGAGGTTGATGTGAAGACAGGAGAAGGGACAGGTAGCGTTGAAGAAGCAAGGAGTGTGCAGAAGGACTGAGACAGATTAGGAGAATGGACAGAGAAGTGGCAGATGGAAAATAGGGTAAGCCTTGCGCTTTGTTAGAAGGAATAAAGGCATAGACTATTTTCTAACGGGAGAGCATTAAAAAATCTGAGGTGCTGAGGGACTTGGGAGTCCTTGTGCAGGACTCCCTAAAGGTTACCTTGCAGGTTGAATTAGTGCTAAGGAAGGCAAATGTAATGTTAGCATTCATTTCCAAGGACTAGAACACAAAAGCAAGGATGTAATGCTGGAGCTTTATAAGACATTGGAGTAATGTGAGCAGTTTTGGGCCCCTTATCTAAGAAAACGTGTGCTGGCATTGAAGAGGGTACAGAGGAGGTTCATGAGAATGATTCTGGGAACGAAGTGTTAATGTATGAGGGGCGTTTTGTGGATCTGAGTCTGTACTCCTGGAGTTTAGAAGAATGGGGAGATTCTCACTGAAGCATATTGAATATTGAAAAGCCTAGGCAGAGTGGATGAGGAGAGGATGTTTCCTATAGTGGGGAGTGAAAAACAAGAGCACAGCCTCAGAGAAGTGGGACATCCATTTGGAACAGAGATTAGGAGGAATTTCTTTAGCCAGAGGGTAATGAATCTGTGGAATTCATTCCCACAGACAACTGTGGAGGCCAGATCATTGAGTATACAGTATTTAAAGTGGAGGTTGATAAGTTCTTGATTAGTCAGGGTGTTAAAGGTTACGGGGAGAAGGCAGGAGAATGGGTTTGAGAGGGATAAGAAATCAGCCATAATGGAATGGTAGAGCAAACTTGATGGGCCAAATGGTCTAGTTCTGCTCCTATGCCTTATGTTTTGCGCTGCACTGCTACTGTAAGCCAACTAATTTCATGACGAACATCAGCGATAATAAACCTGATTCTGATTCTGACCTGACTTCCTCCAACTCTGTGCCTGTAACTTCAGGAAAATGTTGTTGGGAATTGGATTGCTCTGAAAATTGGCACAGGCTGAATGAACTGAAATGGCTTCCTGCTTTGTCGAATGGAAAATCTATAATTGATGAAATATGGAATGCTTAGGGTGCATCGCATTGAAAGTGGTTTGCATTGCCCCATGTGTCATAGAGCTCCACGGTTACAGCTTCCCCTCAGCATCTACAGAAGCCATTTATGTTCTTTTGTCATTAATTGTCTGCTACTGTTCAGTTAGGTCAATTACCACAAAAGCCAGTGAATACAGCCCTGGAAAAGCCCTCGGCACCACCGAACACATCAACAAGGAGTACTGCCACAAGAAAGCAGCACCCACCATCGGGGACCTCCACCATCCAGACCGTGATCTCTTCTCTCTGCTGCCATCGGAAAGGAGGTACAGGAGCATCAGCTCCACACCACCATGATCTGGAACAGTTTTAACCTTCAACCATCAGGTTCCTGAACCAGAGTGGGTAATTTCACTCACCTCAACACTGAATTGATCACTAAACACAACCTATGGATTGAATTTCAAGGACTCTACAATTTGCATTCTCAGTACTATTTATTTATTATTTGTGATTTTTTTTTGTATTTTCAGTTTGTCTTCTTTTACACATTGGCTACTTGTCAGTCTTTGCTTGTGTGTAGTTTTTCACTGATTCTATTGTATTTCTTTGTTCCATTGTGAATGGCTGCAAGAAAATAAATCTCAAGGTAGTATATGGTGACATATACATAGTTTGATAATAAATTTATTTTGAACCTTTAAACCTTTGGATTAGGTATCAAATCAGTGAACAAATCAGGGCGCTGGTTCACTCTTGCCAGGATAGTTGTATAAGTAACAACAGCTCAATCAGGTGACAGGATTGTAAGGACCATGCTTGGGGCAGCGGGGTAGTGTAGCAGTTAGTGCAATCACTTTATAACACCTGCAATCACCGATGGGTTCATTATCCCACCACTGTCTGTAAGGAGTTCGTATATTCTCCCTGTGACCATGTGGGTTTCCTTTGGGAGCTCTGGCACGACCAAAGATGTACGTAGAGTTAGAGTTAGCAAGTTGTTGGCATGCTGTGTTGGCACCAGAAGTGTGGCGACACTAGCAGATGGCCCCAGAACAAACCTTGATGATTTGATTTGTTGCAAACAACGCGTTTCACCGTATATTTCAATGGTTTGATGTACACGTGACAAGTCTTTATCTCGATGATGCTACTTTTTGGTTCCAGAGGTTTATTTATATTGAGCAGCATCAGTGGGGAAAAGAGCCCTGAAATCCAAAATATTCCTACCCTCCACAGATGCTGCTCGACCAGTTGAGTTCCTCCAGCAGATTGTTTGTTGTATCTCAAATACTGGTTGTCTTCCTGCTAAATTTCCCCAATCTGTTCCACTAACACATGTTCCTCAGTAACACATACAAAATGCTGGTTGAACTCAGCAAGTCACGCAACATCTATGGAAAGAAATAATGAGGGGGTTCAACCTGAAACATCAACTGTTTGTTCCCTTCCACAGATGCTGCCTGACCTAATGAGTTCCTCCAGCATTTTGTATTTGTTGCTCTGGGATTTCCAACATCTGAAGAGCCACTTGTGGTCACGTTCCTCGGAATGTCCTAGCAAGGTAGAGATTTCTTATAAAATTAAGGGAGACCAAGATGAACAGGAAGGATGTATTCCCCCTGAAAAAGGTCAATGAACCACCGGATGTTGCTTGAAGATAATTGGTAGAAGAATCAGAGTGAAGTTGAGGCAAAATTATTTCACTCAAAGGGTATTTCATTTTAGGAAAACATGATATAACATGTGAAGCTGGAGCAACACGCACAAAGTGCTGGTGGGACACAGCAGGTCAGGCAGCATCTATGGCGGGGAATAAACAATTGACCCTTCATCAAGACTGGGAAGGGAGAGGGAAGAAGCCAGAATGAGGTGGAGGGAGGGGAAGGAGTACAAGCTGCCTGGTGACAGGTGAAGCCAGTTGGGGGGGAAGGTGGCTGAGTAGGTGTGGGAGGCAATAGGTGGAAAAGGTAAACGGCTGAAGAAGAAGAGATCTGATCGAAGAGGAGAGTGGACCATGGGAAAAGTGGGGGGGGGGGGGGGTGGTAATAGGCAGCTGAGGAGAAGATGAGGCGTAAGGGGAGGCCAAAATGGGAACAGAAGAAAGATGCGAGGGAAATTATTGGAAGCAAGAGAAATCAATGTTTCTGTTCAGTTTGGAGGCTACCCAGACAGAATTGAGGCGTTGCTCCTTCATATTGAGAGTGGCTTCATCGTGGAAATTGGATTTACAGTATATAGTTGGAATTGATATTCTGTGACCTACAAGGCTATGAGAGAGCTGGGAAGTGGGAGCAGATTGAATAACTTTCTTCAACTGCTTTGGACAACATGGGCCATGATTGTCTTTGTCCATGCTGTATTTTTTTTTTGCTCTTAAGACTCTGTGAGATTTATCCAGAATTGTCAGCTGTCAATTCAAGTAGAGAATTAGTTTGACTCTTCCGTTCAAATCAATCAATGAAGCAGTCATTGCAATTCACTCATCCTCCACAGACAATATCTCCTTGGCCAACTTCTTACTACACTTCTTACAAATCTTGTCCCTCTGGATAATTCTTGCAGTCTGCTCTACTTTCCTGTCAGACCAGAAGAAATCCCCCAGCACAGTCAGACGTTACAACACTTTAACATGAACAGAAACAAGATTTGTCCTTCACAGCTTCTAAACATGGGCCCTGTAATACAGCTGTCCATTAATCTTGCTTTATCTCGGTGCAATGATTTGTACGCCCTTGAAAGATAGGACTTGATGTACACAACTGACAAGTGGTGATAGGTTCTGAAAACAAGACATCATTGTTTATGCAGAGACTACTGAGCAAGGTTACTTTCACAGAGTGCAAAACAGTGTCAAGGGCTCCCCTGTTTGGAACAGCACAACACACTGACATGACTGATGACCATGGACACGATGAGTGGTCTGGTTTCACCTCTGACCCAGCTCATTTCATGTAGAATTCCTCATCCACACTATTCCCTCTGGATTTGATTATTCCAGAGTACTCCTGGCCATCCTCCCTTGTTCTATTCTCCATAAACTTGACCTCATCCACAACATTAAGAGTCCCTGCTTTTGGCGTGGACAAATGACACTCAATCATAGAACAAAAACATAGAAGAGTGCAGCACAGGAACAGGCCCTTGGCTCATAATATTGTACCAAACTACCTAAGCCAATGGCACCAAATCCCTTCTGCTGTGCAGGGTCCATACCCCTCCATTCTCTGCACATTTGTGTGTCTAACAGCCTCTTGAACATGTCCCTCATATCTGCCTCCACCACTACTCCTGCCAACACACTCAAGCACTCATCACCAATTCAGTAAAATACTTGCCCACACATCTCCCTTGAGCTTACCCCCCTCACCTTAAATGCATGGCCTCTAGTATCAACCCTGGCAAAAAGATCCTAGTCTGGTCTACCTACGCTTCTCACTATTTTGTAAACCTCTATCAGCCAGTCCAGAGAAAAGAACCTCAGTTTGTCAGAACTCTCCTGCACACTGTAATCCAGGCAGCATCCTGGTAAACCTCCTGTCACGTTCTTCCTGCAAGGGTCCCTTATCTAAGAGAAGAGGTGCAGGCATTGGAGAGAGCCCAGAGGAGGTTCACAAGATTAATTCTGGGCATGAAAGGGTTAATGTACGGTATGAGGAGTGCTTCACGGCTCAGGGCCTGTAGTCACTGGAGTTTAGGAGAATGGGGAGGATCTCACTGAAACCTATCTAGTATTGAAAGGCCGCGATGGGGTGGATTGGAGAGGATGCTTCCTATAGTTGGAGAGTCTAGGACCAGATGGCACAGCCTCAGAATAGAGGGACGTCCATTTAGAACAGAGGTGAGGAGGAATTTCTTTAGCCAGAGGGTGGTGAATCTGTGGAATTCGTTGCCACAGACGGCTGTGGAGGCCAAGTCACTGGGTATATTTAAAGTGGAAATTGATAGATTCTTAATTAGTCAGGGCATCAAAGGTAATGAAAGGTGGGAGAATGGGATTGAGAAGGATAATAAATCAGCCGTGATGAAATGTCAGAGCAGACTCGATGGGCCAAATGGCCTAATTCTGCTCCTATGCCTTATGGTCTTATGGTAATAGGGTGACCAGAAATGATTGTAATACTCCAGATGTGACCTAAACAGAGTTCTACAAAACCTATTACCTCCACGCTCTTCAGCCTTCCTTGTCTCTGGCTTAAGAAACGTCCAAACATTAAAATTTTCATTTCCCTTTTCAAGTCCCTGTCTCCTCATTATCTCTCTACTTCGGAAACCTCCTCTAACCTGAGAGATCTGTGCATGGCATGGACTCTGGGCTTTACCAGTGCGTGACGTTGATTGCTACATCTATTCTCCTTTCAGTATCTGTGCCACGAACTCTGGGATTTCCTCCCTAAATGCCTCTATCACACCACATCTCTCTCATCTGAGTCGCTGTGTTGCAGTGGGTAAATAAGCAATAAATATTGAGAACGTGAGATGAAGAGTCCTTGAAAGCGAGTCTATAGGTTGTAGGATCATTTCAGTGATGGGGCAAGCGAAGTTATCCCCTTTGGTTGCCTGATGGTTGAGGAGTAATAACTGTTCCTGAACCTGGTGGTTTGAGTCCTGAGGCTCCTGTACCTTCTTCATGATAGCTGGAACAAGAAAAGAGCATGTCGTGGGTGGTGACATGGGACAAAGAATAGGTTGCAGGAAAATTAATGGTAAAATGGAATTGATAGATTGTCCTGAGAGCTGGCATAACTTGATGGGACAAATGGTTTTGTTTCAAATCTCAATGAAGTAGGAAGGTTAAAGTGCTTGTTGAAATCTATCTCTAGAAAGATATGAAATTCTAAGGGGGTCATGACAGGGTAGATTTTGAGATGTTTTCACTAGTGGGAGAGTCTTGAAAGAAGGGTTAAGGTTTAAAGTTTGGGACTGGTTGTTTAGAACCAAGGTATGAAGAGCTTTCTTTTCTCAGAAGTAAGTGAACTTCTGGAATTCTCAGCTCTGAAAGGTTGTGAAAGCTAGAACTTTGGAAGTATGTAGCGTGGAGGGAGGTGAGTATTTGAAAAAAATCTAGGGATTGAGAGCTGTAGGGATCAGCTACTGAAAAAGAATTGAGGGCCGCGTAGATCAGTCATTCACCTGCTAGTGTCTCCCAGCACCCCCCCCCCCCCGGCACAACCTGCTTATCATCTTACACTGTACCCCCCCTCACCCCCGCGGTCCACCAATCACCTCAGATTCCTGTAGCACCACCTCCTTTCTCCTCTTTATATTGGTCATCTTGCTTCTCCTCTCTCAAGGTAGGGTTTGGATCCCAAACATCAATGATTCCTCCTCCAGCAGATCATTTATTGCCATAGATCAGCCATGATTGTTTTGAATGATGGGGCAGGCTCAAGGGGCCGAGTGGCCTCCCCGCTCTTATTTCTGCTTTTTTTTGTCCAAGCTTCAGCTCATTTTGCAATACTACCTCTTTATGTGGCCCAGGATCGTATTCCTGCCTAAAATCCTCTCAGTGGCATAACTTAGGACACTGACAGTCACTTTGTGTAAGATTACTCAAGAATCAAGACTGTTTAGGAGTGTAATCAGGAGGGTAGAGGAAAATGAGGTGACTGTTGCTCCACATCCGATGCAATATATAAAAAACACGACAAACATAAAGAGCACGATAAAAACACAATAAATATAAAAGCAATCCTTTGAAACACAAAGTGCACTGCAGATGCTGTGGTCAAATCAACATGTACAACAGGCTGGAGGAACTCAGCAGGTTGGGCAGCATCCGTGGAAACCCTTGAAACACAATGTGCGAGTGATGGCTTGGGGGAAGTAACGGTTTTTGAGTCTATTGGTCCTGGCCTCTTCCCTGATGGTAGTGGGGCAAACAGTCCATTGGCGGGATGGGTGGGGTCCTTCATGATATTGTTGACCATTTTTCCAGCATCTTTCTGTATACATGTCTTTGATGGAGGGTAAGCTGGTGCATGTGAGGCATTGAGCAATTTAACTACCTGTTGTAGATCCTTCCCGTCCACCTGTAGAAGGTCGTGAGTATTGGTGTACATAGTAGAGTATGCAGAAAAGTAGAGGCATAGGTGAGCTTTCTTGACTGTGGAGGATGTGTTCTGGAACCTTGAGAGATGAGCACTCCCAGAAGTTTCAAACTGTTTGCAGTTTCCACTATAGTGTCGCTGACGTAAAGAGGGGAGTATGTGGCGCGAGTTCTCCTGAAGATGATAACCATCTCCTTTGTCTCATTGACATCGAGGAAGAGGTTGTTTACCTGGCTCCTGGCCTCGAGCTCTTCCACCTCCTCTCTGCTGGCCGACTCATCGTTGTTGGTGACGCCCCACCACTGTTGTATCATTGGCTCCTCTGCTACGGTGTGAAGGTGTTGCTGAAAGGTTTGCTTTAGTCAGGACAGGACAGAACCAGACCCTTCGGCCCACTGAGTGCGCACCGACCACCAGACCACCCTGCACGAGTCAGGCACCAATCTCATTTCATTCTCCTCATGAACCCTGATTCCACCACTCACCCCCCCCCCATGAGGGGCAATTCATAGCACCTCTGTGGGAAGTGGGAGGAAGCCTACACAGTGCAGTCACGGGGAGATCGTGCAAGCTCCGCACAGACAGCCCTGGAGGTTGGGACTGAACCTGGGACACCGGCGCCGTGAGGTAGGGGGCTCTACCTGCTGCACTGCTGTTCCGCCCACAACCCCCTACAGCTTCCTCGTCGGCACTGTCACGTTCTGCAACTCCAAGCCATAAAACTAACTGAAAGGAAGAACAAAGGAGCCCGAGAGGTGCAAGTGAACTTCGTTTTTACTTTTAGCAAGGCATGTGCAAATGACGTGATGGGGTAATGACATATGCCTTTTTACATATGAGGTGATGGCCTCTGCTGGCCAGAGTTGACCATGGGTATTGTGTCCTAGCTGACTGGATACGCAGGCCTGGGCAGTACGAAATGGAGAGAAAGGTGTTGCCCACGTAGCAAGCCCCTGCCCTCCACACATCTGATGAACCCAAAGGAATGGCAGGGACCAATACAGTTTGGTACCAGAAGAGTCGCAGGAGTCTCCGGTCAGCGTTGAACTCCTGCTCCGGACTTTTCCCTCGGAGATTACTCCCGAAGCCTTGCCCGTGAGAGTATAGACGGAAGGGAGGCTTGAGATCAGCGTTCTCCTTCTCCTGGGTGAGCTGCCAACCACGGCTGATGAGACCAACCTGCCCGAAGCGACTAGTTTTCAGGCACCAGTAACCCAACCTCGCCCCTTCTCCTGTCAGCAGATACGGTCCCGCCGAGCTTAGTAGCAAAGCCACATGTTAAGGCCAGGAGATGGAGTTTGCTATTCGAGGCATATGTAATTGGGAGCATTTAACAGGTACTGGGAGCTTGTCCCCATTACCACCCCCAGCGATAACAACCTTAAGAATTATATAAACAACAAAGAACGCTTAAACAAGTATTTACAATATTAATCAAATATCACTTAAATATTAAATACACAACTCTCCCACTTTTGGAAATATCCTCTCCAAGTCCATTCTATCGAGGCCTTTTAATATTCAGCAGGTTTCAATGAGATTCCCTTCATTCTTCTAAACTCCAGTAAGTACAGGCCTAGAGCCATCAAACACTCCTCCTGTGTTAACCCTTTAATTCTAGTGAACCTCCTCCAGACCCTCTCCAGTGCCAGCACATCTTTTCTTAGAAATAGGGCCCAAAACTGCTCACAATACTCCAAATGCATCTGACCAATGCCTTGTAGAACCCCATCATTACACCGTTTCCCGCCAGTGAGGTAGTGTTGAAGTTCAGTCACAGTGGTGGAGTCGGATTTGCACGCAGTAACGTCCAAATACTGTGCGGGTGACCAGATAACCTGTCTCAGTGATGTCCTGACCTAGTTTACATTTTCTCTTCCCTATTGTGACAGATTCACGAGTGGGTCCTGACATCATCAAGTTCCCAAATTGTGACCTCACCCAGAAGCAGCACCCCTGCCCCCCAGCAGTCCGACTCGACAGGGTGTGAGGTGCAGAGTTTCAATTCATATTACTCCTTCTCCTGTTTTGAGTACCTCGCTGTTCTCCATTCCTTCTGCCAACCTTCACACCTGAACCCTATTGTCCCTCTATGTTTAATCTGTCATTTCATTTCCTACTCCGATAGCCCTCTCACTTTCTGCAACTGCAGGGGTAGCTGGCCTGCTTGGCGTCTCAGTCTCTTACGATGTGAAGGACGTGACCCATCAGGTTTCTGCTGACTCATCCCATTAATACCATTCCCCACTTTCTCCCTCACATGCCCAATTTCTCTCCTGCCCCAACCGAGTACCCATACTAATCAAGAGGCAATTTCATACCAAGCCGCAGGTCTTTGGGACTGGGAGGAAACCAGAGGGCCTGGAGCAAAACTACGGGGTCACATTGGAGAACGTGCAAATGATCAGACAGACAGCAGAGGTCAGGTTCAAACCCTGATCTTGGTGCCAGGATGATGGTCAGATTCTCCAGCATTTCCTTCTTGTGAGCCTGAGAGGGAAAGAGGCTGAGGGGTGGGAGAAGAGGGGTTTAAAGACCCATGGGTACAAAGCAGAGTTTCCAATTGGGGAGGGGGGGTGTCCTAGGTTGGATACTACACCTAATTGGGACTCTAATTTCTCTCTCAGAGCAACACTCAATGGTAAAGCCTGGCTCGGGAGCAGGAAGAACAGAAGCAAATTCAGCAGCCGTGCTCAGTATGTAGCACAGTGCACTGTGAAAATCTTTCCGAGCTGCTGTGTTCCCCGTGACCCATTAGCATTTTGCATAAGTTCTTCATCATTCTGCAACCAACAATCACTGACATGTGCATTTAGACCCAGTTAGATCTCGGGCTATGAAGAACATGCAGCTGGAAGTGGAAGAACCCCACAAGTGCTAAGGAGTGAAGACAACCAGCACCAGGCGAGATTGATGCAGAATGACTAACGAGAATCCACATGGCACAAGGTACGTTGGGTCGAGCAGCACTGGCTGGTGAGTTCAGCAATTTCAGCACCTCCTCCTGGGCACTCCCTTGGGTTTGAGGATATCTTGGCTTCCACTGTTTTAAAGGCGCTGAACCTCTTCCTCTACTTACATAGGACTTGATGGTCAGTATGGCCACAAGATTCTCAGTCGCATTCTAAAAGCTCCACTCTACTTTGAGCCATCATGGGCTAGAGGTTCCAGGGTGTGAATGCATTAGAACACAGAGCACTGCAGCAAAGGAACAAAGACACTGTTGTGCCGAACCAATTCAATTGGTAATCAAACGGCCAACTAAACTCATCTTTCCTGTCGACACAATGTCCATATACTTCCACTTCCCTCACATTCACGTGCCAGTCTTAGCGTCTCTTATGCATCTGCCTCTACCATTGCCCCAGGAAGTGCGTTTAAGACGCCCACCACTCCCTGTGTAAAAAAAAACTTGCCCCTCACATCGCCTTTGAAATTACCCCCCGCATCTCAAATGCATGCCCTCTGCTATGAAACATTTCAACCCTTGGAAAAAGATATTATTTGTCCACTCGATCTACGCCTCTCATAATCTTATAAACCTCTATCAGATCTCCCCTCAGCCTCCAGAGCTCCAGAGAAAACAACCCAATATCATAAAGGGTATCATTTATTCTTGAACTATTCTCCCCTGACTAAGAAGAGACTGATGGCCAGTGGTGTTGTGGCATCAGCACCTGACTTCAAAGCTGAGGTCCTGAGTTCAAATCCAGCCGGCTCCTTGCCCCTTGCACCCTTTCCATCCGTGCTGGGTTGAGCATCGAGCTAGCAACTCGGCCTCGTATAAACAGTTAAGTGCTACAAAAACAGCAAAAATGCTGCCCAGTGTGCCACGAGGCTTAAAAAAAAAACAACAAGAAGAGACTAAATAGGCTGCGTTCATTTTCCCTCAGAGCAGAGGAGGTTGAGAGGGCAGCTCGGCAGAGGTGGTACAAAATTAGGAGAGGCATAAATAGAGTAGGATGAAAGAAACTTTCCCCCAAAACATAAATGTTTAAAACTGCAAGGCATAGGTTTAGGGTGTGGAGTGATGGTTTTGAGGGGATCTGAGGAAGAATTTGGTTCTTCCACAGAGTGTGGTTGTAACCTGGAATGCACCACCTAAATATATGATGGAGGCAGGTAGTCCAACAACACTTAAGAAACATAGAACAGTCTCAACACTGAACAGTGCCAACAGTTTAACCTACTCTAAGATCAACTGGACCCTTTCCTCCTACACAGCCCTCCACTTTTTTTTCATCCATGTCCCTATCTGAGAGTTTCTAAGATGTCCCTAATGTACTAACCTCCATCACCATGTTCCATGCACCTACTCTCTGAGTAAGAAGCTTAACTCTGACATTCTCCTACGCTCTACAGTACCAGTGACACGGGTTCAATTCCTGCCACTGCCTGTAGGGAGTTTGTATGTTCTCCCCGTGACTGAGTGGGTTTCCTCGGGGTGTCCTGGTTTCCTCCCACAGTACAAGGATTGTACCTGTTGTTTGGTTAATTTTGGTCATTGTAAATTGTCCCGTGATTAGGCTAGGATTAAGTTAGGGGACTGCTGGGCGGCTGGGCTCAAAGGGCCAGAAGGGCCTATTCCATAGAGCAACAAATAAATAAATAAATAAATAAATAAATAAAACTTTTTCCTCCAATCACTTTAAGGTATGTCCCCCTCCTCGTATCAGCCACTTCTGCCCTGACTGTCCATTCAATCTATGGCTCTTGTCATCTTGTACATCTCTACCAAGTCACCTCTCATCCGCCCTGTAGAACACCAGGCTGAGCATTTGAATTGCCAGGGTATAGCAGCAAGTGCTGATGATTGGGATTAGGATGGTTCGGACAGCATGGACATCATGCCTGTTTCTGTGCTCTATCACTCTCCGTGTGTGGCAGATTCAGGAGCTGGAACGGGGAGGGTAATTTGTGGGAACGTGGGGAGAATAAAATGGCTTCAGGATGCTTGAGGGACAGTGCAGACCTGATGGGCCGAACAGCCAGATTCCATGCTGTGTCTCTCATAAAAATGTAATTTCAATCAGTTATGCCTTAACATAGAGCCCAAGACATCAGAAGGGAGAACTTGTTCTTTATGATTCCAGGACAGCCTGAAGCCTTTTATGTCCAGCGGAGTTTGAAGGGAGCAGCCATGGGAATGACTGGATTAGGTAGCTGCAAAACGAAAATAACCTCTGCGTCTGATATTTGTGGTGAATGAGAGAAAACCAAGTGTCAGCTCACTGACCTTTCATTGGCTTTCATGTGGAAAGTGCAGAGGCACCCTGGGCTTTGTACTGGAATACTCGATGTTGTAAACGTTAGAGGACAACCTTTGTTGTTGCAAGTGATCACAAATACAAAGATGGATTAGGTTTCACTACAGTTTTGAAAGATGTCCTTTGGACCAATTCTGTGCTGGGACCTTTGTTGCTGGTCATAGAGATGAAAATCTACCTCATTATGATCATGCACTTTATTGGTTACACTTTTTCAATTGCTTCTACACTTTATTCTGCATTGTTATTTCAGTTCAATGCACTGTGAAATGATTTGATCTGTACGGACAGTGTGCGAAACAAGCTTTTCACCGTGCCGTGCTACATGTGACAATGGTAAACCAGTATCAATACTAATGACCTGGATGGGAATGCTTGTAGACTCATAAGGAAGTTCGGAGTTGTAGATAGTGGGGGTGGTGACCTAATTTTACAGGAGGGCAAAAGATCAGCTGGAAAGTTGGGCAGAGCAGCGGCAGATGCAATTTAATTCAGACAACTACTCCTGCTCCTTCCCCATTCCCATGTCCCTCTCTCACTGTACCTCCCTGCCTGCCCATCACCTCCCTCTGGTGCTCCTCCCCCTTTTCTTTCCTCCATGGCCTTCTCTCCTCTCCTATCAGATTCCCCCTTCTCCAGCCCTGTGTCTCTTTCACCAACCAACTTCCCAGCTCTTTGCTTCAACCCTCCCCCCCCCCCCACGGTTTCACCTATCACCTTGTGTTTCTCCCGCCTCTCCCCTACCTCTTACTCAGCATTTACAGATTTTCTTTTGTCTAAGAATATGTCCAGCCAGTATTACAATACATTATCTCTTGGAAGAGAAAATGTGCAGATGCTGGAAATCCAAGCAACACACACGCTGGAGGAACTCAGCAGGCCAGGCAGCATCTATGGAAAAGAGTACAGTCGACATTTCAGGCCGAGACCCTTCGGCAGGACTGGAGAAAAAAGGATGAGGGGTAGATGTAAAAGGTGGGAGAGGGGACAGGCATGTAAAAAGGGCCCAAAGGATCATTGGGGAGCCAAGTCACCCCAACCACAAACTGTTCCAGGTGCAACCATCCCAGACCAAAAGGCTCGGGACAGCTGATCAGGACATCAGGCTGATTAATTCATGCTGACACAATTGTATTTTGGTATTATATTGACTGTCCTGTTGAACATACTATTTATTATAAATTACTGTAAGTTGCACATTACACATTTAGATGGAGACATAACGTGAAGATTTTTACTCCTCATGTATATGAAGGACGTAAGTAACAAAGTCAACTCAATAGGTGGAAAATGTAAAGTGCTGAAGAAGAAGAAGGAATCTGATAGGACAGGACAGTGGACCATGGAATGAGAGGAAGGAGGAGGGGAATTAGAGGAAGGAGGTGGGCAGGTCATGAGTATAGAGGAGAAGGGGTAGGAGGACTACCACAACGGCGGGAAAACAAGATGCTGTAATTGAACCTGTAGCACATGCTCATCGGCAACAGAATCGCCGAAATCAGGTTAACAGTTCCACCCGATGAGGCCTTCTGATCTGGGTCATTTGCAGTGGCTTAAAGTTTTGATTCAGTTGGTAGTGGGAAAAGAATCCTGCACTAACAAGTATTACTTCACCATTCCAGAGTTCCAGTTAAGACGTGAACATCAGACTTAAAATGATAAGCTTTGTTGCTCCGTTTCAAGCCTTACATGGCCTTGTATTGTCGATTTATGTTGTTACTTGGCACGCAGGATCAAAAAGGAATTTTCGCAATCCGTTCTGTGCTGCGTTTAAGTTTCTGAAGTGCCTCTGAATCTCCTTTAGCTCTGAATCTTGCAAAGTCTCTATTTTAAGATGCGCAACTTGCGAAACCTATTTTACCTTTCATAGTCACCGATTAGATCTCTGGGATTCGATTTCATAATTTTAATCACACTCTGTGTGAATACTTTATCTGATTCCGCTTCTGTGAGGTGGATTGTTCTGCAATGTTAAAAACCACATAAATATAATGGTTCATCGCTTATTTCAGAATCGGGTTTAATATCATTAGCGTACGTCGTGAGATTTGTTAACTTAGCGGCAGCAGTAGAATGCGATATACATAGGGAAAAATAATTACAGTAACTATATATATGTATACTGCATTAACTAGTTAAATTAAAATAGTAGTGTCAAAACAGGAAATAATAAACAGCGAGGAAGTGTTCGTGGGTTCAATGTCCATTTGGCAATCGGATGGCAGAGGGGAAGAAGCTGTTGCTGAATTGCTGAGTGTGTGCCTTCGGGCTTTTGTACCTACTTCCTGATGGTAATGATGAGAAAGAGGGTGTGTGCTGGGGATGGGGTCTAGGGTACTTTGGCAAGCGTTTTGCTTCGTACCTTCAATTGATCGGTTATATGTAAAGGAGAGGTTCCCCAGTTGTGCTGCCTGGTTTAGAGGGGATGCCCTATCAGGAGAGGCTGGACAAACTTGGGTTGTCTTCTCTGGAGCGGTGGAAGGTGAGGGGAGATCTGATAGAGGCTTATAAGACTGTGAGAGGCGTAGATGGAGTCGACAGAGGGGCATCTTTCTCCCAGGGTGGAAATGCCAAATACCAGAGGGCATACATTGAAGATGAGATGTGTAGATTCAAATGGGATATTTAAGGTTAAGTTTTTTTTTACTCAGAGGGTGGTGGATGCCTGGAATGTGCTGCCTGGTGTGGTGGTAGAGGCAAATATACTAGCGGCTTTTAAAGGATTTTTTGATAGGCACATGGATATGAGGAAGATGGAGGGTAATGGACATTGTGTAGGTAGGAGGAATTAGTTTTTGGGTTGATTTACCTTTTAGCTGAGTCGGCATAACAGTGTGGGCCGAATAGCCTATTCCTATGCTGTACTGTTCTATCTACATCAATGGGAACATGGGTTTATCTGCTTGCAGTGATAAACAGTCTTTAATACAGTCAAATATCCCCTAATTGCTTATCCCCAGTTCACAGGAGGAGCATTTAGAGTAGGTGACTGGCAGCTTGATAAAAGAGACAGGCCTTAAGCAACGTCTTAACACGGGAGGACTGTTGTTGGGACTCACACCATTGAGACCCACCTGTACGAGTCTGGGAAAACCCGGTCTCAGTTCTGAAGGTAAACACAAAGTACACTGCAGATGCTGTGGTCAAATCAAGACGTACAAACGAGCTGGATGAACTCAGCAAGTCGTTGACTGCTCCTTTCAACGGAGGCTGCCCGACCTGCTGAGTTCACCCAGCTTATTTGGACGTCAATTCTGAAGGTGCCGTGCTGCGCCCTTTGACTGGGAGGGGTCGCTGTCTGGGGAGGACCAGTGACAGACGGCGCCTCAGCCTCCTTCTTTATCGCCACGTTATTGGTTTCCAGGTGACCTGAGCTGCGCTTGTGTATGGAGAGTGGCGGCAGCGGCGGGGTGAGTGTGGCCGGGGGTCGGGAGCCTGGAACCGAAGCTGGGCGCTCCGATGGCAATGCACAGGAAAACGGACCTTAAAATGTACGAGTTCGTTCTGGGTGCGGGTGCGGGGGCGGTAAGGGCGAATGCGAGGTGATATGGCGAGCAAGGATGGGTAGGACAGGTGAGGAAAGGACGGGCCGGGCCGGGCTGGGCTAGGATGAGCATGCAACCAAGTTATTTTCCAGCATTCATCACCCTCTCCTGCAAATGCAGGTAATGCGGTAATGCGCAGGACTGTAGTTGACACAGACAGCAGGTGGTACGGGACCTCCCTCTCACCATTGACCGGTTGTGTTGGTCCTCTATTGTCACGTTACCATTTCTTTTTGTACACTACTTCAGACTGTATTGCAATCTTTGCAGCATTTTGTTGTTTGTGGACATGTTATAACGTAGCCCCAAAACAGGCCCTTCAGCCCACGATGATATGCCAAGCCAGTTAAACTAGCTATTTATACGCCCAACGAAACTAATCCCTCTGAAATGCCTGCAACCTATTTGCCAGCATTACCAACCTTGGCTGTGATTCCAGGCACCTAACACTCTCTGTGTATTTATTATTGCCATGTTTACTCTGAGAACTTTCCCACCAGCACAGGATTTCTTGTACTGTGGTGTATATGGCAATAAGCAAATCTGAACCTGACTTACAGAAAGGAAGATATGTTGTCGTGGCCAGCTGTTTTTTTGAGCCAGTTTAAGAGAGAATTGGTTGGTTGTTAATTGGTAATAGAAGCCTTTGTTGCAAGGAATTTGGAGTATAAAATTTGGGGCCGTGATGAATGGTATAGAGTTGTGGAATACTACAGTACAGAAAGAGGACCTTTGGCCCATCTAGTACATGCTGAACTGTTGTTCTGCCTAGTCCCATTGACTCACAGATGGACCTTGGCCCTCTGTACCCTTCCCATCCATGTATTTATCCAGATTAATCTTTCATGTTGAAATTGAACCTGCCATCTCTGCTTCAGCTGGCAGCTTGTTTAACGTTTGCACCACTCTGAGTGAAGCAATTCCCTCTCAATTTCTTCTTAAATATTTCATGTTTTACCCTTAACCTATGACTTCTAGTTCTAGTCTCACCTGCCTCAGTGGACAAAGCCTGTTTTCATTTACACTATCTACACCCTTCATAATTTTGCGTAGCTC
This sequence comes from Hemitrygon akajei, assembly GCF_048418815.1. Taxonomy (NCBI): domain Eukaryota; kingdom Metazoa; phylum Chordata; class Chondrichthyes; order Myliobatiformes; family Dasyatidae; genus Hemitrygon; species Hemitrygon akajei. The sequence goes on from NC_133124.1 coordinate 200,225,987, forward strand.
CATCAAATCTCCCTTTATTCTCCTGCGCGCCCCTCATTCTCCCACGTCTAACCTGTTCATTCTTGGCCTATAAATTCAGGTCCTCAAGTCCAGAAACATCCATGTAGATTTTCTCTGTACTTGTTCAATCTTATTGATCTCTTTCCTGCAGATTGGTGGCTTGACCTGTACCCAATGTACAGGTACTGTGTACTGTGCTGGCTTTCATATTAAAGTGTTGGTTTTAGTGTTAGTATTTAGTGTTGGTTTTCATATTAAAAGAGTGATGTATTTGCTGGTGGTGTAGTGGCATCAGCATTGGACTTCAAGGCCGATGGTCCTGAGTTCAAACTCAGCCAGGGCCCAACCTGGGCAGCAGCAGTATCTGTGCAGAAGAAAGGCCTGGCAATTTACTTCCCATTCTTGCCATGAAAACCCTATGGACCCTATGGTCCATGAGTTCATGAAGAGTCCGACTCGACTTAATGACAGAACCACAACAACAAATATTTGCTGAGGAGATTCGTTAGGTAGATTCCTGCAATGAAGGGGTTGATGGATGAAGAAAGTTGGGGTAAGTTGAGTGGGTATAGTTTGGAAAAATAAGTGATCTTTATTACTTTATTGTCACCAAACAATTGATGCTAGAGTGTACAATCATCACAGTGAAAATTGATTCTGCGCTTTGTACTCCCTGGAGTACAAATCGATAGTAAATATAATAAAAATTTAAATTATAAATCATTAATAGAAAAGAGAAAGTAAGGTAGTGCAAAAAAAAAGCTGAGAGACAGGTCTGGGTATTTGGAAGGTATGGCCCAGATCCGGGTCACGATCCGTTCAGCAGTCTTATCACAGTTGGAAAGAAGCTGTTCCCAAATCTGGCTGAACGAGTCTTCAAGCTCCTGAACCTTCTCCCCGCTGGGTGGATCTTGTATGACTTGTAGGATCTTGTATGTACACAAGACTCTGAGGGATTAGCACATGTATGCTGAGGGGACATTCCTTTGAGGGGCTATTTAGAAACCAGCAACATTATTTACCCTTGAAGCATGCTTTTAACATGTGGTCTAGTTCATCCTGTTATCTTCTGTCTGTGGAACATTGGCCTGTCCCCGCCACACATTCGCTGTGATCTTTATTGCTCTGTATAAGATAGCTTTTATTAATAAAGTACAATCCTAGTAGTTAACATAGAGCATGGAACAAACAGTGCAGCATAGTATAGTTCCTATGGCCCACAATGTTGTGATGACCTTTTAAGATTTAAGAATTAAATTGTTTTAAAAACGTATTCACTGAAACATACTGTGAAAGGTGTATGTAACAACCAACACACCTGAGGATGTGCTGGGGCAGCCCGCAAGTGTCACTGCACATTCTGGTGTCAACGTAGCATGCCCGCAGTGCTCGGCAGAGCAACACAGAATGCAATAAAAGACCAACAGAAAATGAGCCCCATTCTAACCTCTCACCGATGCGTGCGCACACACAGTCCCTTAACCCCAGGACAGGTCTCCAGCCTTCAGCGAACGTAGACTCTGGTTTTCAATTCCCCAGTGGATTCTCAGAGATTTGCTGATTTGCCTCTAGTCAATGGGCCTTGACCTCTGGACTTCCAGTTTGACCCTAGGGTCTTGATGCTAGGCATGTTAATCACCAAACACCAAGCCTCTTCAAATGTGTCGAGGATGGGGCCTCGAACTCAGATCTCACTGATTCACGAACCCAGGGGATAGTTCTTCCTGCCCACATGGAGCTCCGACTCTAGAACTCACTTGCCTGGTCAGGGCTCTCTGTCTGTCTGTCTGCCTGCTACCTAACCACAGCTGTCCCACATCCGCATTGTTGGTCTTTGAACGCAGAGCGGAAGCTTAGACTCTGGCCTAAACGCTTATTTCCCCACATCCCTGTCCCTAAACCCTGACTTGACCTCTAACTCACCTCTCTGTCCCCAAAGCCATTCTTATGAACCTAAAAAACAATTTGAAGAAAGCAACTAAATCTGACTCACGATTCAATGGAGGTCGCAGCTTGGCGCCATCTTGAATCTAAGATGGATGTAGGATAACCTACTCTATGGTCAATCTAACTCTTCCTTTCCACATAACTTTTTACACTTCTTTCATCCATGTGCCTATCTCTTAAATGTTCCTAATGTATCTGCCTGTACCACTATCCCCAGCAGCATTTTCCGTGAACCGACCACTCTCTGTTAATTGATTAAGGATTTCTATTAAAATGATATGACGTTTTAGATAAGTGCATTGCAAATATTTATTAGATTTCTTTTTCATTTTGTTGGTGTATTGATCACAAGTCAATTTCTACTTGTATGGTAACTAAACTGCCAGCACGTGGCTGTTCCGTCATCTTTAAATTGCTTGAGATTTAACAGAATTGCTGTGTTTTAACAGAATCCTCCTCCAATTAAACATTGTGTATTTCACAGCAGTTTCCTTCAGTTGACTCCAAGATGAGCCTTGGAGGATTTTTCTGCAGCATTGCAGTTTATTGCTACATCTGTAGTGTTGTGCAACTCTGCTATGCCGTAGCTTGTATCAGGTTACATCCTTTTTTTTAACTTCTAATACACCCCTGGCTCTCCTTCCTAATTCTGGTCTGTAAAGGTTTGGTTACTCAAACCTTGCTTGTGTCAAAACCCATTTTCCATCATCCTATTCCTCTGAATTATTCAGCGCCAGAGCTAATCGTGCTTTAGGCTGTTTAGGTTCTGAGCTCTGAATCCCCTCCTTGGACCTCCGTGACCTAAAATGAGTTTGACACCCCTGCCCTAGACTAATCATGGGACAATTTACAAAGAGCAAATAACCTACTAGCCAGTACGTCTTTGGATGGTGGGAGGAAGCTGGTGCACCCGGAGAAAACCCACGCATTCGATGGGGAAGATGTGCAGACTCCTTATAGGTGATTCCAAGCTCCGAGACTTTGAGCTGTAGTAAGGTCACACTACCGTTGCCACAAAAAGTGGCTGCTCCAATTCATGATGGGCCAAGTAATCAGAATCCACTGTATTTCTCAAAAGAAGCAGAGGAATTGGAAAAAAAAAACTTGTTTGGTAGCAAGTTGTGTTCTAAAGATTACAATCTGAAAGGGTGCTGATGGAGGTTATTTCATAATCTTCAAAAAGGAATTCTTAGTTGCATGTTTCTGAGCAAAGAGTGGAGGAAGAGAGTAATAAGCCAAGTTTTTCAGGAGCATAATCCATAGTGACTTCTTTCCATTCTTTCTGATACTGTGAGAGTCAGAGTTTAGCTGGATCAGATTTTGGCTGTTGTTTTTTGTGATATTTGTATTTTAGAGCAGCTGACTGACCCAGTTTGCTCGGTGATTGTTGTCAGAATTGGAAGCTGTTTTTTTGGAAGTAATGCAGTGGTGTAAGTTTGGTCTTCTGTTGTATTAACAACTTGTTTCATTCCATGATTCTTTTTCACCTTGGGATTGAACATTTAAACCCCTGGCTAAGACTGTAGGTTAAACTCTTGATAAGACTAGCATGTAGCCCATTGATTATAGAAGATTGAAGGCTCATCTGATCGAGGGGTTTAAGGTCAGCAAAGGAATTGTTGTTAGGGTTACTGAAGAAAATTCTTTACCCTAGTTAGCAAGTTAGTGAAGCCTGCATCAGTAAGAGTCGACCGTGGGTGTTGCATCTTAGCTGTCTAGATATGACATGGAGAGTAAGCTGTTGCCTAGGTAGCAAGTTTCCCCCCCTCCACGCACCTGATAAGCCCAAAGGAATGGCAGAGACCGATACAGTTTAGTACCAGGAGTGTTGCAGGAGTTGCTAGTTGGCATTGAGCTCAACATAGGACTGCCTTAGGGACTCCCAATCCAGAGCTTTCCTTGGGGGTTTACTCCTGAAGCCGTCCCCATGAGTGGGTAGCCACAAGGCAGTGGACGTTAAGAGTTTCCCTTCTTCTGGACCATGGCTGACAAGCTTCCATTTGCCTGAAGCCACTGGTTTTAGGGCACCAGTAACTCACCTTTGCCCCTTCTGTCAGTAGGAATGGTTCTGCTGGGCTTAGTAGCTAAGCCAAGTGTGAACTCCAGGAGCTGGACGTGATTGTCAGAGGCTATTTGAGACACACACCATTGGGAGCATTTAATAGCTGATGGGAACTTGTCCCCATTGCCACCCCCTGCTATAACAATCTTAAGGAACCTAGTTTAGCTCAATCGCAGTAAACAACTGGATTGTAAAATGCGAGCTGAGGCCTTTAATTAGACATTGAAAGACACAAAGGGTAAAGGGTAAATTTATTGTCATATGTAGCATGGTGCAGTGACGTTCCTTTCTTAGGTGTAGCTCACAGAGTAAACAACATGGATGATAATAAATATCGGTTTAAAGAATTGAGGGGTGGCACTGCATGCTGTGTGCCAACAAATTTTTTGCAAATGCCATTAGTTCATCACCTCAGATTTTAGGGCAACACCTTTACTGACTGCCTCAAATGGCTCTGAACTGACTGGGTTGCTTGCAGAATTCCACAAGGCTCAAGCATAATTGGACCAAGTTGTGACTCAAGAGACATGTAGTCCAGACATGGTAAGACGGGGGGCAAAGATGAGAGTAGGAATAGGGGCAAGACAAGATACTGGAGGACTTTTGGGTTGGGAGGCTATGTCGTGTGTTGTGCTGCAGAGCTGATGTCAGGTCTCCAGCTCTGCACTATCCACATCAATATCTCCAAGATGTGATGTTATAGGCTGGGTGGTGACATGGGCTGTGAGGAGAATGCAGAGACTTCAGGGGAATATAGGTAGGTCAAGGATGGAAAAGCCTACAAAGAGTAGGTGGAGACAGCCCAGTTCATCACAGGCAAAGTTCTTCCCACCTCTGAGTACATCTGCATGGGGCACCGCCAGAAGAATGCAATATCCATCATCAAGGACCCCCCACCATTGAAGCTATTCTTTCTTCGCTGCTGTCATTAGGTGGGTGCGACAGGAGCCTTGGGTCCCACACCACTTCCCTTCAACTATCAGACTTCTGAATCTGCACAGATAGCTTTACTCACCTTAACTCTGAACTGGTTCCACAACCTATAGACTCACTTTCAAAGACTCTACAACTTGATCTCAGCATTATTACTTTTTTAATTTGTACAGTTTGTCTTTTTGTACGTTGGTTGTCAGACTCTGTAGCTTTTCATTGATTTATTGAGTTTCTCTGTTCTACTGTGAATGCCTGTAATAAAATGTAGATCAAGGTAGTTTATAATGACATGTACGTACTTTAATAATAGAGTTACTTTGAACTGAGTGGTCCAGGATATGGCAGATGGCATATTACTTTGAAAACTGTGAGGTTATCTATTTTGAGGAGGAGATAATGGAAAGACAGATTTTTATTTTAAATGAGCAATAGCCTTCCTACCCAAGGAAGGATGTACTTGCTATGGTGCACGTGTTTCAAGGTTCATCAGATTAATTCCTGGGATGGGGTTACATTGAATGGTGCAAAATTGAGCAGTCTACACCTATATTCTCTAGAGTTTGGGTGAATGAGAGGTGATCTCATTGAAATGCAGATAATTGCTACAGGGTTGAGGGTGGACAGGGTAGATTTGGGGGTGATGTTTTTCCTGGCTGGGTTATCTAAAACCAGTGGTCATTGTCTTAAAACAAAGGGTTTGTCATTGAATATGGAAGTGGAATTTCTTCACTCAGAGGATAGCAGATCCTCAGGATTCTCTACTCAGAGAGCTGCAGAGGCTAAATTTGCTAATTATATTCACTATGGAGATTGAATTTTAGATATTAATGGACATTTCCATATTTCCTACAATGTAGAAAAAAATGATTCAGTCCATTGTTAGCACTCGGTAGTTAAATTTCCCCAGTTCTTTTTTCTTGTAGCCTGTTCTTCCCACATTCCCATTAATTTCCTCCCCAGATTCTACCACATGCCCATATACTAGGGCAGTTTACAGTGGAAGTGGACATGGTCACAAGGAGATCATGCAAACTCCACACAGACAGCCGTACCGATCAGGATTGAACCCAGCTTGCTGGAGCCGTGAGACAGCAGCTTGACTCACTGCATTACTCCCCTCACAGAGGGTAAGTGGTTAGCACAGGTAAGTGGCATTGTGGTGAAAAACCAGCATTTATTTTAATGACTGGTGACCAGGGAATCTCATATACTTTTCCTTCTACAGCTTATGTATTTGTGTTCATACCTTGCACAGCCAAATAAACAATATTGCCTTTCTGATAGAAGTTAGGTGACTGATCTTTACTTGCAGAGTGATGGAATCAAATTGCAGGAATTTCCTGTACTAATTTTCCAAGAAACTATTTCTGAACTATGAACCCTGGAAGTTCAATTGAGGGTCAAAGTTGAGTTTATTGTCTTATGCACAAATATGTGTATGCACAGGTGCAATAGTAAAACATGCTTCCGGCAGCATTATATGTACCAAGTATCATATAAGCAACATTCACAAGAAAAACATAAAACAATTTTTACAAGGATAAAAATCACAATTGGAATAAAAACAAGTCCATTTTAGTGCAAAGTGATCAAAATTTAGTGGACTAGGGTTGTGCTGGTTGGTTCAAGAACTGCATAGCAGAAGAGAAGTAACTGTTCTTTGCTAGGACTTCAGGCATCTGTACCCTCTGCTTGACTATAGCTGCGAGAAGATGGTATGGCTCAGATGGTGGGGATCTTCAATGATGGATGCTGCCTTCTTGAGGCAGGATTTCATGCAGATATTATTGATGGTGAAGAGGGGCGTGCCCATGATGTGTTGGGCAGAGTGCAGGTTTTCCTGCAGGTTCTTGTGTTCCTGTGCATATGATTTGCTGCACAGGTAGGGCCCAATGGTAGGGCCCTAGTGAGTGTGGACCTCCAGGTACCTCTTTTAACTACTTAGCCAGAAGGTGGAGAATCTGTGGAGTTTGTTGCCACAAACAGCTGTGGAGGCCAAGTCATTGAGCATATTTAAAGCAGGGCTTGATAGGTTCTTGATTAGTAAGGGCGTCAAAGGTTTACAGGGAGAAGGCAGGAGAATGGGGTTCAGAGGGAAATTGTTCAGCTATGATGAAATGGCAGAGCAGATTTGATGGGCCAAAACTGACACAATTTTGCTCTTATGTCTTCTGGTCTTATGGCTCTTGTATCCCTGACAATGGCAGCACATAAAGGTAGGGTGGTAGAGGAGGGCATGTGGGATTCTTGCCTCCTTCAGTTGTGGCATTGAATACAAGAGTAGATAAATCATGTATAACATATTGGTTTGGCCACACCTGGCGTATTATGCGCAGTTTTGGTTGCCACACAATCAGAAGAATGAGATTGCTCCAGAGAGGGGCCACAGGAAACTTACTGGGATTTTTAACCAACACACACAAAATGCTGGAGGAACTCAGCAGGCCAGGCAGCATCTATGGAAAAGAGTAAGCAGTCGACGTTTCAGGCCGCAACCCTTCATCAGGAGAGTCTAAGGGTCTTGGCCTAAAATGTTGACTGTTTACTCATTTCCATAGATGCTGCCTGGCCTGCTGAGTTCCTCCAGCATTTTGTGTGTGTTGCTTTGGATTTTCAGTATCTGCAGATTTTCTTGTGTTTGTGTTACTGGGTGTTGGACAAGGAGAGACAGGATAGGCAATGTTTGTTTTCCCTGAGGCAGAGGGCACTGAGGGATGATAAACAGAAATGGTAGCTGCTAAGAATCTTTTCCCTTGTGGTAGGGGGCATCTAAAACAAGAGGGCTTTAAGTGCAAGGCAAGGGATTTGAAAGGGAATCTTTTTCATTCAGGCAGTGGTCTTAATCAAGTACATGCTGTGTTAGATGGTGGAGGGAGGTGCTCTCACAGCATTTAAGAAGCACCTGGACAAGCATTTAAAATAGCAAGACAGGGAAAGCAACGGACATGGTTGTGAGATGAGAATGAATAAGACCATTGCTCGGCCTGGACATGGTGGTTCAAAGCACCCATTACTGTGTCTTATGACTCCATTTGTAATATGTTTCCACTGTAGTAGTTGTCCACTTGCAGGTAAATGTCAAAGTCACAAACTGTTAATCCAAAGGTTAATGCACTGAATCACTTTTGCACACTTGTACAGCATGAGTTCCCGTCACTATTATTTTAAATTAGCATAAAAGAAGTATTAATTCAAACCTGGGTTTGGTTTATCAGGCTAATAGGTAGAAGAATTGTTTTCTTGACATTGATCGGTACAAGGTGCAGATGAGATGATATGGGGGGGGGGGGTAAGTGGGAATAAAATCACAAGAGTCCCCATAATTGAAATTGCTAAATTATTGCAAACGAATAATAGTGTCTATTCTTTCCAAACAGATTGTCACTGAAGTAGCGGACCAATAACACTCAGGACAACATGCGGAAGAGTGGGGTAGCGAGTCTGGTCTGTGAACTTGCACTAAGATTGTTCCTGTTTGGGATATTCCTGTGAGTGAATGAAGTAGACTTATTTTGAGTCCTTTTACCTGGTGTTACCTCTAAGTGCAGTTGCTTATTGCCCAGTGTAATAATTTGTGGTGGGTCATTCCAAAATGATTACTAGGGAAATCTTGAAAGTTGGCAGATCAGTAGGGGAAGGGAGGAAGTAGTGAAGAGGAACTTCAGTGGCATGGCCAGGATTAAACTTTGTGTTATCTTGAAGCCAGGGGCCATTGTTGGATAATGCAGAGGGAAGATTCTCTTTCATGAATTGATTCAATACCTAACCTGAAAGTGATTGTTTATTGCCATTGGCCATGGCATTCCCCAGTACCAGTTTCTTCTCCTTGAGTGTATGGGTTTTAACTAGTGTTTCTTAGTTACCAAGCTCTTTGTGTAAATGACATATTGAATAAATATGATGCTTGTCAACATTGGATGAAAGTTTCTTCAGTCTTCATCTGACACGCTTCTTTTATTCTGTAGGATTTCTGAGACAATGACTCCATTCCACCGAATTATCCATCCAGAGGAGATGTGGCTGTACAAACACCCTCGGAGTGAGAGGGACACGGTTCCTACTTGGCACATGTTTGTATGTAGAACATTACAGAATTCTTTGTGCAGTCTACCGATAAAGGCCTTTGGTAGTTAATGGCATATAGCAGTTAGCTAAACATCTAGCTAAACAACCTAGATTAGTATAGGCTGTGACAGTCTGGATCGTGTTTTCTAGTTGAGGCTACTTCTAATGCTTCCAAACCTTGCCTTGGCTCACACTAGATATTTTAACAGAGTCTGGGATGAATCTGTTATTCTGGTCTATACATATCTGCTCGGACAGTAGCTTAGCCTGTTAGCTGTCATTGAAAACCTTACTGGTATATCCTGCTTGGAGTGCAGGATGATCCTCAAAAAAAATTTAAGCAAAAATGTGGAAGAGTAGTACTTTTTCTTAATAGCAGTAGTTTGCAAAAGTCGGTAGACATTATCAACACACGTGCAGAGTGCTCGAGGAACTCAGCAGATCAGGCAGCATCTATGGAAATGAATACACAACATTCCGAGCCAAGACCCTTCTTCAGTACTGGAAAGGAAAGAGGATGACACCAGTGTGAAAAGGTGGTGGGGGGAGGGGTACGAGGACTAGTTAGAGTGTGGTAGGTGAAGCCAGGTGGATAGGAAAGGTAAAGGACTGGAGAAGAAGGAATCTGACAGGAGAGGAGAGGGGCATGATGGGGGAAGTGATAGGCAGGTGATGAAAGGCGGTAAGAGGCCAGGGTGAGGAATAGAAGAAGAGGGAAGAGGAAACATTAAGCAGTATACAATATTCCTTTCTGGAGGGTGGGTGTAGCTTAAAATATTTAAACTTTTTTTTATATATTTAAAACCATTTTATTAGCTTGGGATTGCAGTTGAGAACCAGCAGCTGTCCTTGCCCCAACTGTCAAATATCATTCTTCAGCAGGGAATTAGAGGGTGAATGTGGTGGCATTTGGCATTGGTAGCCTAGTTGGGATTGCACTGTTCCCTCCCACACCACCTAGACTGGTATAAGGGTGGTGGACACAGCAAAATATGGAGCATGTTGTACTGACCTGCCACCTGCCTCTCACTGGCAGGGCAGGCTGACTGTCTGGAATGTCTGCAGCCAATTTATCATGCCCACCATCTTCCCTGCTGTTGAGCAGACACTAGCTTGGCTGCACCCACTGCTCTGTGTTTCCTTCTCTCAGCCAGATGAGCATCTGGATCACGGGGGTGTGGGTAGCACTTGGTATTGAATGACCAATGTCAGCAAACTTTCATGTTGCAGAATCTGCAGTTTCCACAAATTGCAAGTTAGGTCAGCCTTGTCTATTGGTCACATTAAAATCATTTTCGTATATAGTTTTCACTTCATATTTGTGTATTTTATAAAATGACTGACAGCATTTATCATTCATCCCTGCACAGGCCATTTCCTTCTTGACACCATTGATGGCAATACTTCTGATGAAGGTGCTGAATAGGACAGAAGGTGGCGATGTGAAGGAAGGCTTTTTGGGTGAGGAATACCATTTGCTTCAGTCTTGCACATTGTCAGCACTGGGTCAAAGAATAATCTTATTGAAAACTTTGATGTGAACTGCATCTCAAATTAACCTCATCAGAGCATCCAAAATACAAGTCATCTTGTTTTTGAAGTATCATTGTGGTTATTTAGGGAGAATGAGTCAGACAGTTTTGTATAAATAATAAATATGTGGATGGTTGTTTTCTCTTTTATTAATGTTTGGAAGATGCCTCTTTGTCAGTTTGAGTCACCATCAGAATAGTTTAGGTAATGTGACCTTCCTCTGCCTGATTTTGGCCAGACTTTTTACAGCAACATGACATTTGGCTAGTGTGCTTCCAGGTCAGATAGTACCATGGCTAAAGATAAAAATGCCCTTTTCACACATTTTTAATCATCTATTACTTCTCAGTGTATTTGTAATGTTCAAGTGGTCCAGTTGGCTCGTGTACCTTGAATGATTTTGCTGATCTGCTGAATTATAAACTGACGCTTGGAACATTGAACCTAGAAATCCACAGCACATTACTGGCCCTTTGCTCCACAATGCTGTGCCAACCATGTAACCTACTCTAGAAACTGCCTAGAATTTCCCTACTGCATAGCCCTCTATTTTTCTAAGCTCCATGTACCTATCTAAGAGTCTCTTAAAAGACCCTATCGTATTTGTCTCTACCATCATAATTGGTAGAGCATTCCACACACCCGCCACTCTCTGTGTGAAAAACCTATCTCTGACATCTCCCTTGTACCTACTTCCAAGCACCTTAAAACAATGCCCCTTCATGTTAACCATTCAGCCCTGGGGAAGAAACCTCTGGTTATCCACATAATCAATGTGTCTCATCTTATACACCTTTATCAGGTCCCCTCTCATCCTCCGTTGCTCCAAGGAGAAAAGACCAAGTTCACTCAACCTATTCTCAAAAGGCACACTCTCCAATCCAGGCAACATCCTTGTAAATCTCTGCACTCTCTCTATAGTATCCACATCCTTCCTGTAATAAGATGACCAGAACTGAACACAGTATTTCAAGTGGGGTCTAACTAAGGTCTTATATAGCTTTAACATTGTCTCACTGCTCTTGAACTCAATCCCACAGTTGATGAAGGCCATCCCAACATATGCCTTCTTAACAACACCTGTGCAGTAGCTTTGAGTGTCCTATGGACACGGACCCCAAGAATCTTATCATTAATATTATATTCTGCCTTCAAATTTGACCTACCGAAATGAACCACTTATCTGGGTTGAACTCTATCTGCCACTTCTCAGCCTGGTTCTGCCTGCTATTGATGTCCCGATGTAACCTCTGACAACCCTTCAGACTATCCACAGCACCCCAACATTTTTGTGTCATCAGCATACTTATTAACCCACCATTCTACTTCTTTATCCAGGTCATTTATAAAAATCACAAAGATTAAGGGTTCCCAGAACAGATCCCTGCAGAACACCAGTGGTCACCGTCCTCCATGCATAATATGAACCATCTACAACCACTCTTTGCTTTCTGTGGTTGAGCCAATTCTGGATCCACAAAGCAAGATCTCCTTGGATCCCATGCCTCATTACTTTCTGAATGAGCCTTGCGTGGGCAACCTTATCAAATGCCTTACTGAAATCCAAATACAGTGCATCCACTGCTCTACCTTCATCAATGTGTTTTGTTACATCCTCAAAGAATTCAATCAGTCTCGTAAGGCAAGATTTGCCCTTGTCAAAGCCATCCCTAATGAGATTATGTCTCTCCAAATGCTCATAAATCCTGCCTCTTAGGATCTCTTTAACAACTTGCCCGCCACTGAAGTAGGACTCACTGGTCTGTAACTATTGGATACAATAGATTTGCTCTTGATCTTGAAATACAGTTGAGACTGACTGTAGATTTGGAGAGTTGTTGTCTCACTTGCTGTGTTATGAAGACAATTGGCCTTACGTTTGGGTCATTTGGTTGGAGATGTTGAGGCAGCTTTGTGTTTGAAGGGAAAATATTCCCTTCTCTGTGCCCCCGTATCAGGGTGGAAAAAGCTTGTAGTTTTTTGAATCTGTCATATCTTGTAAACTACTCCATGCAAAGATTTTTGTTTGTTGTAATATTACATATCAAAAATAATCACTGAATTTCACTTGCAGCGGCGTCTCTGAGCCTGGTTTTGAATGGAGTGATCACAAACACTGTTAAACTGGTGATTGGAAGGTAAGGCATGATCAGATCGCCTGGAATCTATTAACTAATAACAAAAATATTTAAGTTTAAAGAAGATTCAGCTTCCAATGATTAATTCTGGACAGACATCAAATTAAAAATACTTGCTGTTCTGTTGATACCTTCTTCCCTTTAATTTCGATGTGGCTGTTCTGCTGGAGAACTTGGAAATTCTAGAAAGTTTGTGGTCTAATTAGACTCCTTGAGGAGTACAGGCAGCATAGCAGAAGATGCGATGACTGAATTAATTCATCTGCCAATGGTGATCTAATAACCTTTGTGGAAAGCTGTGTTGAAGCTTGTTAGAAGGGCTGGCACCTAGGCAGTAGATCTATCCTCGTGTTTTGACAGCTTTGAATTCACTTTGTCATTTTGAAACTTTCAGAGTGGCTCAAGTTGGAAAGCAACAGACCTTAACGTTTTGCTGGAATGAAGCTACAGCAAATCATTTTTACCTCTGTTGGTCTCCATTGAAAGGTGCTGTAGCTGGCTCTGACTTTTACCCAGTGGCAAATGATTCCCAGAATAAGATTTAATTATTTGCCAAATAATTCATTATTTTCCAAATAATTCATTATTTATCAAAATCCCAAAATGAATTTCTGAAGGACACCATTGCTAGCCTTGCTGACTCAAACCTGTATGTCATTACTTTTTGCCTCCTTTCTTCCAGTCAGTTCTTACTTTTTAACAACATCACAGACACTACTGCTTTCAACTTGCAGAGAAACTTGTGGTAGATAATCAGTATATTTTTGGAAGTGTATGCAGATATCTACAGTTCCTCTTGTAAATAAACTATATTCAATCTTGTGTGACATTGTTTTTGAAGGGTATGTTTGGACTCACAGATGTGCCTCACTCTAGCCCTTTGTTGGATCCCTGATGATTTTCTCAAGCCTCTCCCCCTTAATGATTCTGAAGTTTCACATACTGAAAGTGACAGCGTCAGTGTCAGTGCTGTTGTTAGCTGGCCTTCCTAAAAGCATAGCAGATCCCTTTGTTTTGGCACAGCCTGTATATTTATGAATATGTTCATGAAGAAAGGTAAAAAGAAAATCTGAAGTTACGGTAACAGAATAAACTGAAAGGTAGAATTAAAAGTCCAAGAATGTAACAGGGCCACTGGGAAGGGGATGTGAAATAGGTGATTGGTTTAGAACTCCCACTGGTTCCCCTCCCCACCTCCATCTGGCCCCAATCAGCATGTACCTTTTCCCCTCTCCCACCCTCTCCATCTGCTGATCAGCCACACTATCTTCCCACTGTTCCCCTCCTGACCTCCCACCCTTTAGTCCATTCTTCACCCTGGGTCCTTGGTTGGTTCAGAAGTCCAATAGTAACGGAAGAGTATCTCTATGCTGTCGATCTCGACTATACCTGATGGTAGCAAGTTTATGTTCTCATTGGTCTGTGGACGAGGAAGCTTCTTCTGAATGTTCTGTTGGATTTATTTTGTGCCTTTCACTACTTTCTGGCATCCATATCCATATGTGACTCTAATGTACTGTGAGAGGAATGGCAGACCAGGTAATGGTGCTATATTGACCAGAGCTCACTGCTTGCAGGCCTCGGCCAGATTACTTCTATCGTTGTTTTCCGGACGGAGTGGTGACAGAGGACATGCAGTGCACAGGCGACGCTGCTGCGATACTGGAGGGAAGGAAGAGTTTCCCTAGTGGCCATTCTTCGTGTAAGTATGTCACCATGTACTATTCATGTTCCCCTGTAGAAACAGCTACATAGGACTTGCCATTCTTCAGTGGTAGGTCAGTGTTTAACATCATTCGGGCTCAAGCTCAAATAAGACCATTTGACATTGCTAAATATTTGCCATAATGTTCTTGCTGCAACAGTGCTTAATTTTCCTGCATTTCATGATGTTGATTGTATTAGATGTCACTTTCCAGTCACTGAAACACCAGGAAATAAGTTGTTGCACAATTCCCCAAAGAGAGGGATATGGAGGGTAGTGAGCTCGAGGAGGAATATGTTGATAATTCAGAGAGTGTCATTATTAAGAAGGTGGAGGTGTTAGGTGCTGTGGACTGTGTAAGGATGGATAAATCCCTATGTGCAGATGAATCTATCTTGAAATGGAATGGGGAAAGAAAGGGAGAAGATTACTGGGGCTTGATGGAGATTTTTGCCAGGTACCAGAAGAGTGGAGAAAAGCTGATATTGCTTCTTTATTTAAGAAGGGCAGAAGGGATAAGGCATGTTGCTGTGCTTCACATCAATGGTAGGGAGATAAGTTGGAGAAAATTGTCAGGGATGGGCTTTGTATACATCTAGAGAGGGAATTGTGGCTCAATGTAGGATGGTGGGGGGTGGGGGTAAGGTGACTCCTGTTATTAAAGATAGCATGTTTCTGTGTGGGGCTGATGGGGAATACCCGATTCACTAGTTTGATTGAGTTTTTTTTCTAAGGTAACAAAAGAGACTGAAGGCAGGGTAGTGGATGTAGTTTTTATGAGGTGGGCAAATGCCTTACTAAAATCCTGCATGGGTTCTGTTGGGGTTTTTTGTTTTATGGCTGCCAGTGAGGAGATGAATCTCAAGGTTGTATGAAATATGCAAACTTATAATAATATGTACTTTGAACTTTGGTAGACTGCTACTGAAGGTTAAGGCAAACTTGCTAATTGGACCCAAAAACTGGCCTGGTGAAAACGGGTGGAGGGCAGTGGTGGAAGTCTGTGGCTAGTGATGTACTCGGGGATTAGTGCTGGGGCCTTTGCTGTTTGTGATGGATGTGCATGCAGGAAATATGATTAGTAAGTTCGTGGATAACACAGTGCTGGTGTTGTGGATGGTGAGCAAGGCTGTAAGTTTACTGTTGAGCGGAGCACCGACAGATGGAATTTAATCCTGACAGTGTGGGGTGAATCATTATGGAAACTCAGCTAAGCGTAGCAGATGTACAATAAATGGTAGGCACCAGCAAAATTTGATGTATAGAGGCATAGGTAGTCAAGACCATAGTTCTCTGGAAGTGGCAACATGTGGACAAGGTGGTGAAGAAGGTATTCAGCATTCTTGGCTTCATACATAGAGGAAGAGAATATAAAAGTTGGGACTTTACAAAACAATCTTTAGGCCACACTTGTGGAGTGTTGTGTTCATTTCTGGTCACCACATTATGAAGGATGTGGTTGCACTGCAGGAAGTGCATTGGGGACTCATCAGGATGTTGCACAGATTTTCATCAAAGGGTGAGATTGTGTAGGCTGATCTTGTTTTCCTTGGAGCAAATAAGGAGGTTGTCTAATGACCTGATAGATAATGAGAGGCATAGAAAGGGTTTGTTCGTTCATTACATGACGTGGGTGATCAATGTCTTTCCATGACTATGACTGTTCTTGGCAAATAGGACTTTGGAGCGTAGAAGGTTGAGGGGGGACGATAGAGGTATTTAAAATTATGAGGGGGATAGATAGAGTTGACGTGGATAGACTTTTTCCATTGATAGTAGGGGAGATTCAAACAAGAGGACATGAGTTGAGAGTTAGGGAGCAAAAGTTTAAGGGTAACACGAGGGGGAATTTCTTTACTCAGAGAATGGTAGCTGTGTGGTACGAGCTTCCAGTAGAAGTGGTAGAGGCAGGTTCAGTATTGTCATTTAAAGTAAAATTGGATAGGTATATGGACAGGAAAGGAATGGAGGGTTATGGGCTCAGTGCGGGCCAGTGGGACTAGGTGAGAGTAAGTGTTCAGCACGGACTAGAAGGGCCGAGATGGCCTGTTTCCGTGCTTTAATTGTTATATGGTTATATTTCTACAACAGTGGTTTGCCAGTGGTTTCTTCTGGGCAGTGATTTTACAAGACAGGTGACCCCAACCATTATCAATACTCCTCAGAGATTATCTGCCTGGCATCAGTGGTGGCATAACCAGGACTTGTGATATGCACCAGTTCATCATACGTCCATCTACCACCTGACTTGGGATGGGGGGTGGAGGGTGCTAAGCAGGTGCTACACCTTGCCGAAGGGTGACCTGCAGGCTTGTGGAGGGAAGGAGCACCTTGGACCTCCTTTGGTAGAGATGTATCTCCAAACTGCCACCCAATAGATAGGATAGATTGTTAAAATCTTTTTCGCATCAGGTACATTATAGTTCTAAGATGAGAGAAAGGAGTTTTCAGGAAATTGGATATGATAGATCAGGAAGGATTAAAGGGTGGGAAGGTTTGTTTTACTAGTCAGGGAAAATGTCCTGGCAATGCTCGGACAGGGCAACTGGAGAGCTAATCTACTGAGGTTTGTGGGTGGAATTGAGGAATAAGAAAGGGATGACCACCTTAATGGGACAGTTTTTAAACTACACCTAATAGTCAGCAAGATTTAGAGGAGCAAATTTGTAGAGAGATTGCAGATGGTTGCAAGAAACATAAAGTTGTGATAGTAGGTGGGAGGCTAGTGCAGAAGGAGCAGGGGCTCTAGCAGAGGTATTTAAAATGTCCCTAGCCATGGGTGAGGTGCTGTTGGATAGGAGGATAGCAAATGTTGTTCTGTTGTTTAAGAAAGGCTCTAAGAATAGGCCGGGAAATTATTGGCCATTCGCTCAGATGGCAATAGTGGGTAATTATTGGAAAGTATTCGAAGGGACCGGATATATAAGTATTTGGATAGGCAGGGACTGATTAGGGATAGTCAACTTGGCTTTGTACGTGGTAGTTCGTTTCGAGGAAGTTACCAGGAAAGTTGATAAACGCTAGGCAGTGGATGTTGTCTACGTGGACTTCAGCAAGGCCTTTGACAAGGTTTCACATGAGAGATTGGTCAAGAAGGTTCAGTCGCTTGGCCTTCAGGATTTGTTAGTAAATTGGATTAGACCGGAGGTTCCCAACCCTTTTTATGCTATGGACCCCTACCATTAACTTACAAAGAAAGGTTGAACAAGTTAGATCTTTATTCTTCGGAGCGTAGAAGGTTGAGGGGGGACTTGAGAAGAGGTATTTAAAATTATGAGGGGGATAGATAGAGTTGACATGGATAGGCTTTTTCCATTGAGAGTAGGGGAGATACAAACAAGAGGGCATGAGTTGAGAGTTAAGGGGCAAAAGTTTAGGGGTAACTTGAGGGGGAACTTCTTTACTCAGAGTGGTAGCTGTGTGGAATGAGCTTCCAGTAGAAGTGGTAGAGGCTGGTTTGATTTTGTCATTTAAAAAAAAAATGGATAGGTATATGGACAGGAAAGGAATGGAGGGTTATGGGCTGTGTGCAGGTAGGTGGGACTAGGTGAGAGTAAGTGTTCAGCACTGAAAGGGCCGAGATGGCCTGTTTCCGTGCTGTAGTTGTTATATGGTTATATTAACGTAGGGGTCTGTGGATCCTGGGTTAGGAACTCCTTGACTAGACGTAGGCTTCATGGGAAAAGACAGAGCATGGTAGTAGCAAGGATGAATGGTGAAATATTTAAGGGGACATTCACTCAGAGGGTGATGCAAGTGTAGAATGAGCTGCCAGCGGAAGTGGTGGATATGGGTTTGATTGCAACATTTAAGAGAAGTTTGGATAAGTACATGGATGGGAGAGGTATGGAGGGCAGTGGTCTGGGTGCAAGTCAATGGGACTAGGCAGAATAATATTTCATCATGGACTAGATAGGACTAGGCAGATTGTTACAGACTGGATGGGCTGAAGAACCGGTTTCTGTGTTGGAGTTCTCTATGAAGGGAGAGGTTTTCTAATGCAAAGAGTGGGTGGTTGTTATTGTTTGAAACATGTTGCTAATGGAGGTGCTGGAATTTGATACAATGAAGAGGCATTTAAACAGACTTAAATATGCAATGTAAATTGTCTTCATGCAGGTAAATGGAATTAGTGAAGGTAGACAAAATGGTTATTGTGGAAGTGGTGGACTCTTTCTGTGCTGGACAGCTGTGACTAAATCATCATAATCTATTTGAGTTGCAGTACAGGATTAAAAGTTAAAAGGCTGCTCTTCCTTTGTGTACACAAGCAGGAGTTTCCGTAGGAATAGAAGTACCTCTCGATTGTTTGCTTTGTACAAGGACAATTTCTGAACTGAAGGAACTAACTGTCGTCCTCTGCTGCTCCCTTGAGGCTGCTGTGTACCCACTAAATGCCAAGCTGTCATAATTTCAGCCTACCGTAGATTCCGGACTACAGAGCGCACCTGATTAAAAGCCGCTGGCTCTAATTTTAGAAATAAAATCAATTTTTTACTTGTACAGGCCGCACCGGATTTTCGGCCGCAGGTGTCCCACGTTGTAATATGAGATATTTACACAGAAAGATATTACACGTGAGGATTTTTTAACTTTTAATTAAATCCATATGGTAACAAACAAATATATATTGCAAATGCTTTTTTTCGAACCGTGCCTGTAATACGGCTACTTTTAAATATACATACGTATCGGTAACACAAATTACGTTGCATATACTTTTTTACTGAACAGCACGAACAACATTCCAATATCTCCTAGCGACTGGTAAAAATATATATACTGCAGCCTACCAGGAAAAGTTATTGATCGCCTTTAACTTAAAAGCAGCGTTTTCGCTCGGGTCTAATGAGCTCGGCTAATGTGCTCGGGTCTGATGTGCTCGGGTCTAATGAGCTCGCGTAACGCGATCGGGTCTAATCGGGTCTAATGAGCTCAGCTAATGTGCTCGGGTCTGATGAGCTCGCGTAACGCGATCGGGTCTAATCGGGTCTAATGAGCTCGGCTAATGTGCTCGGGTCTGATGTGCTCGGGTCTGATGAGCTCGCGTAACGCGATCGGGTCTAATCGGGTCTAATGAGCTCGGCTAATGTGCTCAGGTCTGATGTGCTCGCGTAATGCCCCCACCTTCCCGTTTATCGCAAACCGGTATTTTTCCCACAAGACGCGGCGAAACCGGGTGTGACGTCATAGCATCCCGCGATGTAGTACAGAAAACAAATATAGTTAAAACACTTCTAACTTTAACTAGAAAATGAATTACTAAGCGAAAATATTATAAACTAAATAACTGCCATAAAGGCAGCACAATGCTTTTCTTCGAGTGTTTTCCATGTTGATGAGGGTGAGTACAAATGACTGATTTACAATAATTTAATTGTGAAAGTGCGCTTGATTTATCGTACAATTTCATTGGACCTCTGTGAACTACTCATCAATTTTATTGGTCTACTGTTACGAGGCAAAATGTTTTCGGCGGCATGAAAAAAAATCATGCATTAGCCGCTCCGTTTTAAAGGCCGCAGAGTTCAAAGCTGTTCAAAATGTGGGAAAAAAGTAGTGGCTTAAAATCCGGAATCTACGGTAATTCCGTTTATTTCAGTATTGATGAGAAGATTGCTTTGTTAAAGCTGAAGCTACTCACCTATCTTGGAATTTGCTTCCTTGGAGTTAGCATCTTTCATTCATTCATTTACTCTCTGTGTTGTCAGGAGTTGGAGGCTTTTATGTGGACTATCAGTGTGTGCAGCCTCAGACAGAAAATGAGCTATAATTTCATATTTAATCTCAATAGATTTCCCACGTTGCTATGTATTTGGTCCCAAGTATCATCAGTAGACATTATCATCGTCGTCTGAACTCTTGGTACCTAGGTGGCACATGGGGCCTCAGTAGACATTATGAATAAATGAATAATGATGTCTTCTAAGAGAAGAAATATTTTTTGAATTTCAATATTCAATGAGTTTCTGAGAAACCTAAAGCCTTCTTAAATCTGCAAGGAGAAAAATTTGAATGAAAGTGTATTAATGGGATCATAATTTGAATAATTTTGACTTTGGTACAGTGTTAGCTTCTCTTGTTACTGACCTAATCCCAGATTTGTTTTCTGACATTTGACAGTCCTGTGTTGTTGACCCATTATAAAGGGTCACATTAATAATGATTAATCCTCCTGTGGACATTACATTCTGTGCTTGTGAAGTGGGGCAGAATTGCTTCTGAAACTTGTTCTTTAATTATACTTGCAGTTGCTTTTGCTGGCCTTGGTTTCACTGCCTTCTACTTGGGAGGAAAACTCCACTGCTTTGCCTCAGGGGGACGAGGAAAAGGATGGAGGCTGTGTGTGATGCTAATGCCACTCTACGTTGCAGCCGTTGTTGCGCTATCACGTGTCTGCGACTACAAGCACCACTGGCAAGGTGAGAAACGGGCACAGCATCTTACCAACTATACCCACCCTCTCACTTTCTTCACAACTTGTCCTAAATTTCTTTAACTCCATGCTTCCCACCGTATCAATTACTTCCCAAATAATGACTAGTGCGCATAGAACAGGGTTCCTGGCAGAGTCTGAGGGTGCCTAGACTTTTGCATAGTACTGTATTTGTCATTGTGGAACACAGAACGAGTTTGTAAACCTGGTGGAAGCAAAGGATGTTAGGAATGGTGAGGGTGAAGCGCCCTGGTAGGGATGTGGGGCAGGTAGCAGAGAAGGAATGGCATGGGTGGAGTTGGAATGGTTGCTGACTAACCCAGCCCTGTGATATCAGGCAAGGTAATTTGATTCCAAACATTTGGTTTATTGATCGTTACAGAATGTCTCTCAGGTGCTTCCTGCTCCTTTCCCCTTTTCCCAATCATAATTCCCCTCTGCCTGCCCCCTTCCCGCACTCAGTCCACAATAGAGACTCATATCAGAATCAGGTCCTTTACCTGTCCAGTGTTCCAGTTCTGGCCTTGTGCACGTCCCTGATTTTTGACTTTTCTGCAGTTGGAGGTTATCCTGTCAAATGCTTAATACCCAATACCTTCCAAAATCTGACTGCCTCCATTTTTCCTCATGGTTGTAACTGACAGCTGATCTATGATTCTAGTAATGTCTGCTGCATTTGGAGCTCTCCTTGTGGCTTCCCCTACATCAGTGAGACTGAGCATTGACTAGGCAAACTGCTTGTGGTGGCATCGGTCTTCTGACTGCCATGGCCATCTGGAGCAGAATCTTCCCCAGGGCAGGGGAGTTTGAAACTACGGGCATAGATTTAGGATGGGGCTGGGAGAAGCTTGAAAGAGGCCTGAGGGGCTGCTTTTTCACCCAGAGGGTGATAAGTATATGGAATGAGATGCCAGAGGAAGTGCTGGAAGCGGGTATAATAGTATAATTTAAGAAGCACTTGGATAGGTTTGTGAAGGGGGTGGGATTAGGATACGGTCTGAAGTCAGGAATTTGGGATGGGGTCTGGGTGGACACTGTGGTCAGCATAGACTCATTGGGCTGAAGGGACATACATGGAGCAATACATCTGCGACGTGTTTCTCCAAGACTCTGGGAGTAGCCTCTTTTGGATAAAGTAGATTTATATGCAGGGAAACCTCTTGTTCTCCATGATCAATGTGCTTCTCTGTCTTGCAGATGTGCTGTGTGGTTCCCTGATCGGATTGACTCTAGCCTACACCTGCTACCGTCAGCACTATCCATGTCTGTCAGACCCTGAATGCCACAAACCTTACTCAAAGACCAATCTCTTGGCCACACAAGAGCGCAAGCTTGCAAACCCTGGTTTCAAGCTGGATGTATAGTGAGCTGCCGGCAGTCGGGCCACTCCAACTTGTTCCTTGCTATGTACACTTGCTTTCCATTTACTTTAGGCAACATTTGCACATATTCATGATGGGATCTTTTGCAACACCGTAATAGTGCAGATGCATACACAGCCCCGACAAGAAGTGCAAAACAAGGGAATTAAATGGACCAGCAAGAGACGAGAGCATTGCAAATTTTATTGCTTCATGAAGTTAAAATGGTTGATTTTATTAACTTTTTAAAAAAATAAACCTTTTTATTTTTAACCAAAAATACACCAATAAAATCTAGATGGTGTGAAGGCAATAGTTCAACATGGTTGTAACAAGTAAATGCATTTCAAAATCTTAGGCAGCTCCCCTTCCAAAGGTGCTGATGTTTATGGTATAATTTCTTAATGAACTGACTTGTATGATGTGATTAATCACTGGGAACAAATGGTTGCGTCAGTCTGCCCCATTCAAACTCATTGAATGGTTGATGTAAAATTTCACAGTAAAACTGTTGAATACCCGAGGCATGTCACAATCTACATTATGGAATGTGCTTGCCTCTCAGGCGATTTCTTTATTTTTGTCAAAAGGGGAAGTATGCAGTCTTCTACAATTTTGGGACAAAGCTGAATTTCCAGGTTTGGTATCATAAAAGCTTAGAACAGCAGAGCTGCCTGTGCATGAGCATCATGTGCAGCAGAGTCACATTTGTGCTGTTGCAGTGACATTCTATTCCAATTGTTCTGTCACTTCGACAAGCAAGCCTCTGCCAGTAACTCCGGCAGGCTGCAACCATCCTCTTGGATTGGTATAGAGTTACCAACTTCAGTTTTTTTTTTTGGCATGTTGAACCTTTTTTGCTGCTAAATAGTTCGCTTACTTTAAAGTGCGATTGAAGCGCATAAAACTGAGATCGGAGAAGGGTTATTCGTATCTGGTGCGATTTAATATCAAATCTCAGCTTAAGTGATCTGTGTTCAGTTTGACTAATTCTAGACTATATTGATAATTGCATTTAAACTTGTCAGCCAATATTTCCTAGTCTTTGGAATTGCATCCTTTTGTAACATGTCTGTGGACAGGATTTGAAAAGATTTCCTGCATTTTGTTTGCACAAATTTAATTTGCAGCAGATATTGAGGGGATAGCAGAGCTACTATTGACCTTGGAGACACAAATTGAACTAGTTTACCTTGTATCACACCAGTTAATTTGTCATCAAAGGGGACCACTGACACATGTATCAATGCTTATTATGAGGATGGTGGGTTTGCAGGGACTAAAAATCAATCTGTTCCCTGTGGGAATTTGGATATTGTTCTTGAGGCTGCTTATCACTCTGCTTTATTCAATTTGTATTTTCCCCTCCCATGTGGGCAAAACCTTGCAAATTGTACTTCCATATACAGCTTTGCATTGCAGAGCAAATGTGCTGGTAAACCTGTGACTATTATACTGTATTTATGTTGTTTCAACTTTTTAATGCAGAAATTTGTGTATTGTTTCTTTGAATCCTTTTGGTATAAAGGTTTGGAAGTGGGGCGGTAAAGGTGCAGCGAGGAGAAATGCTTTTAAATGTAATCTTCGCCAGAATATTAACATTCCACTTACAGATGGCTATTGGCAGGCGATAGCCATTGATCAAAGAAACCTCCTGCCACCCTCCCAGTGATGGAGGAGTCACGGAATGAAGATGACTGGCTAAAGAGATGAGGAAAAATTCTCCTTATCCTTAGTGTTTGGGTCTGGAAATCACTGCCATATTCAGTGCAGGAGGCAGTTTTAATTGTGGCATTCAAAGATCTGGAAAGATTCTGAAAGGCAAGAATTTGCAGCGACTATGGGGAGCAGGTAGGGGAAAGGGACCAGCTAGATTGCTCTTCCACAGAGCTGGTGAGGATTGGGCAGGTTTAACAAACCACTAAAGCCTTTGACTGTGTTGGTGTAGCAGACCAATATGCTGAAGGATGGTGTTTGGAAAATGTTTTCTCAAATCACATTTTCAATAATTATGGTGGGTGCAAGCAAATGCACCAGCAAGACCCATGGTGAGGCTCCTCACCTCATTTGCAACTGCAGAGATGTTTCAGTGCAATTAAATGTACAAATATCATCATTTGCTTTGCACTTCTAACTAAACTTTAAATGCTCAGAGGGCACACTTTTGTACAGACTTCATCTTTAATAATATAACACGGTCAAGTCTTAACCACAGCTGATAAAATCACTGTAACTTTACGTTGTTTTTCCTAGCCTTTCGGGCTTACTCTTACTTCATTCCTCTTCACCAGAATCCACCTGAATAGAAACACCATCCAAATTCAGGAAAAGTAATGACCTTGTAAATTGTGCTGTCTCCACTTGTCGTTCTATAGTGCCTTGTGCAGGACCTATTTGGGCAAGTGTCAGAATGCAGGTAACTGTACATAAACTTACTGCTTTTGACCAGTGTTTTGAATAGGCACGGTAACAGGCTAAAGTCAGAGTCCAGTTTGAGGGAAAGAAATCACAGGGCAGTGTGTGCACTTTGGGAGATTTCTGTTCCATGGCTCTGGAATGTGAAATTCAGCTGAATGCAGAATCAGCTGCAGTCTTTGCAAATCTATCAATTCACTGACTGAACTGTGAATGCAAGAGAGACTAAAGTTTTAGTCTTGAGTTGATCATACTGTCTGAACAAAGAAATCTTAAACTTATGGATAACTGTGTCTAATAAAACTAAGACCATTATTTAAAAAAAGGTATATTTCTTGCTTGGGCATTAATAAACTATATCTTAGATGTTGAATGTGTTTGTCCTGTACAGCCGAAATTGAAGTTGAGACAAAACTAATCCTCTAGCAACAAGGCATTTTGAAAAGCACAATCTTAGCATATTGACACACAAAATACCGGGGCAACCTTAGTGAGTCAGGCAAAATCTGTGGAAGGAAATGGGCAGTCGGCATTTCCAGATGAGATCTTCATCAGATTGAGTGCAGAGCAGAATTGATGGGCCGAATGGCCCAAATCTCCTCCTTTAGGTCTAACTGCCTAAATTTATGGTGCAACATCTCATTTCCTATTTGTATCTGTGTCATTAGTACTGATGTGACCTCTGACCATTGGCTGTCATCTTCCCCTTCAGAATGTGCTGCTCAGAGATGTAATGAGAAACAACACACTATTAGCATTTATGGCAACAGAATTACCTGTCTATTCCCCTTACAATAGAAACCTTGTTCACTCTAATTCTCCTAGTCTTCTCCCTACCTCACCAGTGTGCAGCAGGGCCAACAGAAATTCCAGATTTTGATCTTACTGCTTTTCCTGCCAATGGCATCCAACGGATCTGTTTGAGGGGGGGGGGGGGGAATGGCCAAGGGGACCCTTCACAACTGTTCTTCCCAGACATCACCCCCTGCTTTCACCACTGTGCTGTCAATTCTTGCACATTTTAGAAAAATAAGATTCTAATGTTTAGGTTTTGCTCAAATCTAAACAGATCTTAAGAAGGCTTTAAATTCTCATTGTAGACTTTAAATTCAATTTTGGAATCATCAGAAGACCAGCATGTGTTGTCCATTCCTAATTGTCCTCCGTATCAGGTTTAGGCCTGGTGGCAATGAAGGAACAGCAATGTTTTTCCCCAAGTCTTGTATGCCTGTTAAATAAGTAGTGCAAAATAAGAGAAATGAAAAAGAGTAGTGAGGAAGTGCTCATGGGTTCAACGCCCATTTAGAAATCAGATGGCAGAGGGGGTTTGTGAATCGCTGAAGCCGTGCCTTCAGGCTTCTGTACCTCCTTCCCAATGGTAACAGTGTGAAGGGGGCATGTCCTGGGTGGTAGGGATCCTTAATGATGAATGCCACCTTCCAAAGGCACTACTCCTTGAAGATGTCTTAGATACCATAGAAGCTGGTTGCCATGATAGAGCTGATTAATTTTACAAGTTTCTACAACCTATTTAAATTTTGTGCAGGAGCCCCCCCCTCCCCAATAACAGACAGTGATGCAGCCAGTCAGAATGCTCTCCATTGTACATCTGTAGAAGTTTTCAAAGGTTCTATTTGAGAAACCAATTCTCAAACTCCTAATGAAATATAGCCATTGTCATACCTTCTTTATAGCTGCATCAATATGTTGTGTCCAGGTTAAGACCTTAAGAGATATTAACACACAGGAACCTGAAATTGCTCGCTCTCTACTTCTGATCACCCTATGAAGATTGGTTTGTGCGCTGTCCTCTTGCCCTTCCTGAAGTCCACAATCAGCTCTTTGGTCTTGCTGACATTGTGCAAGGTTGTTGCTACGACACCACTCAACTAACTGGTATACCTTGCTCCTGTATGCCCTTTCATCACCATCCCAACGGAACAGAGCATAGTGTATTTGTTTGCTGATGATAATTGAGTGGAAAAGTAAATTGTGTATTAGATATGTGGAGTCTGTAGAGAGATATAGATAGGTTAATTGAGTGGACAAAAGTCTGGCAGAGTACAATGTAAGTAATGCGAGGTCATCTGTTTCGGAAGGAAAAATAGAAGGGCAGATTATTATTTAAATGGTAAAAAACTGCAGCACGCTGCTGTGCAGAGGAACCTGGGAGTGTTTGTGCATGAATCACAAAAGGTTGATTTACAGGTGCAGCAGGCTATCAAGGCGGCAAATAGAATGTTGGCCTTCATTGCTAGAGGGATTGAATTTAAGAGCAGGGAGGTTATGCTACAACTGTTAGAGGGTACTGGTGAGGCCGCACCTGGTTTCCCTTCTTGAGGAAGAATATACTGGCTTTGGAGGCGGTACAGAGGAGGTTCAGCAGGTTGATTCCAGAGATGAGGGGGTTAGATTATGAGGAGAGGTTGAGTTGCCTGGGACTGTACTTGCTGGAATTCAGAAGGATAAAAGGAGATCTTATAAAAATATAAAATCATGAAAGGGATAGATTAAAATAGAGACAGGAAAGTTGTTTGCACTGATAGGTGAGACTAGAACTAGGGGACACAGCCTCAAGATTTGGGGGAGTAGGATGAGGAGGAACTACTTTTCCCAGAGGGTGGTGAATCTGTGAACTTCTCTGCCTAATGAAGCAGTGGAGGCTATCTCAATAAATATACTTAGACAAGATTGGAGAGATTTTTGCATAGTAGGGAAATTAACAGTTATGAGGAAAAAGTAGGTAGATCAGCCATGATCTTATGGAATGGCAGAGCAGGCTTGATGGGCCAGATGGCCTACTCCTGCTCCTTATTGATTCTTATCTGAAATTCTGCCAGCTGTGGTATCATCAGTAAATTTGTAGATATTTGAGTTATGCCTAGCTACAGTCATGGGTCTAGAGAAAGTAGAGCAGTGGACTAAGCACACATCCTTGTGGAGCACTGATGTTAATTGTCAGTGAGATGGAGATGTTACTTCCAATCTGCACACATTGTGGTCTTTTGGTTAGGAAGCTGAGGATCCAGTTGTAGAGGGAGGTGTACAGAGGCCTGTAGCTTTTTGATCAGGATTGTAGGAATAGTGCTGTTAAATGCTGTAGGTGTTGTTGTCCTCACCTTTGGGGCAGTGATCCAATTTGGAAGGTGCTGGATTAGCCCAGCTGTGGAACATTTCACATTTGGTTGTTCGGAGTCATGAGATTGTTCAGCAGCAGTTTTGATTCTGTATGCTGTTGAACATCATATTTAATACCTACCTGAAATGTTGATAGTGCAGATCTTGTAATAACTGGCCACTGGCTCAGATGGTCCATATTGGAAGTTCAGATGTGGTCTGGTATCTGAAACTTAATCTATTGATCCAATGTCAGGTCCATTTTCTCCACCAGATAATTTCAGCAGATTACAACATTGTCAAAAAAAAAGTCTTCATTACTGTGGATACAAGAGATGCTGCAGGTGCTGGAAATCTGTTGCTGTTGTGGTCTGTTTTGGTTGCAAGGCTACATATTTCAGTTGTGGTCTTCCTAAACTGGTACTGGAATGCGTGTGTGAACACTTGCAGTTGTTTTGCAAATGACACTTTATATATTGATGTACATACGACAAAAAATTCGCAAATCACCAAATTGTATGCTGATTGTACCATCAAAGACAATCTAAATTTCTGCTCAGGTCAGTGGACTATGACTTGAGTCAGCAACATGTGTGGCTTGGTATAAGTACTAAGTACTTATACATCATCTCCACTCAGACCCTTTAAGAAAGCTAATATACTGGGATGGTGACACAAAACATTGTAGATGCTGGAATCGAGCAACACATAAAATTAGAAACTTATTTTTCCCCTCAACCCCATTCTCATGTAAGCTTGAACACATCAATCAAGTAGATTAAAGAGCAGAAACTCTAAGAATGCAGTCCCTGGTTTACGGTGCTATTAGGGCAGTGGTCCGCGGACCGATACTGATCCGCGAAGCATGCAGGGGTGCAGCGGTAGCCGGGACGCACCCAGCACATCTTTAAGAAAAAAGTCGAAATAAACAAGCTAATTAATTAGGTGCTGCCCGGCACGTAAATGTTGGCCTAGATTAGAGGCGACGCAATCGGCCATTCGGCCTACCGCACCCATACTGGCCAGTGAGCACATCTGTGTTTCCCAGTAGTTCCTCTAAACTCAAATGCAGTTTCAGAGCTCTGCTTCCACCACTCTCTTGCAGCACATTCCAGTTACTTATCACACTCCTGGCAGGGAGGAGGTCTTCGGACCCTTTCTGTTTTCCTTAGCCCTTACCCTGAACCAATATCCACTAGTTTTATTCACCTCTGGCAAGGTGGAGCCCCATATCCCTCAAATTTATGGACCTCAAATCACTTCATCTCTCACCCTCCAGCAAAAGCAGACACTGAAACACTGTCCCAGGTTACGTTTTGGTGAATTGCCTCAAAGTTCAAAGTAAATTTATTCTCAAAGTACATACATGTCACCAATACAACACAGATTCATTTCCTTACGGGCAACCACAGTAAATACACAAAACACAATACAATCAATGAAAGAGTGCCCCCAACAGGACAGTTTCTGCACCCTCCCTAGCACTATTATATCTTTCCAGACAGTTTCACTAAAGTTAGAGCACAACCTCACAGCTCTTGTATACAATACCCCCACAAATGAAGGTCTGTATCTCAAGTCCTTCTTAATCATGGTATTTCACCATGCTGCAATTTGCCTATCGCCACAACAGGTCAGCAGCAGACGCAATCTCAGTGGCTCTTCACACAGCCTTAAACCACTTGGACAATACAAATACCTCTGTTAGGATGCTGTTCTTCGACTACAGTTCAGCATTTAACATCATCATTCCCACAACCCTGATTGGGAAGTTACAGAACATGGTCTTTTGCACCTCCCTCTGCAATTGGATCCTCGACTTCCTAACCGGAAGATCACAATCCGTGCGGATTGGTGATAATACCTCCTCTTTGCTGATGATCAACACTGGCGCACCTCAGGGATGTGTGCTTAGCTCACTGCTCTCCTCTCGCTAAATCCATGACTGTGTGACTAGGCATAGCTCAAATACCATCTGTAAATTTGCTGATGATACAATCATTGTTGATAGAATCTCAGATGGAGTCGAGAGGGCATACAGGAGCGAGATATGCCATCTAGTGGAGTGGTGTCACAGCAACAAGCTTGCACTCAACATCAGTAAGGCAAAAGAGCCGACTGAACTTTAGGAAGGCTAAGACGAAGGAACACATACCAGAGGGATCAGAAGTGCAGAAAGTGAGCAGTTTCAAGTTCCTGGGTGTCAAGATCTCTGAGGACCTCTCAAGAAATCAATACAGCTATAAAAAAGATGAGAGACTATACTTCATTAGGAGTTTGAAGAGATTTGGTATGTCAACAAAAACACTCAAAAACTTCTATAGATGTACCTAGGAAAGCATTCTGACAGGCTGCGTCACTGACTGGTATGGGGGGGGGGGGGGGGGGGAGTGTGGGCTACCGCACAGGACTGAAAGAAGCTTCAGAGGGTCGTAAATTTAGTCGGTTCCATCTCGGGTACTAGCCTACAAGGTACCCGGAATGCCCTTTTCTCATTGTTAACATCAGGTAGGAGGTACAGAACCCTGAAGGCACACACTCAGCGATTCAGGAACAGCTTCTTCCCCTCGGCCATCTGATTCCTAAATGGACATTGAACCCTTGAACATTACCTCACTTTTTAAATATATATAATTTTATTTTTGCATGATTTTTTAATCTATTCAACACACATATACTGCAAATTGTTTATTTATATTTTTCCTTCTGTATCATGTATCACATTCAACTTGATGCTAAGTTAACAAATTTCATGACACATTCCGGTGATAAATCTGATTCTGATTCTGCCACCCTCAAGGATCTTTGCATTGCACATCAAGGTCCCTCAGCTGCTCTGTTTTCGCTCAGATTTTATCATTAATCCTGTACGTTCTAACCTGATAAGCAGGTTTAAAATGCACCACCTCCCATCAGGAATAAAGTCCATCTGACATTTCACCAACACCTATGTGATGGAAAGTGATGGTCTCACTTTACGGACTCCATCTTGTTATTTCATGCTCTCATTACCTGTATTTGCTCAGTTTGTTGTTCATTGATCCTGTTTTACAGTTACTGTTCTATAGATTTGCTCAGTATGCCCGCAGAAAACAATCTCAACGGTGACACGTATGTACTGAGAAAATCAATTTTACACTGGACTTTGAACTATAGCCTTGGACTAATCACACCCTCAGCAACTTTGTGTTTGCAAACTTACTGATTATGTCCAAGTCATTTACATTAATAGCAATGGTCCCAGCACTGATACCTGGAGAACAGCAAGGCATGCAAATCACAAAAACATCCCTCTACCAGATTGAAACATCAATCTGTTTCATTGCCAATGCAATTTTGGATCCAATTTGCCATCTTGCCATGGCCCCTATGGCCATTTTTCCATGTTTGACTTGCTGAAGCCCTTACCCTCGTCTATGTGAATCACATTGATCGCAAAACCCTTGTCGAATACATTTTGTTATCTACTTAAAATATTTAATCAAACAGGTGAGTAAGGATCTGCCCTATCAAAACATGCTAGCCATCTCCGATCAGTACTGGCCTTTCCAAGTGATTGTTCTTCTGATCTTCAGTTATTTACAATTGTCCTATTATTGACATCACCTGCCTATTACTGGGAAGGGTTAACCTACGTTGGCAGGGGAAAGGAAAGCAGTGATTTACATTGAGATAGTGTGGAGGAAGGGAACTGGGGAAGTTCACTCCAATACAGAAGTAAACAGTAGATCTTGTGGGCAAAGCAGATATGGTGGTGATAAGACATCTGAGAAGAATGGAAGGCTAAACTACATCTTCTTTAATACAAGGAGCCTGATTGGTAAGGTAGATAAACATTCAAAGTTCAAAATAAATTTATTATCAAAGTACATATGTCAACATATATATGGGATTTACTTTCTTGCAGGCATACTTAGTAAATCCAAGAACCGTTATAAAACAATGAAAGACTGCATGCAACAGGCCGGGCAAACAACCAGTGTGCAAAAGATAAACTGCAAATACAAAGAGGGAAAAAAAACATAATAAATACAAAATCAATAAATATCGAGAACGAGTCGAAGGGTCCTGGAGATTGCGTCTATAGGTTGTGCGAACAGTTTAGTGATGGGGCAAGTGCAGTTACCTCCACTGGTTCATGAGCCTTACGGTTGAGGGGTAATGACTGTTACTGAACCTGCTGGCTCGAGTCCTGCTCCTGCACCTTCTGCCTGATGGCAGCAGTGAGAAGAGAGCATGGCCTGATGGAGCTCCTCGATGGTGAATGTTGCTTTCCTGCGACAGCACTCCGTGTAGGTGTGCTCAACGGTAGGGAGGACTTCACCCATGATGGACTTGGCTGTATCCACTACGATTTGTGGGATTTTCCATTCAAAGGCATTGGTGTTTCTATACTAGGCTGTGATACAACCAGTCAATATTTTGACCACTAGACATCCATAGAAGTTTATCAAAGTTTTAGATGTCATGCCAAATCTTAGCGCATTAATCAGGACAAGGGAATATACTATACACAGTTAATTGAATATTGAAATGCTTGGACAGGGTGAACAGAGAGAAGAAATCTTTGGGAGAAGTCTCAGAATAAAGGGAGATGAGGAAAAGTTTCTTCAGCCAGAGGGTGGTGCTATGGAGGCCGAGTCATTGGGCGTATTTAAGGCAGACTTTGTAAGGTATTTGATTGGTAAAGGGGGTAATGGTTATGAGGAGAAACCAGGGGAATGGGTTGAGTGAGATCGGGAAAGTCAGTACTGAGACGTGATTTAAAAAAGGGGAAGGATATGCAACACGACATTTTAAAGCATAGAAACTTAGGGAAGAAATAAAAGATGAGAGAAAACAGCAGTATTGATGAATGAGACCACAACAGCAGCAATGAGGGAGGATGTTCTAGAAGGCTCTTCAGAGGAGGCTACATGGGTAAAGGTTAGAAATTTAAAATTAAAAAAAGGGTAATCACTTGTCTGGGATTGTAGCACTGGTCTCCCAACAGTCAGCAGAATAAGATGCACTGTGATGAAGTGCTTTGAAACACATCAACTCCTGCCTCAGAAGTGACTTGGATCCGCTCCAATTTGCCTACTGGCACAACAGATTCCATTTCATTAGCTCGTCACTGAACATTGGAATATCAGGATGCTCCTTAGCGTTACAGCTTGGCATTAAATATATTTCTCTCAAAACTAAGTAATAAGCTTCAAAACCTAGGCCTGAATACCGCCTTGTGCAACTGGATCCTTGATTTCCTCACTTGCTGTTTCCAGTGAGTTCAGATGGGAAAAAACCATCTTCACAATCATCACTAGCACAGGTACACCACAAGGCTGCGTTCTTAGTCCCTGCTCTACTTCCTTTATACAGTTCCAATTCCACATATATGTTTGCTGATGACGGCACTGTCGTTGGCTGAATTAAAGGTGGTGACAAATCAGCATATAGGAGGGAGGATGAAAATCTGGTTGTGGTGCCACAACAGCAACCTCTCAAGGAGCTGTTATTAACTTCAGGAGGAGGAAACCTGAGGTTCATGAGCCAGTCCTCATCGGGGGATCGTAGGTGGAGAGCGTCAGCAATGGTGTTATCATTTCAGAGGATCGGTCCTGGGCCCAGCATGTAAATGCCATTATGAAGAAAGCAGTGCCTCTACTGCCATAAAAGACTGCAAAGGTTTGGCATGACATCCAAAACTTTGACTAACTTCTATAGATGTGCAGTGGAGAGTATACCAACTGGTTGTTTCACAGCCTGGATTGGAAACACCGAAGTCCTTGAACAGAAAATCCTACAAAATGCAGTGGAAATACCTCAATCTCTCAGAGGTAAAGCGCTGTTGAAAGCAATATCTATCATCAGGGACTCCCATCACCCAAGGCTATGCTCTCTTCTTGCTGCTGCCATCAGGAAGGTTTGACAGGAGCCTCAGGGCTCACACCACCAGGTTCAGAAACAGTTATTACCCCTCAACCAACAGGCTCTTGCACTAGAGGAGATAATTTCATCCGCCCCATCACTGAACTGTTCTCACTATCTATGACCACACTTATAAGAACTCATTTCATGTTCTTGATATTTATTGCTTATTTATTATTAATAACTTTTGTTCTTTTGCATTTGCAGTTTGTCTTTTGCAATTTGCTTGCTCGTCTATCCTGCTGGGTGCTGGCTTTCATTGATACTGTTGTGTTTCATGGATTTACTGTGTATGCCCACAAGAAAATGAATCTCAGGGTTGTATATGGTGACATACAGTGCCTAAAAATAAGTACTCAACCCCCACCTTCCAGCAGTTTCCAGGTTTTCAGCCAATAGGCTGGTCCTGGACTTATTTCCACTTGGCATAATTTATTTATTATCATTTAATTATTTCTGATTTTATTTTGCTATATTTCTACTCTATTCTTGGTTGATGCGACTGTAACGAAACCCAATTTCCCTCGGGATCAATAAAGTATGCCTGTCTGTTTTATTGTTTTACAACATTGAATCAGTGGATTTAATTTTGGCTTTTCTGAACACTGAAAAAGACACGTTCGTGTCAAAGCAAAAATAGATCTCCACAAAATGATCTAAGTTAATTACAAATATAAAAACACAAAATAATTGATTGCATAAGTATTCACCCCCTTTGATGTGACACACCAAATCATCACTGGTGCAGCCAATTGGTTTTAGAAGTCACATAATTAGTTAATTGGAGATCTGTGTGCAGTCAAGGTGTTTCAATTGATTGTAGTAAAAATACACTGTATCTGGAAGGTCCAACGCTGGTGAGTCGGTATCCCAGCAAAAATTACACCATGAAGACAACAGAACACTCTAAGCAACTACAAAAAGGATTTTGAAAAGCACAAGTCTGGAAATGGATGCAAAAAAAAATGTCCAGGTCACTGAATATCCCTTGGAGTATAGTTAAGTCAATCATCAAGAAATGGAAGATATGGTTCAGCTGTAAATCTGCCTCGAGCAGGATGTCCTCAAAAAATGAGTAACTGTACAAGAAGGGAATTAGGGAGAGAGACCATCAAGAGGCCTATGACAACTCTGGAGGAGTTACAATCTTCAGTGGTTAAGATGGGAGAGACTGTGCATACAACAACTGCTGCCCGGGTGCTTCACCAGTCGCAGCTTTATGAGAGAGTGGCAAAGAGAAAGCCGCTGTTGGGAATCTCAGCTGGAGTTTGCCAGAAGGCATGTGGGAGACTCTGAAGTCAGCTGGAAGAAGGTTTGATGGTCTGATGAAACCAAAATTAAGCTTTGGCCATCAGAC
Organism: Hemitrygon akajei; assembly: GCF_048418815.1. Taxonomy (NCBI): domain Eukaryota; kingdom Metazoa; phylum Chordata; class Chondrichthyes; order Myliobatiformes; family Dasyatidae; genus Hemitrygon; species Hemitrygon akajei. The sequence continues at coordinate 200,260,966 of NC_133124.1, forward strand.
TAAACCCTGTTTGTTGTAAGCCAAACACACATCATCAAAACAGGCCATCTCTACCGTGAAGCATGGTGGTGGCTGTATCACACTGTGGGGATGCTTCACTGCAGCAGGCCCTGGGAGGCTTGTGAAGGTAGAGGGTAAAATGAATGCAGCAAAATACAGGGAAATCCTGGAGGATAACCTGATGCAATCTGCAAGAGTACTGTGACTTGAGAGAAGATTTGTTTTCCAGCAAGATGATGACCTCAAGCATAAAGTCAAAGCTACAGAGGGATGTATGTTAAAAAGAACAAAGTTAATGTCCTGGAGTGGACAAGCCAGAGTCCAGACCTCAGTCCCATTGAGAATTTGTGGCTGAAGTTGAAAAGGACTGTTCATGTATGATCCCCTTGCAATCTGACAGAGCTTGAGCAGTTTTATAAAGAAGAATGGGGAAAAATTGCAGTCTCCAGATGTGCAAAGCTGATGGAGACCTATCCACACAGACTCAAAGCTAAAGACTCAAGGCTTCACCATCAACACTGTCCTCAACTGCATCGCTTCCATTTCACCCACATCTGCTCTTACCCCATTCTCCCACCACCCTACCAGGGATTGGGTTCCTCTTGTCCTTGTCTACCACCCCACCAGCCTCCACGTCCAGCACACAATTCTCAAACTTCCACCACCTCCAACGGGATCCCACCACCAAGCACATCTTTCCCTCCTCCTCACTGACCTCCCTCCCAGCACTTACCCTTGCAAGCGGAACAAGTGCTACACCTCCTCCCTCACTACCATTCGGGGCCTGAAACAGTCCTTCGGGGAGGCAACACTTCACCTGAGAGTCTGTTGGGGTCACCTTCTGTATCCAGTGCTCCCAGTGTGGCCTCCAGTATATCGGCGAGGCTCAACGTAGATTGGGAGACCGCTTCACCGAGCATCTACACTCCAACCTGTCAGAACAAGAGGGATCGCCCAATGGCCACTCATTCTAATTCCACTTCCCATTCCATTATATCCATCCACGGTCTCCTCCACTGTCGTGATGAAGCCACACTTAGGTTGGAGACATTCTGTTTGAGTATCCTCCAACCTCACGGCATGAATATCGATTTCTCAAACTTCTAGTAATGCCCTCTGCCCTTCTCCATTTTCCGTCCCCTTTCCCTCTGTCACCTTATCTCCTTGCCCCGATCACCTCCCTCGTGTTCCTCCCCTCTTCTTCTTTCTTCCATGGTCTTCTGTCTCTTTCATCAATCAACTTCCCAGCTCTTTACTTCATCCCTCCCCTTCCCAGTTTCACCTATCTCCTGGTGGTTCCCTCTCTCTCCACCCCCACCTTCTAAATCCACTCCTCAGCCTTTTTTACCTCCACTCCTGCCAAAGGGTTTTGGCCCAAAACGTCAACTGTACTTTTTTTTTCCCCCATAGATGCTGCCTGGCCTGCTGAGTTCCTCCAGCATTTTGTGTGTGTTGCTCAAGGCTAGAATTGCTGTCAAAGGCGTTTCTACTAAGCACTGACATGAAGGGGGAAAATACTTATGCAATCATTCTTTGTGTTTATATCTGTAATTAGTTTAGATGACTTTGTAGAGATCTATTTTCACTTTGACACGAGTCTTTTTCTGTTGATCAGTGACAAAGAAAGCCAAATTAAATCCACTGTGATTCACTGTTGTAAAACAATAAAAGGAGGAAACTTCTAAGGGGGGGGGGGGGGGGGGGAGGGGTCACTTTTTATAGGCGCTGTACATGCTCTTTGATAATACATTTACTTTGAACATCATACAGACAGCACCAGAGGTCAGGATTGAACCTGCGTTACTGGAGTTGGAAGGCAGTGGCTGCTGCTTCACTGCGTCATCTACAATTTCACCCCTTCTGTATTGCCAGGACTGCAGACAAGGCGAGAGTGCCTTTGAGATAGCTAAGGAGCCACAATCTGAAGGGATAGTCTTCTACACTCAGACCAGTCATTCAGACACAAGACCACAAGTCATAGGAGCAGATTACCCCATTCCGTCTCCCCCCTTCCATCATGGTAAATGCAACTTTTAAGGTAGTGTCCAACACACTCCTATTCCTATGTTGAACTTGCTCAACCCAATCTAGAGCAGACATGAAGCCAGATCCCCCAAAGTTTTTCAGAAAATTGTACAGCACAGAAACAGGCCTTTCAGCCCATCTAGTCCATGCTGTCCTTTTTTTGCCCAGCACCCAGACCATAGTCCTCCATACCTTTCTCCTGTTAAATGCCACTTTTTGAACATGCATTTACTACTTATGCTGGCCGCTCATTTCACACTCGCATCATCCTGAGTGAAGTAGTTGCCCCTCAGATTCCCCATAAGTACTTCACCTTAAACCTATGACCTCTAGTTCTGATCTAACTCGACCTTAAAGGGGGGAAAGTCTGCATGCATTCACCCTATTTATAACCCTCAGCTCTGTGAACTCTCCTCATGCCAGGGAATGAAATCCTGACCTATTTCATCCAACCTACATAACTAGCATACACATTATCTATAAGGACCTAATATTAAACCAAGGCCCAGCAGGAGTCCACAGTGTCTCGATTTTTGTACACAAGTTGTTAAAATGTCATGGATTGGTACAAAAATAATCAAAAAAGCTAATGCAGTCATTCAGACAAAAGATGAGGCAGATGTAATTATTACTGCAGTGTCTAATACACTCACACTCCTATGTTGAACTTGCTCAACCCAACTCCAGAGCAGACACAGAGAGAAAAGGCCAAAGATTTTTCATAGACTCATGGAGCACTCCAGCAAAGAAACAAGCTCTTCAGCCAATCTAGTCCATACCTGCCTACTCCCACCTACATCGACCTGCAGGTCTGGAGGTGAAAGGGTCCAAGTGCTCCCACAGGAGCAAACAGGTGTTCCAGCACTGGGTGGAGGGCGGTTTCTGCGGATGCCAGTGTTCAGGGAGCAGCTCCAGCAGATCCAACTGCTTGTGAATGGGGATGGTCCTGTCCCAAGGGCATGATCTACTCAAGTGGACACAGCGCAGTGAATGGTGGCACCAGTCAGACGAAAGGCCAGGGATGAGACCACAGCCCTGTGCTCGGAGATGGGCTGTGGTGCTGATATTCTGGGATGCAGTGGGGCCATCCTTTGCAATGGCAGAGCAGACTTGATGGGCCGAATGGCCCAATTCTGCGCCTATGTCTCACGGTCTAACGTGCCCACCACATCGGTGCAGACTGCAGCTGTTAGTTTTGACTTGCATCCCCCTGCAGAGGTGAGAATAGAACCACTTCTGTTACCACATGAGCGGCCACTGGAGTAGACATCTGACGAAAGGACGGGAGCTCAGTACCACAGCCATCAACAATCCACACAGCCAGGAACAAGGTCTCAAGTCACCCTTGGGGCCTGGTCTGACTACAAGATGCCTTTAATGCACCTAACCCCAGGAGAAGTGCTACTTCGGGGTATCAGGAGATTGGTGACATCTGAGTGTAGAGGAGAAGGAAAAGGTCTCAGGATCAGTCGCGTTGTCCTCCATTACAGAGAAATGGGAACCCCACCAAAGATTTGAGGGGGAAAAAAAAGAGGCCATTAGGAATCTGTAACGAGACACCATGTTGTACATAAGGTTTATCAGGCTATGAGAGGCATAGATAGAGTGGACAGGGAGAATCTGTTTCCCAGGGTAGAACTGTCTAATACCAGAGGGCACGCATTGAAGGTGAAAGGGGATAGGTTCAAGGGGGATGTGAGGGGCAAGTGTTTTACTCAGAGTGATGGATGCCTGGAATGCACTGCCTGATATGGTGGTATAGGAAAATACATTAGAGGATTAAGAGATATTTACATAGGCACATGAATGTGTGGAAGATGTAGGAATATGGACATTGTGTAGGTAGGAGGGATTAGTTTTTTGGGTGTTTTTGATTTACTTTTTTTTTTAGGTGGTTCGGCACAACATAGTAGGCCGAAGGGCCTGTTTCTGTGCAGTACTCTATGTTCCAAATATTACTGTTTTAAAAACAAAACTAACATGGCAGATCTGAAATATTGTGGAAATACAGTTAGTTACACAACAAGCTGCCACACAGGTCAGTTAATTCGCTCTGGTGATGTTACTCAAAGTAGCCGGGACAGTGGAAAGAAGTATTTGACAATGACTCAGTTCGACTTCACAGAAACAGAACAAAGACTGGGGCGGCTGGAATTCTATTCCAACGTCATGGCTATTGGTTGGTTCTAAAGCCATTACGTTGGGAGTTTCCAGCAACAGAAACACTGTGGAACAATCTCCAACATTCACAGAACACCCTCTGCTTCTGTTACAGATGTGCTAGTTTATTGTTTTGCATTGACAAATACACTTCTGACCGAGTTACAATTACTCCAACACTACTGCGTCACGCCACTGTGTGACAAGGACAATCCAGAAATGTGCACGGGAATTCAAAGATAATGTTCTGTCATGAATGCCACGGGGATGCTCGGTTGCAAAGTGGTATTGTGAATAAATGAGAATATTTCCTGTCTTAAATCCACACTCAGATTAAAAAGTACATCTGCATTTCAAACCCAGAATAAAAATGGTTAAATAAGTCTGTACTGCTGGTCTGTCGTCAAGCTCCCGTACGCAGCGCCCATCACAGAACACACTCTTGCTGATGATGTAGACCACATCACTGATTCAAGTTAATCCTCTTAATTGGATGCCACTACTGTTAATGTCTGCGAGGGAGTTACAGACAATGCAACCTTTGGAGAGGCTCCCTCCCCTGCTGGATGTAGGCCACTCGCCATTTCTTTGCAGCGCTCAAAATTCAAACGTCTGGCGGACAAGCTTTCCAATGCATTTGGCAACCGACCTTGTTTGCTACCTCAGAAGGTAGTGAAAGTCTGTATTATCCTCAACACCTTCACGATTAGCAGCTTGGCTTTGAAAGAAGGAACGGAGTCATGTTTGGTGGGCTGGAGATTCCAAGCCTGTCAGCATTGGGGTGTGTTGGAAATTCTCATCCCTGCTGGTGTGGGTCTTTGTTAGTGCTGCGCTTGCTCGAGGCTGAAGCCGAGTGTTTGATAAATTTCCTTCAGAATTAGCAGCACTGTGTCCTCAGATTCCCTAGGGGACGACAAACAGAGTTGGCAAACACAGGTAGTAAAACAATATAATTGTTGGGCAAACATTCAAAACACAAACTCAAAATGAAATACTGAGTATCAACGTGCGAAACGTGTTTTCCTGCCTCATCTGGCCAGCTTTGTACTTTCAGTATTTTGTGCATTTTAATTCAAGTCCAAAGCCAGCCGGTAGAGTAGTGGCATCAGCTCTGGACTTTGAGGTGAGTGGTTCCAATCCGGCCGGCTCCTCGGACAAGCTAGAACTCGGCCTCATTGAAATAAAAGACAGAAATTCTAAAGAAACTGCAAGGTTGCCAGCCAAAGCGCCACAAAGGCGAGGAGAGAAGTGACGATTCAGATCCAAGCTGCCCAGATGTTCTGGGTTCAAGGGGCCTTTCTGCCGAATCCTGTCCAGAGATCAATGACTGATTGATCAGCCTCGTTGCATGTACACTAAAACACAGTGAAGTGTGTCGCTCGAGTCCACCGCCATCACACACTGAAGATGGGCTGGGAGCTCCTCCCCCAGTGTCGCCATGTTTCCCAGAGCCAACAAAGCTTGCCCGAAGCTCACTAACCCTAACCCGTACGCCTTTGGAACGTAGGAGGAATCTGGACCGCTCGGAGGAACTCGGTCACGTGGAGAACGTGCAAACTCTTTACAAACAGTGGGGCGGGGGAAACTGAACCCTGATAGCCAGCACTGTACAGTGTTACTGCTGTGCTGCCATGCTGCCCACAATGTGCCCGGATAAGCCTCAAATGAACCAGCTACTCACTGTGCGACTCTCTCCAAGACTATCACACCCATGTCGTGGTTTGGAGGCTTGTGTGCCTCAGCCACCTGGAGAGCTATGCTGGCTGGAGTCAGGGCCTTGCGCTTTGGCTCTTGGTAGGGTCACCCATGCCAAACACGTCAAAGGGTAGAGGCCAGGCTAAGAGAGGTCCACTGGTCCTCCAGATTCAGGGCTAATAACCCTGACTGGTCAAACAAAAACTGTGACGGAAACAGCAAATGAAGAATCCTTCTACATCTGAGTGCGATGGTATTCTTGAACCCCCACCCACGACTTGCATGACTGACAGTAGTGAAAAATAAGAGGAAGCTACTGACATGAAGGAAGCCCTGAACTCCGCTGGGGATAGAGGACCTTTATTGCTGCCCCAAACGGCAGTGGTGTGACATCCTAAGGCACTGAAATGTCACCCGTCCAAAATCCTTTGAGGTCATGGATATGACAGCCCCTTAGCCCACCAACGTGCTGACAATCGCGTGCCCATTAGCCCTAATTCTACACCAGCCAATTAACTCCAGATTCCACCAATCACCTCCACACTACAAGCAACGTGCAACTTCATGAAAGCACCAAACCAGCAGTCGTTGAAACGGGACTGTTGGTGGCATCTTTCTGCCCTCCCTTACCCACAGCACCAGCACTCCCTTCGTCCCCTTACCAGTAACAGAGGTGGCTCTGGAGAGCGAAGAGGTACTCGTTGAAGCTTTCGATGGGCTTCTCCTGAAGCACGTAATCAATACGCCGTCCGCCATTCAACATCCCGATCCTGACTTCCTTCTCCTCCTCCTCCTGCAGGGAGCCGCTCCCGTCCGCTTCAGACCCGGCTTAGGAAGTAACCACAGGCGCAGATTAGAATGGCGAGGGGCAACAGGGCACATGGTGGTGAGCGCCAGCACCCTGGAGCGAGTGTTGCACACAGTGGGCACGGTCGGGAGGGAGGGGGCAGAAGATGCCAAGGGAAAGGAGCAGCAGTGCCCGGCTCAGTCACGGGCTGTGGGTAACTGTGTGGCCCTAGTCTCCTCTGGACCAGCAGTGACCTAGGACAAAGGCCAGGAGGGCGCAGAGTGAGGGGGTGGGGAGGCGGCTGAGGAAAGGTGGCATTACGGAGGGTTGCAGATGCTCTGTGGAGGGGGCACACAGTACTATTGCCTGCCGAGGCTGTCAGGCGACACGGGCATTGCCTGGCAAAGTGCAGCCAATCGAGCAGGGCACAGAGGGTAGGGAGCACTCTCCCAACTCCTGCCTGTGACGTTCAGAGCAGGGGCCTCTCACCCCGAAGCCCTTTCTGAGCACCGGGCACAAACCCAGATCAAGAACAGAGGAGCAGTGGGACTTGTCCCGCTGGGCAGGGGGTTATTGTTATTTGCCTGGTGACCCCATTCTCTCAGGAATGGCTGTGATTTTAACAGGATTTCACCGGAGGCAACCTTGCTCAGTCTAAATGTCTTCCTGCTTCTCCCTCCTACCTCCAGCTGGGGCAAATGTTTCCCGATGGATAACCCCTTTGGGAACAGATAGGCAGGGTTTGGAACCGTGACACACGGAGGGGGGAGCTCTAAAGCCCGCGCAGGGGAAGGCCCCACCTTCACTCTCGGCGACGGGTGACTCGATGGCCGCGGCGGTTGTGTCGGGCAGCAGCTGGGGCAGGGGCGACTGGAGCCGGGTGAATGACTGCCAGGCGTTCCGCAGGGAGCAGAAGAGGCCGTGCTTCAGGTCGGAGCCCATCCGCGTCAGGCTGTCCTTCAGTTCTGTTGGCACACAGAGGAAGCACAGCAGAACAAAATTCAGCAATGCACCAGTTCTGGGATTGGGAGGCTGCCTTTCAGCCCTTCAGATCTACTTTCCCATCACTGGGCATGGAGGTTCCAATGCACAGAATCATTACAGGTTGCAGTAGCCAGCTCCATCATGGGCACACCAGTCCCTTAAGAAGAGGGCATCTTCAAAATGTGGAGCCTCTGGCGTCATTAAGGACCCTCACAACCCAGGACATGCTCTCTTCTCATTGTCACAAGTGGGATGGAGGTACAGGAGCCTGAAGATACACACTCAATGTTTTCCGAACACCACCTTCCCCTCTGCCATCGGATTTCTGAACGATCTATGTACATTACCCTGCTATTCCTTGTTTCGCACAAGTGCAACGCAGTGAATTTAAAAAGTCTTGCACCACACTGATGCCACTAAACATGTTTCACAACGTATGTCAGTGATAAGAAATCTGATTCTGATTGCCCATTCTTGCCCAGTGACCACACCTCTCAATTCTCTTTTCCTGACACAAACATACTCCGTGAAGATACGCAGAGAGCAGGAAGGTGAGGAAACTTACATTTTTGCTGTTGTTCCAAGATTTTGTCACTGGTCCGTGACTCTTAGTGCAGAGGAAGCAATCCACTCAACGTTCCTCCAAATCCTCTACATCATAAACGGTTCATTCCTCATCGTCCCAAACTCTAATCACCTCACTCAATCCCTCCTTAGGATAAAACCCTCAATCCAATTAATCCATGCAAGCTAAACACCAGACCACAGCAGCTGACAATGCATGCCAGTGGGATCTCACCAAGACTCCGTACAACTGGAGTGGGACTTCCTTCCTCTTCTACTGGGACTCCTTTACAATAAAGGATCACAAACCCCTGACAGAGCAGACCCTGGGCACTGTCCAAGGGAGTGAAGCGAATTAGAAAGTAGTTCTGTCGAGTCAGAGCATGAACTCAGGCCGTTCGGCCCAAGTCACCCGTGCAAGCCAGAACGTCTATCCAAGCTGGTCCAATTTGCCTGGGGTTGGCTCATATCTGGCGCTTCTGGGGCCCTGCTCTTTGTGATTCTTATAAAGTGACTTGGATGATGAAGTAGAGGGGTAGGCTAGCAGATGCCACGACAGTTGGAGGTGGTGTGGATAGTGTAGAAGGTTGTTGTAGGTACAACGGGTTATAGATAGGTTGCAAATTTGGGCCAAGAAGCGGCAGATGGAGTTTAGTCTAGAAAAGAGTGAAGTGGTACACTCTGGAAGATCAAATCTGAAGGTGGAGTACAAGGTTAACGGTGGGATTCTTAATGGTGTGGAGGAATAGGGGGATCTTGGGGTGCAAGACAACAAATCCTTCAGAATTTCTACACAGGTTGATAGGGTGGCCAAGGGGGCATACAGAGCCTTCATTAGTTGGGGGATTGAGCTCAAAAGCTGCAAAGTAATGGTTAGACTACACACACAGTTCTATGTTCAATTCTGGTCGCCTCATTAAGGGAAGGATGTGGAAAATTCAGAGAGGGTGCAGAGATTTACCAGGCTGTTGCTTAGGTTAGAGAACACATCCTGTGAGGAAAAGATAAGGCTTTTCACTTCGCAGTGATGGAGGATGAGGGGCAACTTGATAAAGGTGTACAAGATAATTGGCAGAGTGGCAGGCCAGCACTTTTTCCCACCCAGGGAAGCAACGGCCAATAGCAGAGGACATCTATTTAAGGTGAATGCAGGGAAGTTTAGTGGGGATGTCAGAGTTAGGCTGTTTTATTTATTTTTTTTAAAAAGGGCACATAGTGGATGCCTGGTGTGCACTGCAGTGTGGTGGTACAATAGGGACATAAAAGACCCACAGATAGGCACAAAGACGCAAGAAAAAAAAAGAAAGAGGGTTCTGGACTGTGTAGGAGAGAAGGAGACTAATCATGGAGTAGGTTTATACAGATCAGTACATTGTAGACTGAAGGATCTGTAGTGTACTGTATTGTTCTATGTTCAACATCCCTTTAAACCAGGGCTTCCCATCCTGGGGTCCATCACCCCTTGGTTAATGGTAGGGGCCCCAGTCATAAAAAAGGTTGTGAACCCCTGCTTTAAACCTTTCCTATCCATGTACCCTCCCAATTGTCTTGTAAACACTGCAATTACACGCACCTCTATGGCTTTTCCGGAAGCTCCCTCCACATAACCATGCAACCACGAGGAAATCTGCAGATGCTGGAAATTCAAGCAACACACACAAAACGCTGGTGGAACGCAGCAGGCCAGGCAGCATCTATAGGGAGAAGCACTGTCGACGTCTCGGCCCGAAACGTTGACAGCACTTCTCCCTATAGATGCTGCCTGACCTGCTGTGTTCCACCAGCGTTTTGTGCGTGTTGTCCACATAACCATTATCGTTTTGAGTGAAAAGCTCGCCCCTCAGGTCACTTTTTAAATATTTCTGCTTTCACCTTAGGTGTATGCCCTCTCGTTTAGACTCCTCTGCCCTGGGAAAAAGACTGCAGCCATCCACCTCATCCATGGCCCTCATGATTTTAGAGAGTTCTGAAAGGGTCAGAAAGATTCCTCAGCCTCAGACTGGAAGAAAAACCCAGCTACGGTCATTCTCTCCTTGTAACTCAGAATCAGATTTAGTATCACTGGCATATGTCATAAATTTGTTGTTTTCGCAGCAGTACTTTGTAATACACAATAATTGTAGAAAAACTATAAATTACATTAAGTAGCATACATAAAAAAGTGCAAAAGGGTGAAAAATAGCGAGATAGTGTTCATTATCCATTCAGAAATCTGATGGCAGAGGGGAAGCTGTTCCTAAAACGTTTAGTGTTTGCCTTCAGGCTCCAGTACTCCCTCTGTAACGGTAGCAATGAGAAGAGGGCATGTCCTATGTGACGGTGGTCTGTAATGATGGACATCTTCAAAAGGCGACGTCTCTTGAGGTTAGTGCCCATGATGGAGCAGCCTGAGCTTACCACCTTCTGCAACTCTTCCTAATCCTGTGCAGTGGCCCCTCGATACCAGGCGATGATCCAACTAGTTTGGAATGCTCTCCATGGCACGTTTTTCAAAATCTGTGAGTCTATGACGACATGCCAATTCTCCTCAAACTCCTAATGAAATATAGCCACCTTTGTAATTGTATCAATAAGTCGAGCACAGGATAGATCCTCAGAAACATTGACACCCAAAGCAGGAGCTGAAAACTGCTCACCCTTTCCACTGCTAATCCCTCGAGAGGACTGACGTGTGTTCCCTCGATTTCCCCTTCCTGAAGCCCACAAGGAGGCCCTCAAGATCCCCAGTTCCAGTTCCATCTTTATGAATCTTTTCTGCACTCCTTCTAATCTATCTCAAGAATCTGGAAGGCAAATCTTCACTTTTGCCCGCACAGAAATACCTGATGACTGACAAGCATTCAATTTCTTTCAAAAAATTACAGTCAATTTCATGCAACAGCCCTTTCTCCCTGGTTTGTTGCTTCAGTGGCCAATGCCGCCCCGGCAAACCACGTGGCCAGTGACCGGCAAATAGACAGTACCACTGGGTTGGGACAATCCTTATTTAACGCAAGATTTATTTTAATTTTTTTACAGAGCCTTTCACAATGTCATTGGCAGAATGCTCTAGGGCTTCCCAGGCATGAAAGTAATCCTGGTATGTAGGATGTGGAGAGGATGCTTCCAATAGTGGGGGAGTCTCGGACCAGAAGGCACAGATTCAGAATAGGATGTGCTTTTAGAACAGAGATGAGGAGGAATTTCTTTAGCTAGAGGGTAGCAAATCTGTGGAATTCATTGCCACAGATGGCTGTGGACACCAAATCACTGAGTATATTTAAAACGGAAGTTGAAAGTTTCTTGATTAATCAACGTATCAAAGGTTACGGGGAGAAGGCAGTAGAATGGGATTGAGAGGGATAATAAGTCAGCCATGATGGAATAGTACAGTAGACTTGATGGGCTGAATGGCCTAATTCTGCCCTAATGTCTGATGGTAGTCACCAGTTGGAAATTGAGACTGGATGGGAAGACTCAAGTACGATAGGTCACATTCAGGTTTCAAATTTATTTATCACAAGAATATTGAAATATACAGTGACATGGGTCACTCGTGTTAACAACCAACACACGCAAGGCAGCCTACAAGTGCTGCCACACATCCTGGCACCAACACTGCATGCCCACAATGCTTGGCATAACATCAAAACAAGGCCCATTCCTCCCTCTCACCCACGCACACACAGTACCTTAAGCACGGGACAGAACTCCAGCCTGTACCCTGTCCCGCTACAATACACCTGTACAATGGGGTTTCTGCAGCAAGGGAAACTGGGGTCCACCTCAACTTTGAGCGGAAGCACAGTGTTCTCCAGCTAAACGTGGCCAGTAAGTAGTCACTGGGGAAAACGTGTGTTCACCAACGGGACTGTTGCTGGGACCTGACCACGCTACCGGTGCCTTACCCAGGTGCATCCTCTTCCTGCCCTTGTGATGGGGGATCAGCATGGGCTCCAGGTCCACATCCGGGACGATCATGGGCTCGAGCCTGTATGCAACGGGGTCAAACTACAGAGGGCAAAAAGGAAAACATTTACCATCACTGGAGAAACTCAGACTTTCCTCAGACAGACATACTTTATTGATCCCGAGGGAAATTGGGTTTCACTACAGTCGCACCAACCAAGGATAGTGTAGAAATATAGCAATATAAAACCATAAATATTAAATAATAAGTAAATTATTCCAAGTGGAAATAAGTCCAGGGTCGGCCTATTGGCTCAGGGTGTCTGACACTCCGAGGGAGGAGCTGTAAAGTTTGATGGCCACAGGCAGGAATGACTTCCTATGACACTCAGTGCTGCATCTCGGTGGAATGAGTCTCTAGCTGAATGTACTCCTGTGCCTAACTAGTACATTATGGAGTGGATGGGAGACATTGTCCAAGATGGCATGCAACTTGGACAGCATCCTCTTTTCAGACACCACCGTCAGAGAATCCAGTTCCACCCCCACAACATCACTGGCCTTGCGAATGAGTTTGCTGATTCTGTTGGTGTCTGCTACCCTCAGCCTGCTGCCCCAGCACACAACAGCAAACATGATGGCACTGGCCACCACAGACTCGTAGACCAATTCCCTTTCCAAACCCAACACATTAAGGAAGAAGGAACGAATCAGAAGAGTCATCTCTGGTGAGCCTGGCTGGTTACACAGTCCAATTCGCACACCACAGAAACAGGGTGGTGGTCCACCCTCTGCACCAGCCTTCAAGTGCTCACCAACATTCATCCCGCACTCTAGCTAACTAGCCTCTCCCAGATTCTATCACCCATCCACAAGAGGGGCAACTTACAGCTACCAATCTGTATGTGGCATGATTGGATGTGGGAAGAAACCCATGCAGTCATCGGGGAAACGTGTAAACTCTACACAGACAGGACCTGAGGTCAGGATTGGACACTGGCCTCGGGTGCTGTGAGAAAGCCACTTTGCTAGTTGTGCCAATGTCTAGTAGGGCAAACCATCAACCAATCCCACAGCTCCTCTGTCGGTTTCACGCACACCTCTCATCAATATGGCTTCATCAGCAGCAATTCCCCATGGCAACCCTGGTCTCGTCTTACCAGAGATAATCCCTTTGTCCTGTCCATCCCACCCTCCAACTCAAAACTCAACTACTTCCTCTCCTTCTCAGATTTACAGAAGAACCTTCCACATGAAATAACCGTTTCTCTCGACCCTCTAATGCTGCCCAATTGGATGAGTGCTTCCGCCATTTTCAGTTTTGGTTTCCAATTTCTTTTGTTTTTAAATAAGAAGCTTCAAAAAGTTATGCTTGGATTTCCAGCATCTGCAGATTTTCTCTTGTTTGGAGCAAGTTATGATAGTGGTTTAACTATTAAAGAGACAACTTTTGAACTAAAAAATCAATGCCGGATTACTTTATACTCAGCTTATGTGAAAACATTATTCATACCACTCAAAGTCAAAGTTTCTATTAAACTAGCACACCAGGAATATTAAGGGTTTTCGCACAACTTTCTACTGTTACTTTTGCCAAGATGGTACCTACTGGGTGGTAGATGTTGAAGAACCTCTTGCACGTGGGGAACTTGTAGTTGGGATCTATTCTCTTCAGTCCTCGGACAGTGAGAAACATACCGATGGGCGAGCCAAATGCAAAGAAGACCTCCGGCTCAAAACTGAGGCGTGGATAATTTACCAGGACCTTGAGTGGGAATTAAAGAAAGAAATTTTTAATAAAATTACCATTTTCAAGGCTACAGGGAAATAGCTGGGGTGGAACAAGCGACTTGCTCGGGTAGAGATCTAGTGCAGATATGATGGGCTGAACGGTCTCCTTCCATACCCTAACCATTCGCCATTCGTTGTTTAGTTTAACATGGAACCAGACAGCACAAGCCCTTTGGCAGGTAAGCTACTGACTCGTACTGACTCTGCTCAGAACCGTTACTAAATGATACCAAAAGCGAGGGGGCCAAAAGAGAATGGGCACGGCTCCAAGAGTTGGCGGGGAAGATGTGACACTATTGGTTGGAGAGTTAAACACCAGACTTGAAAAACTGGAGGCTGAGATGGGGAGTTAGTCCTCGCACAATGAAATTTGTAGATTTTCAAGCACTGAAATAGACTGAAGGAGAAATCAATCTGGTAAAACCTTGGTGCACTCCCTCTGTCACGTGTATACTTGTCTTCACTAGGTAGGGGCACCAAACCTGGTCACAAAATTCCAGATTCAGTCTGACCAGAACTCTATGTAATTTCAGTAATACATCTTCACATTTGGATCCAAACTGACTAGAAATGAAAGACTAACATTTCTTTCGTCTGGTTACTTGTTTGTTCTATTGCTACATTAGTGTTGAGAGTGTTCACAATTCTTCAGACACTAGTACCTTTCAATCAGCTATTCCACAGTGGACGGTCTGTACCTGCTTCTCGCTCATGCCTCCTCAATGCAAACCAACAGGGAGTTGAATTCTGGGCTTCAATAAATAACAAGCAACTTCCTACCTCACCACACTGGTCAGCAGCTACGGGCAGTTATTCTGCAGCTCAGATGCACCTTTCCTCTTGCTCCACACTTCACTGCCCATTTCCTTTCAGCTTTGGTTTGCATTCCTTGCCTGTCATTTCATTTTCTCTGGCATCACCCTATTGTACACCCCCTTCATTATTCAGTAGCCTCCCAATCCCACCCTCTGAAAGTGACCAAACACTTTAACTTCTTCAAAGGAAAAGTAGATTTGAACATCAGGATCATTGCCAGCAGATGCAAGAGGGGCAATGTCTGAGCAATGATTTTACTCTTTCCAAAGTTTTCACTGCAGAGGCTATAAACTCAGCCAGCTCCATCACGGGCACCATCACAGACATCTTCAAAGGGCACAGCCTCAGGGCGACGGCTTCCATTATTAAGGACCCTCATCATCCAGGACACGCTCTCTTAGCTTTGCTATCATTAAGGTGATGATGCAGGAGCCCAAAGAGAAACACAATGTTTTAGCAACAACTTCTTCCCCTCCGCTATCAGATTTCTGTGTGGATCACAAACACCATCTTGCGTTACTAATTTTATTTATTTATTATTGTAACTTATAGAATTGTCCTGTATCACTGTACTGCTGCCACAAAGCCACAAATTTCATGACACGTCAGTGATAATAAACCTGATTCTGCCTGAGTGACTAATTATGTTCAGTTTTTCCATTTCAGAGTTCCAGCGATATTTAGCTTTAACTTTTAGTGAGAAGTGTTCAGTGATACAATGGGGACAATGTGTCAACTGGTACAAGACACCGACATCTGGGGGAGTGGAGGTTATGGCACCTGGTCTGGGGTGGCAAGAATCTCCCCACCAGATTCAGCACTAGAAACTTCTCAGTCCATCATCCCAGAGGTCAATGCAGAATAACAATACAGCCCAAATCAATGAACGTTTAAGACACACAATGGAGACACTAGGCCCATGGTATTCCTGCTGATTGAAAGCTTGTTATTAGCAATTAATTACCTTAAACAGCATAGAGCAAGGGATTTAAAAAAAAGTTACTGACTGGAAACTTTCAGCAACTTTGACCTAAAGTGGGAACTATTCTCTCCACAGTCGCTACTCAACCCAGAGTGTTTCCAGCATCTTCTGTTTCAGTTTTCCAGATTCTAGAATTTTTTATTATTATTTTCAAGATAAATACTGCTTATGAATAGCTCCACACTGAGCAGACAATGAATGACACTGGCCAATTAAAATGCATAATCCAGTTCGAAGGTGACAAGAAATGCACCACGTGGACTGGCAGTTCATTTGGCTGGAGGTTGCCATGGCCATCACAGACGTGTACAGACGCAAGAAGAGCTATATTCACCAAACATCTATCAAATCCAAATAACTGTGCTTGAAATGGACAAAATTCAAGGAGTTGTTATCGCAGCAAGGATGGTTGTCGGGATCAGTCCAAAGCAGATAGCAATCTCTCTTATTGATGAGTCCCATGCGCCACTATTTGCAGAAGCCATAGTAACAAAACAATCGGAAAGAGGTGAAATGCCATCGGTCAATGGAAAAGCGTTAGGCTACAGTCGGTCAATGATCGGAACAATTTTAATGGAGAATGCGAAAGCCCTGCCCTGATGAAAGCTACAATTATTACTAAGCAACGCAGTGGTTTAATTATTGAAATACATATGTTTCTTAAGTGTTTTATATGCATAGAAAGGTAAAATATGTACTATATACTAAGAAAAAAGTTTGACTAACTGACGCTAAATAATACTGGATGTACCTGTTCCGACTTCAAATCCGACTTAAAGACAAGACTCAGGAATGGAACTCATTCATAACCCGGGAACTGCCTGTACTTTTAAGTCATTTCTAGATTACTTATAATACCTAATACAACGTAAATGCTATGTAAATAGTTGTTATACTGTATTGTTTAGGGAATAATGACAAGAAAATAGTCTGTACATGCTCAAGCAATGAGTGCTGGAGAGAGAACTTCCGGGTTTTCCCGATCCGCGGTTGGTTGAATCCGCGCATACAGAATCCGCGGAAAAGGAGGGCCGACTGTATACTTATTATCTTTGCAGTTAAACAATTTATGCCTGCTTGTATTTTATACAACTTCCTATATGTATGCAACTGTTTAATACTTTACCTAGTGGTCACAGAAAGTATATGCAGTTGTTCAGTGTCCCCTAGTGGTTATAGTTCTGGCAGCTTCTCTGATGTCACGTTGTTGGAATGGGGGCTATGCGGTTGGTTAAATTATCTACAGATCTGAATGGAACGTCTCTGATCAATGGAGTTTAAGGGCAGAGCACACGGGCTTGCCATCTTTATTCTATTTTTTTTCCCTTCATTCTTAGATTCCCGCCTCTGTTGCTAATTCTCTGTTTTATTAGTGCTTTATAAAACAGTCGTGAAGCAACAAATGTGATGCCTCGTTCTTGACTCCAGAAAGAACCCTGGGTTGAAAACATCAGAATCCACCAGAACACCACCTCTGTACCAACCAACGCAGCACTTGCCAATGTTTGGTTCAGAACTTTAGAAGTTCTTCAGAGCTTCTAAAGAACGGAAACAAGATCACCAGCTACAGGGTCTTTTGTTTAAAAAAAACACTGCATCGACCTTTGTGCAGACAAAATCCTTTACTTGGATTTACACATCAGCAGACCCACCCACATATATACACTTCCGCTACAGCCTATAAACTCAACCAAGCCAGGACTGGTGCTTGCTGGCATTTGCACAGGGTGCCTGCCCCCTGACTCACCTGACCGATGCCAACGTCAAACTGCTCGTAGTTCACAGAGGTGAGGCTGCTGGTGGACAGGGGTCTCTGCGACTGCTCACCGGCCCCCTCCTCCTCTGAGGGCAGGCTGACTTTCCCCGGGATGCCTCTCACCTCCGGCTCAGCGGTTGGCTCTTCCCCGTGCTCCTGCCAAGGAGAGAGCGACACACTAACAAGAAGGCCACTGAGGAAACAGAACCACTTGACGGAAGAAAAACAGAAGAGTCTGGCCCTCTCACGTGAACCCAAATCCCCTCTTCCCCTGTACTTTGTAAACCACGGATTCAGAATATTCTTACACTCCAGAGACCCATGCCATTCCCCTCTGGATGGTTTAGCAGTTTGTGTTTTGTCTCATGGACTACTGAGCACCCCCAGAGCACAAAATTCATTCCTCCCAACCACCGCTGTCCCAGAGATTCAGTACAACACACTGCCAGTGAGCACGGCCTACCTGGGCGTGGGCCAACTTCTTTGCCAAACTGAGGATCTTCTTCCTTGGTCCCAGAGGTATCCCCAAGTCCTTCAGTTCATCATCCGAACACAGAGCCTGGTGTGGGAGGAAAAGTGAAGCATTTGTATATTACCTCTACTTCACTGTGCTCAAGGCGGAGGTGAGCTGCCTTCTTGCTTGCAGTAGCCTGCAGGTGATGTTGCTCCCAAACTGCTGTTGGGGGAGGAAGATTCCAGCACAAGACATAGGAGCAGAATTAGGCCATTCAGCCCATCGAGTCTGCTCCACTTTTCCACCATGGCCGATTCATTTCCCCAGTATGGATTCCTCGTAACCTTTGATACCTTTACTATCCATAAACATGTAAGCCCCTGCTTCAAATATATCCAATAACCTTGCCTCCACATGCACTTGTGTGGCAATGAATTCCACTGATTCTGGCTAAAGAAATTCCTCTTCCCCTCAGTTCTAAACAGACGTCCCACTACTTTGAGGCTGTGCACTCTAAACCCAGATGCATCCAACCCCCCCCTCGACAGGAAACATCCTCTTCCCATCCACTATCTAGGCCTTTCAATATTCGATAAGTTTCAATGAGGACTCCCTCATTCTTCGGAACTCCTGCAAGTACAGGTCCAGAGCCATCAAATACTCCTCACATGTTAACTCTTTCATTTCCAGGATCGTTCTCATGAACCTCTTCTGGACCCTCTCCAATGTCAGCAGATCCTTTCTCGGACGAGGACCCCCAAAGCTGCTCAGAATATTCCAAGTGCCATCGGACAAACGCCAGATAAAACCTTAGCCGCAACTGATCCATTTCCAAGCCAGGACTTGGGAGTGTGACCTGGAGGGGAACCAGCAGGTGAATGCGAGTGCCAGGACCCGTCCTCCTTGGATAGCAAAGGCGAGGTCCAAGTCAACTGAGGGAGCAACCACAAGGTATTCTGCCGATGGTGTACACAGCAGGCATGTGGGCCAGAGGGGTAGGGACTGGATTCGCAGGGTGGTGGAGGGACACTTTGTTCTTGCTCCTGACTTGTGCTTTGCAGGAAATGGAAAGGCTCCACAAACAAAACTCCCCTCTATTGATACTATGGACTTACATAAGAAATAGGAACAGGAGTTGGCCATTGAGCCTACTCCGCCATTAAATAAGGTCACAGCTGATCTGCACGAGGACTCAGCTCCACCCACCTGCCTTTTCCCTATAGTCCCCAATTCCCCTGCTGTGCAAAAATTTATCCACTGTACCTTAAATACTTTTAATGAGATCGTATCTACTGCTTCCCTGGACAGAGAATTCCACAGATTCACTGATCTCTGGGAGAAACAGTTTCTCGTCTTGAGAACAGTTTTGAGACCACGTTCCCTAATTCTAATCTCACTTATCAATGGAAACAACCTTCCTGCCCGTCTTATCTATCCCTTTTCATAACTTTTTAACGTTCCTAAAAGAAAGCTTCTCATTCCTCTTAAGTCCAATGAGTTTTTTTGATCCCAACAAGTTTCAAGTCACTTTGCACTTCCACCAAGTCTGAGCAATTTACACCAGAGTTTAGTCACAAACTTCCGGGGGAAGAGATGAGGACATTTCCAACTGGGTGTCAAAGTTCGAAGTAAATTTATTATCAAAGTACATTTACGTCACTATATACAACCCTGAGATTCAATAGATACATAGGAAAATAACCACAATAGAACCAATGAAAGACTGCAACAACTTGGGCATTCTACTAGTGTAAGAAGGACAACAAACTGTGCAAATACAAAAATAAATAAATTAGCATTAAATATCAATATCATGAGACAAGGAGCCCTAGAAAGTGAGTCAATAGGTTGTAGGAACATTACAATGATGGGGGCAAGTGAAGTTTTTTTTGGGTGAAGAGCTGATTCCTGTACTGCTCTAACACTCACAGATACAGTCTCCAAAAAGAAACAGCGTGAACCAAAACTCATTGTACTTGGCCTGAAGGAGTTCCATCACTTCCTTTCTGTCAAAGAGGCATCTCCGTCTTTCTGCAGGGAAGATCCACGCACATCCACCTCTTGCTGGGTTTGAAGATACTCCAGCAAAGTTGCAGAGGAGCCGACATACAACCCTCCCAACACTAGAGCTCAAGCCTAGTCACGGCCCTCCTCAGGCTGTTGGCTTTGATGCTGTGCCATTGATAAAGGAATTAGCAAGTGGAAGAAAATGTCATGGCTGTATGAGAAAACCCTTAACCCACTGAAGGACGGGACTGGACAACATTTCCCAGAGCTTCTGGAAACAAGGTATGGAAAAGGCAAACATCAGGCCAGCTAGAGAGTGTATCTGGTAATGGAAGAGGCCCACACAAAGAAGTCCATGAGATCAGGATCATAATGTTTGTCCTTGCAGGAAAGGAACGCAATCTAGCTGGGTTGTTCTGGATCCTACAGGATTGAGATAGCACGTGGTGAATTGTGTCTCAATAGTGCTTTGTCAACAAGGCTGAGACCAGCTGATAGAATTATTCCCCACCGTCAACAGTGCCTCAAGAATTAAGGACCTTCATCATCTCTTCTCATTACTACCATCAGAGAGGTAGAATGGCCTGAAGACGTACACCCCATGTTTTAGGAACAGCTTCTTCCCCTCCGTCATCAGATTTCTGAACAGCCCATGAACACCACCTCCCTGTTCCTCTCTTGCACTATTTATTTTATATTGTCATTTATAGTAAATTGTTTTATGATTTGCACTGAACTGCAGCCCCAAAACAAAGTTCACAATAATAAACACGATCCTAATCAGATTCTGAATTGCCTATCTAATTACCCTGGTTTAAGACCATGCTCTATTTTATTAATACAGTTATGCCGTTGGGCATTTTATTTTCTGCAGATTTTCTCAAAATGCAGCAAGTGTTCCTTACATTATAATATCGACTATTTCATTTTTGCCATTTAAAATAAAATAAAATCAGTGATTAAGTTAGGCTTGTTGAATTGGCCAATAGGATTTGTCTTGTTAACATTTTTTTTGAGAAAGCACAGGAAAAAACGGGGATACATTTTTCAAGGGACAGCATGGGATCAAAGGAGAAATGGAAACGGTCAACAAACATTGGAGAAGAACATGGTGAAATGTTGACAGAACCCATTTGGAAGGACAGATACTGATGCTGGGAAACCCTCATGCAGACAATGTTCTCAGGGAGAGCGTGCAGGTAACTTATAGTTAATTAGTTAGCACAGGACATTGAAAAAGCTTCCCCTTGGATGTTGAATGAATATTTGTTTCCTGGGACAGGTTCTTCTGCACAAAAGTTTCAGTTCTGTGAGTAAACAAAGTGAATTAAACTGGATTGATACGCAACAATGAGCTCCAATGATTATGTGCATGATATAGACAATTATTTATACATTTGACAGGCTTTTACTTTAACTTTGTATATAAAGTACTACTGTTTTTTGTTATAGTTTAAAAATGTTTTGCCCATACATTTTCGATCTAAATTTATACTGGTGCGAGTTAAGTTGTTTCCTGCTGAATGGTAAATTTGCATGAGTGTGTCAGTATTCAGACAAGTTTTCTTTAGCAGAAACACTCAAACTTTTATGGTTGCATATACCCGAAATGATATTTACCCTCGACGTTGTTTATTTAATGGAAACTACCTCTTTCAACGTTATTCCCATGCATTGTTGGGTTATGTCGCCGTTAGGTTGAATTCAGAGCAACAGCTAAGTCATTACGAACCTACGGTGAGATGGTTACAGGGTTTCCAGGGAACTGGGTCCAGGGATTAAGTGGTTTCGGGACTGACGTTACCGTCTGAGAGCGCTTCCAATGAGTTTCCAAGAGGAGCATTTTACAACACTCTTGTTGCAAGTAGCATCCATCAAAGATCCTCACCACCCGGGCCAGGCTCTTTCCTCACTGCTGCCACCAGGTCGAAGGAACAAGTGCCTCAGGACTCACACCTCTAGGTTCAAGAACAGTTACTACCCCTAGACCATCAGGCTCTTGAACAAAAAGGGATACCTACACTCATTTATGTACTCTGAACTTTGAAACCTTCACTGATCCGGGGGTTCAACTGGTGAATGCTCCGAAATGTCTGACAGTCTCCACTATGACAAAGGACGGACTTTACCTGTCAATCATTTCACAAAGGGGAAGGCGTGACCAGAAGTGTTATATCTATCAAATGAGGAAAATTAGGAGGTGGGACTTGAACACAGATCTTACCAAGGAGTCAAAGTCCAATCTTTCCTTCTCCAAGACACTCTGGAATTCAGACAACCCGTGCATCTTCAGGGCTTCCTCCAAGCTCCGCGGGTCCTGTTGCGCCCAACGAAAAGAGAAAACGTTATTTCTGTGCGAGCTCTTGGTGAACCTGCTTGATGCAAACATCGTCCAATGATATCGGGGCACTGGGACTTGGCGATGAATGCGATCATGCGATTCTCCACAGCGCTAGCTCAACCCCACAAGGTTTACCTGTGGCTGCATGGAGAGGGTGACATCAGGTGTGGTCCTGGCACAAGGGGCATTCCTCTCACCTCTGGGTCAAAAGAGCAGTGGGTTAAAATTCCACTCCACAGAGACCTGGGCAAAGGACCAGGTACACTCTCCTGGGAGCTGCCTTACAAAAGAGTTGTAAAAGACTTCTTTCAATGCACAGTAAGAGCCAGTGGATGCCAGGCTGTATTTTAGGTAGAAGGGGCACTCTACCCCATGTCCTGGCCAATATTTACCTCTTACTTAACACTGCCAAATCCAATAGCCTGATGTTCAGCACACTAATTGCGAGAGTGAGCTTGCCAGCTGTGTGAACTGCCTCTAGCATTTCATACTTTACAATGACAAATACACCATAATGGGTGCTTCAGTGGTCGAAAGGCACCTGGGATTATCTCGGAAGAGACAACAGGCATTAGAAAAATGCAAGCCTGCCTTTGTTTCCCACCGTTGATCTGTCTTAAAACCAACAGTCAACGATGCATGGGGTGACAGCGGAAACTCGAACAAAAGAGAAAAATTAAGACACTGGCTTGGAACGGTTGTTCAAATATTGGCAAACAAATTGTTGGTGCATCCCTGAAGCCGTTGACTTCAGCATTTCAACAGGACACCAAAAGGAGGATTGCTTCATTAAACAGCAGAATGTATCAGGACACATGAGTGTACATCAGTAGGCAGAGGAAGATGGCAGAAGACTCAATGGGCCAAATGGTCAGTGTGTCAGGAGAAATTCCAATTTTAGAGTGACAGTAAACTACAGCACAAAAAAAAACAGGCTATTTGGCCCATCTAGCCCATGCCGAACCATTTACACTGCTTACTCCCACTGACTTGCACTGGGACCACAGCCCTCCATACCTCTACCATTTATGTACCTATTCAACATTTAAGAGAAGTTTGGAATCAAGTTTGCATGCACCATTTGTACTGATAGCTTCCACACTCTCACCGCCCACTGAAGAATATTCCCCTCATATTTTCCTTAAACACGTCACCTTTCATCCTTAACCCATGACCTTGAGTTGTATTCTCACCCAACCTCAGGGGAAGGAACCTGCTTACATTTACCCTAGCTATACCCCCAAAATTTTGTATATGTCTATCAAATCTCCTCTCAATCTTCTACATTCTTAGGAATAAAGTCCTAATGTATTCAATCTTATAATTCAGGTCCTCCAGTCCTGGAAACATCCTTGTAAATTTTATAAAATTCAAACCTACAGCAAGAGGAGGCCCTCAGACCCGTTCCATTGCTATGATGTTCAAAGCTGTTCAGAGTCCCAAAGGTACTAACCCATCCACATTACAAATTAACCCCAATAACCACACAGTCCCAGTCTGATACAGATCTGCTTTGGAGTTTCCAACCTTCTCCTTGGTCAAGGTCCAAGTTTGGAGAAGTGGTGCAGCTGGTGGCCAATTACCACTAAGAAAGGTGTAATGACTTCTCTCTCCTGGATCACTGCTCGTTTTATCTAAGAATTGCCTATCAAGTAAACCAGCCCATCTACAATCTGCTCATTGCTCTTTTACTGTGCTCCACAGGGACGTGAAGTGAGGTTGTGTTGAACTCCAACCCAGGAATACCAGGAAGTACCTTGGTGCAGGAATGGCAATTCCTCCTCCGAAGTGGTTGTCTTGGCGTAGGTTCTCTAGATTCAGCATCTAGCTGGTTTGTCAGTATATCAAAGAGGATCAGGGAACCTGCGGAGCAGAGCATACACTTAAGACGGAAAGGCTTCCTTGTTTAGACATTGTGTTGCCAGCAAGCTTTCTAGCAGCATTTCATGCCAGGCAGCATCTATGGAAAAGAATAAACAGTTGATGCTTCCAGCTGAGACCCTTCACCAGTCCTGATGAAGGGTCTCGGCCCAAAACGGCGACTGTTTACTCTTTTCCATAGATGCTGCCTGGCCTCCTGAGTTCCTCCAGCATTTCGTGTGTGGCTTGGATTTGCAGCCTCTGCAGATTTTCTCGTTTGTGACTGGCCAGTGTAATGTCCTGGTACAGGTTTCACTGTTAATGTTGTAGGGCGTTTCAGGTAATGGTCTTCCTGCAGAAACAGCGTTTGGGTCAAGGTTAGAGATAACCGGTGCTTTGGAATGTGAGCCGTCCAGTCAGGGTTTTGTTTTGTGTGAGCTTTGGGTCTTTGTTCGGTGGCAGATGGAGAGAGAGAAGGTGCTGGAAGGAACCGATCGTAGGATTCGAACTGGTGTGGACTGTGATCCGATGGAGCAAGGTGCAGAAGTCTGAGGAGCAGTGGATATGACTTTCGGAAGAACTGAGCTCCAGCCTGTGCACAAACAACTGTTTAGTATAAGGGGCCCTTTTCGTTTGTTCTTCTTCCACTTTCTTACTAACCACATTGTTGTTACTATGCACAAATATACTTCCATTAGCTGTACGCAGTGTGCGATCTGTTACTT
This sequence comes from Hemitrygon akajei, assembly GCF_048418815.1. Classification (NCBI taxonomy): domain Eukaryota; kingdom Metazoa; phylum Chordata; class Chondrichthyes; order Myliobatiformes; family Dasyatidae; genus Hemitrygon; species Hemitrygon akajei. Next base: position 200,285,801 of record NC_133124.1, read on the forward strand.
CCTGTGACAGGGCATCAAATCATACAGCATCTACACAAACCACAGCCTGGATGGGAGAGACATCCCAATCCCACAGATTTGGTGGGACTGGAGGGTGTGTACACCAGACTCACGAGGCCGGAGAACGGCGGGCTTCTCGGCCCTGCGCTGGAAGGCTGCCAGCGCTGGAACCTGCACAGGTTACACCAGCAACATCAGCGGGTCAAAAGACTGGCGTGCGCTCTCCCATGTTACTACAAGCAAGGCATTATAACAGATGCCAAGACAGGGTTCTCCCGGTTGCCACCCACTTCAACTCTGCCTCTCATTCCCATCTAAACATGTCCATACATGGCCTCCTCTACTGCCATGATGAGGCCAAACTCAGGTTGGAGGAGCAACACCTCATCTACCGTCTGGGTAGCCTCCAGCCTGGTGGTATGAACATTGAATTCTCCAATTTCCGGTAATTCCCTCCCCCTCCCCCTATTCCAGGTCCCTCTCTGCCTCTCTCCCCTTTCAACTTTCTGTTTCATTATCTCTACAGTTCTTTCATGCTTATCCCCTCCCCCTCCCCCCTTTATCTTTCCTCTGATTGGTTTTCCACCTGGCACCTCTAGGCCCTACCCCCTCCCCTATCTCTATTACTGGGCTTCGGCCCTCTCTTCTCCCCCCATTCCTGGTGAAGGGTCTCGGCCTGAAACGTTGGCTACTCTTTTCTCACAGATGCTGCCTGACCTGCTGAGTTCTTCCAGCGTTGTGTACGTATACTGTATATGGACTTGTGTGTTTCACTGTATACTCATACATTCTCTTAGCGAACCCAGGTCAGTACATCTTGGATGGAGCGATTAAGCGTGGAGACTATATTGAAGGTGGTCAGGTATCTCACAGACCTGGGGTAGGTGGACGGGCCGAGGGACACGAGGGTTCCCGACGGTTATCACTGCTTTACCGAGACTGTGTCCAGTCACCGAGATGCCACCGCTGAAGTCCGGGTTGCGTTGCTGGAAGATGGACAAGAGATGGTTCATCTCGCTGGCAACCGTGTCCACGATGGTCTGGCAGTAGGTGGGGCTGTTGTAGAAGAAGAGGTCGAGCAGGGTCTCGTTGGTGAAGTGCCGCAGACGGCTGATGCTCGGCAGCGTGATCCTCCGGATATCCCTGCCAGGAGCCGGGGAAAAGGAGAGAGGGAGTCAGGGCAAGTGGCAACACTAACAATTCACCGATGGCATGAAATTTGCCAGGGAGGGAGAACGTTGGAAGAGGCAGACGGTGGGAATGCAGAGAGCTTGGTTTATGCTGGGACAAGCAGCCAAAGCCTGCTCCATCATTCATTGATACCAAGGCCAATCCTCTAGTTTGCACTGACCCCACATCCCCCAAGCTAAAATGTACCTGGGGACGGAGACTCCACACCATCAGAATTACAAACATTTACTCCCCTATGGGTTAAAAGATTTCTTCTCACAATATACTGAATATTTTGTTTTGAGACCAAGTTCTTGAGACAAAGCCGGGAGATCGCACCCTCCCGGCACCCAACTCATCAAGGCAATGAGGAGGGGACGTTAGAATAAAGGCCACCTCCTCCCCCTGGTCTGCTGAGATGTGCCAACCCTGAGTGCTGTCAGCACTGAGGACGGGGGAATAGAGATCAGGCTCCCAATAAGCAAGCGCTGCCCACTGCTGAGAGACAGCCTCTGCACGCACGGCTGTGATGCGTCCCTCACCACAACCAGGCACGGAACAGAACCAAGACAACAACAATGTACACAACGTGCATTAGACACGGAGAAGCATGCAATAAACACGATGACATGCACGCATATACCACGTGCACAAACAATAAATCGATTCATTAACACAGGCACACAAGATGCAAGGATACAAAAACAGATGCACACAAACACATCACTGCGCTACTGCAAGAGCAAATTCATGTGCAGATTGCACTCTGTTCTGGGGAGGTATTTCCATTGATTTGCACACACTACTTTCTGTTAACATGTATGCAGTTTTTTTTACTGAGTTTCACACTAACAAAGGATTTTATTGCACCAGTGTATATGACAAACTACTCTGAAATTAACTTGCACAAACTGTTCAATATAGCAGGAAGAGACACTCACTCATCCACCCCTGTTGCGTCTCCATGCAAAGTGCAGTACCAATTGACGGGCAGAAACTCCACTCGACCAACCTTCTGCTCGTCCTGGGCCTTCCTGAAGTGTGTTTGCAGCAGGCTGAGGGAAGTGCTCCGAAAATCGTTCACTGCAAAAGGGGCAGAGTGGGCTAGTCAGCAGAAGGGCTCCAGACACCGTTGCCCAATATACCACAAGGGCAGGCGGCCTAGCTTTGCTTGACTACTGGCGTTGACGACAAGAGATGACGTTTTGTGGGCTGCTCGCAAAACTTCTAGATATACCTCTTCAGAACTACTATTGCTGCAAAATGCAGTCTGTATTTTCCCTTTAGGTAATGTACTTTTAAACCATCTTAATGAACTAGCCATTTTACAATATCCTGGAGGATTCGCAGGAATGCCGGCACTAAGCAGACGAAGGTACATCGCCACGGCCGGATGAAGGGAAGGTCTGAGCCAGACCAAAACAGCAGGGCGTAAATCTTCCTCTAGACAGCATCATGTTAGCAAGTGTATGGTTTTTGGAGAACAAGATAGAGGACCCATGAGCAAGATTGCTGTATCAGAGGGAAATGAGGGATTGCTGTGCTCTCAGTTTCATGGAGATGTGGCTCACCATATCTCACCTATCTGCCGATCGCCTCTCTCTCGATTCTGCCTTCTTCTACTACGGTACACATAGTGCTTTCCCCTTACATTCCTTCTTCACCTCTCCTGCCTATCCCCTCCCTGCTTCCCCTCCCCCACCCCTTGATCTTTCCTCTGATTGGTTTTTCACCTGGCACCTTCTACCCCCCCCCACCTTCTTTATAGGACCCCTGCCCCCTCCCTCTTCAGTCCTGACGAAGGGTCTCAGCCCAAAACCTTGACTGTTCGTCTCCACGGATGCTGCCCGACCTGCTGAGTTCCTCCAGCGTGTTGTACAACAGAGTCCTGCACGGGAGGCTGGCCAAGAATGCTTACTCACTTGGAAATCAGGAAGCAGTAACTTGCATTAGGCATTGGCTTTGTAGAAGCCAGAGGATGGTAATAGAGTGTTGCCTCTTTGACTAGAGGCCTACGACAAGTGTGCCGCAGAGATCGGTACCGGGTACGTTGTTGATTGTCATCTGTATCAATGATCTAGCGTGGCAAATTGGAATCAGCAAATTTGTTATGACACCAAGATTGGGGGATTAGTAGAGAGCGAAGAAGGCTGTCAAAGCTTACAGCAGGATCTCGACCACCTGGAAAAATGGGCTGAAAATGGCAGATGGAACTCAATGCAGAGAAGTGGGAGGTGTTGCATTTGGAGGACAAACCAGGGAGGGGCTTACAGTGGACAGCCACTGAGGAGTGTGGTAGAACACAGCGATCTGGGAATAAAGATCCACAATCATGATAGTGGTCTCACAGGTAGATAGGATAGTGAAGAAAGCTCTTGGCAAATTGCCCTTCATAAACTGAAGTACTGAGTACAGGAGTTGGGAAGTTATGTTGAAGTTGTAAGACACTGGTGAGGCAAAATTGGGAGCAATGAGTGCTGTTTTGGTCACCTACCTACAGGAAAGATATTAATAATATTGAAAGAGTATAGAGAAAATTTGCATGGTTACTGCCAGAACTTGAGTTATAGGGAAAGGCTGTACAGGTTAGACTTTATTTTGTGCAGTGTTGGAGATTATGAGGGGTGTAGATAGGATAAATGCAAGCAGGCTTTTTCCACTGAGACTAGAACGAGAGATAATAGGTGAAGGGTGAAATATTTAAGGGGACCCCAAGGGAGAACATTTTCACTCAGAGGGTGCAAGTGTGGAATGAGCTGCAGTGGAAGTGGTGGATGCGGGATCGATTGCAACATACGAGAGAAGTTTGGATGGGAAGGATATGGTCCAGGTGTGGGTTGATGGTACTAGCACATACTAGATGGACTGAAGGGCCGGTTTCTCTGCTGTAGTGCTCTACGACTCTGACATGCATTACAATTTGCCTGACCTGCTAAGCATTTCCAGTGCTTTCTAATTCAATTTCTAGATCATGTAGTCTTCTATTCTTCAGGCAACTGTCTATTACTATCTTTTTGAAGAGCCGTGACTGAACGTTATAGAATTATGTTGCAGTTCAAATATTGAAGGGACAATCAAGGAGAATGTCTTCAGCTTCAGACACAAACCAGGGGTCAGGGGTCACTGAACTGAGCTGGCTATGGGAAAGAAGACAATGACTTTGATCTTCCCAAAGTTTTAGCCAGAAGGCACTCCTGCTCATCCCAGAATGTCTCATCCTGGGACAATCAGTATAACCATGCGTCAGGTTAAAACACTAGTTGCCTTTCCAGAAGAAAGGAGCTGCATCCAACAAGCTTTAACTACACAACACGGAAAAAAACTTGAGACAAGAGAATGTAGATGCTGGAATCTGCAGGAACTCTGGCAGCTTCTATGGACAGAAACAGAGATCCGTGTGTTGGGGGTCAGGACAGAGGGGAAGACAGCCAGCGTGAAAAGGCAGACGGCGAAGGCTGGCAGATCCAGGGCAATAGGAGAAGGCTCACCGCACTGAATGATGCTGCGGAATCGAATGTCACAGGCCGGTCCGATTCCGTGCACCATGAAGACCAGGTGATCCACCTTCACGGGTTCCCCGGCGAAGATGTCCGTGTAGGTCTGCTCTGTGCCTCTTTTCACGACCCACGGCTTACTCTGCTCGGTGGAGGGAGTTCCCCACTCGTCCAATGACCCCGATGGCTGGAAATGTATCATCAACTGAGGAAAGGCCACCAGAGGAGAGAGAGAGAAAACACACAGTTGGGTAGTAGAGACATGAGACAGTTCATCAAGACATAGTTAACACACTCCTATTACAACACCCAAGGCAGGAGCTGGTCAAAGCTCAGGAGCTTGGGGCTTAATGGGAGTGCTACATTGCTGAAGGTTATAGCTTCTGGATTGACCATTAACTAAGACAACCTCCCTCCCCCCCACTTCCTCTGTTGTGAATGAAATAAGAACGCTTTACCTCACAGAGTTATCTCTGGAGTCCTGTTCCAATGTTGTTAAACATAGGCAGCTTTGAAGAATGTGGATACAATGTCCCGACTCAGATTTCAATGCCAAGATAGTGTCCATAATTGAGATAGATTGGAATACAGCATACATACTTGACATAGATTGCCCTTTCTATTTCCAATCTCCCCCTATGCTTAAAAACATCGCTTGTTCTACAATCCTGGAGTTTAGAACATCCCAAACGAGAAAAATCTGCAGATGTTGGAAATCAAAGCAACACACACACACAAAATGCTGGAGGAACTCAGGAGACCAGACAGCATCTATGCAGAAGAGTACAGTTGATGTTTTGGGCCAAGACTCATCAGAACATCCCTGATTTTAATTTCACCCCACTCGAGGGCCATTGCTTCAACTAACCAAATCTGAAGTTCCGAATTCCCTCCTGAAACCTCTCCCATTTTTTCCCCTTTCTCCCCCTCTGCCTTTCCCTTCAAGAAGTCCTGACATCCTTGACCAAGTTTATGACCACATGCCTTAAAATCTTATCAAGCTCATTAAACTGTGCTTCAGAGCCCTCATGAAATGCCTGAATCTACAAGTCTGTGAAGCTGCAAGTTTTACATCGCATTCGTACATAAAACAATGAACTTCACTTGGACAGCCTCACTGCATTGAAGTTGCTATATAAATACAGGTGTTTTCTGCACTTACTAGAGTCAGCCAAGAGCAATGGGTTTCACAAGTCCCCAAAACCTGCCTCACCCACAAAGCATTCAAAAGTCTCGTGAATATTCTGTGAAATCAGAGCACACGTTGCCCCCACGCAGTCACCTTTGGATTGTGCAGGATAATGACTTCTCCTGTGGGGAATTCCACCCTCTGGCTCCATTCGTTAGTTACCACACACAATTCGTACATTTTCTGTGGAGAGTCAAGAATTTCCATCAAGCAGGGACAGAGGAATCTTGTTCTCAAACAGCACATTCTTTAAAATAAAGTGAACTGCTTACAGAATATGGATGTTACTGGCTTGACCAGTATTTATTGCCCATCTCCAATTTGCTCCAGGACACAAAGCCTTGCTGAGCCATTTCACAGAGTGTTGGCTCAGATCTGGAGTCCACACCACAGAACAGGAGATTGCTTTCCCAAATTAAATCAGTGAGCCAGCTGGGTGTTTCTAACAATCTGCTAGTTTGGCACCATTAGCCTTTAAGTTCCATATTTATGTAAAGCAGAGATTACCAGTTATTTTACTGGGATTATTATTTTAAAATCCAGATTTAGACCCGAGGACTCTGGCTGTCGAGCTGCAGTTCTCAGATCTGTGGAGAGGGACGTGCAAATCCCTCCAAGGCAACTAAACAATGAACTGCAGTTAATTAAAGGTCTTGTGTTAAGATGCTCGTATCAATCTTGAAGCCGCTCAACTGTTGTATCAGCTTGAAACTACTGTAATCGATCTGGACCTGATCTGATCCATGCCTGGCTGTACAAACCACCCAGTCGTGGGCAATCAATGAGCAGTGCTTCATGTACGGAAAGAAAGAAACAGCAAAGGTCATTGATCCCAAGTGTGGAGTCTAATGTTTATTAACACGGAAACAGAGCCAATTTCTGTCCCAGCTCTGCCCAATTCCAAACCTTAATAAAGAACAAACCATTTATTGAAATAATTTCAGTGTGGGGTGCCTATTCAGCCCATCGAGTCGATGCTGGCACCTAGAGAAATTTCTTCAGGGTAAGATGTTCAAAATAAATATATCACAGTACAGCTTTCCCCCACAATCCGAAGGGAGAGCGTTCCTATGAAACCGTTTGAAAACCAAAATGTTGTAAAGCGAAGAATTACCATTAATTTATAGGGGAAATATTTTGAGCGTTCCCAGACCTAAAAGAAGAACCTACGAAATAACATGGAGAGAGGGGGAGAGAGGGGGAGAGAGGGGGAGAGAGGGGGAGAGAGGGGGAGAGAGGGGGAGAGAGGGGGAGAGAGGGGGAGAGAGGGGGAGAGAGGGGGAGAGAGGGGGAGAGAGGGGGAGAGAGGGGGAGAGAGGGGGAGAGAGGGGGAGAGAGGGGGAGAGAGGGGGAGAGAGGGGGAGAGAGGGGGAGAGAGGGGGAGAGAGGGGGAGAGAGGGGGAGAGAGGGAAAAACACGGACATTCATGTGCACATACACGCATACGCGAACAACTGACCGCACAAGGCTTTACGGTCATTGTAGTCTTTTGTGGGGTCAACACAGGTATAAAGCAGGCGTCCTGTTTCTTTCGTAAAAGCAAAAACCCTGTGGTTCTTGAGAACAGGTACTAAAGTAGGTCGTTTACAACAGCGAGCTGTCGTAAAGGGAACGTTCGAAAAGCGGGGGCCACCTGTACATAAATGACACCATGTACTAACCAGAGATTCCGTTTCTTGTGGGCATTCACAATAGATACACAGAAATACAATGGAAATCCACACACAAACAGAGAGCAACAACTAATGTGCAAAAGGAAAACTGTGCAAATACAGAAATAAATAATACTGAGAACATCATTGTCGAGACCACAGGCTGTGCAATCAGTTCAGAGTTGAGGTGAGTGAAGTTATCCACACTGGTTCAGCAGCCGGATGGCTGAAGGGAAATAACTGTTCCTGAACCTGGTCCTGGAGGGACCCGAGGTTCCTGTACCTCCTTCCCGGTGGGTGGAGGAAACAGCAACAGCAAGGCGAGAGCAGGGCCTGGATGGTGGGAGGTTTCGGTGAAGGACACTGGCAGCACTCCTTGGAGATATGCCCAACGACGTGGAAGATGTTTTTGTGACGGACTGGGTTTCATCCATTACTTATCGTAGGCTTTTCCATTCATGGGTATTGGCGATCCCATACCAGAAAACATCTATTTAGTCAACAGCCTCACCTTGTTCCGCTGAAGCAATTCTCAACACAGCTCTCGGCCATTTGTTTAACACAGATTTAATTCCTTTAACACCATCTACTTTCATTGCGACAGAAAGGGCAAAAATAATTGGAATATTCATGAGAGTCACAAAACAAGGACCGACTTGTGAAACAAGGCAACGATACAGGCCCTTCCAACCTAACGAGCTGTGCTGCCCAGCCACCCATCTATTTAACCCTGGCCTAATCACGGTTCCTTAAGTTTGTTACAGCCTGGGGGTGGTAGTGAGGATAAATTCCCTGTACCTATTGAATGCCCCAGTGGCACGTGCCTCAAATAGCCTCTGACTACCAAGTCCAGCTCCTGGCCTTTATAAGAACACAAGAAATAGGAGCAGGAGTAGGCCATTTCGAGCCTGTTCTGCCATTCAAAAGATCATGACGGATCTGGCCATGGACTCATTGCCACCTACCTGCCCCTTCCCTTTAACCCTCAATACCCCTACTATGCAAAAACCTATACAACCTTGTATTAAGTATATTTACTGAGGTAGCCTCCACTGTTTCACTGGGCAGAGAATTCCACAGATTCACCACCCTCTGGGAAACGCAGTTCCTCATCTCGGTCCTAAATCTACTCCCCTGAATCTGGAGGCTGTGTCCCCTAGTTCTAGTCTCAACTACCAGTGGAAACAACTTTCCTGCCTCTATCTTGTCTATCCACGTGTGGCTTAGCTACTCAGCCTGGCAGAATCGCTTCTACTGACAGGAGGAGCAAAAGCAGTCAGTCTGGGCAGATGAAGCTCGAAAGCCGTGACTGACAGCTCATCTGGGGAAGGGGAAGCTCCGGAGTCCCCAAGGCAATCCCACGCTGAATTCAACACTGACGGGCAACTCCGCTGGTGCCGAACTTCATCGGAACTTGCCGTTCCTTTGGCTTCGTCAGCTGTGTGGAGAGGGGCAGCCGCTACACAGGCAACAGCTCGCTCTCCACAACACTCTGCCCCGGCTCGCGCATCGCATAGACTTCCGCGTGCAACATCCACGGTCGACCCCAACCACAGGACAGTCTGCAATTAACCTACTAACTGTAAAGTCCTTGGAAACTGGGAGGGAACAGGAGCACCGGGAGGGAGCCCACACGCTCACGAGGACATCCAAACCTCTTACACACGGTGTCAGAACTGAACTCCGGTGCGCCGAGCTGTAACAGCATCACGCTAACCACCACGCTACCTTGGCCCCACTATTGATGTTGGAGGTCAGAGTTCAAGCATTTGGGAAGAGCGCAGAGGAACAGACGTGCTGCTAGGCCTACATCCCTCCAGGGCCCAAGTTGTCAGAACGTATTTCAGTGACTCTGCTCTATTGGCTGGGTCAGAGAACATGAGCCGGGAGGACGTGTCTGGATTATACAGCAAGCCTCCAATAATCTGCTGTCCAACTATTTGGAAACACCTATGGGCTCACCTGGTGGGGCAATTCCTTCAGCCTGCCTTAGCTCCTGTTTCTGCACCCTCGGTGGCCACCTCCTATCTGACAATGATGCCTATTACACAAATCCCATTTGCCTCCAATAGGCCCATTTCCCCTGCACCCTTCCTCTACAAATATCTCTCCAAATACCTTTTCAAACATTAGGCCCAGATCCCTCTGAGCCTTTCCTATGAAAATACCTTTTCAAGCATTGTCATTTTATCTGCCTCCACTACTCCTTGGAAGTTGATTCACCACCCTCTGTGTGGAAAAACCTACCCCTCGGATCTCACTTAAACCGATGTCTTTTACTTCAAGGCCCTCCTGCCCTAGGAAAAAGGCTCTGACCGTCCACTCTGCCATGCCCCTCATCATTCAAAGTCTCAATAAGGAGTGAGGGGTGACCTCAAGTTCCTCTGGGACATAACGCAGCCACCCCACTCTCTCCTCAGCAAGTGAAGCCCTCCAATGCAGGCGAGTGGGGGCAGGGTCCCGGATGAGTTCGGGCGAGTGGGGGCAGGGTCCCGGATGAGTTCGGGCGAGTGGGGGCAGGGTCCCGGATGAGTTCGGGCGAGTGGTGGCAGGGTCCCGGATGAGTTCAGACGAGCTGTTCCTGCCAGTGGAAGGGGAAAGGACAGCAGGACAGGAATGCCAACAACCAGCCAGTGATAGACCATCCAACACTGGTATCTCCCCTGACTGCTGAGAAGGAGGAAAGGGGTGGTTAAAGACAGATCCCAGCTTACAGCACTGTACCTCGATCTGCTCGCTGAACTCCTCGGTGTAGGGATTAAACCTGCTGTCCTTCTCGCCCTTATAGAACCACGTGCACCTCCGCACTTTGCTGGGAGTCTCCTGCCAGTACACCGCGTGCCTGGAGCGCCGGGCGAGGAACACGTCGTAACGCCCACCATCCGTTGCCACAACCACGTCGTCCGAGTCTGATGCTGCAAGAGAGAGAGAGAGAGAAGCCATTCGAGAGGAACTGCTCCCCCTTGTATTCATTTTCAATGCCATTCATGTTCAGATCTGCCCTTTCAAACCAAGGAGCACGGGATAACCACGTGCCCATTCCATCCCCACGCCACTCTACAGTGGGTAGAGCTGCTGCCTCTCAGTACCAGAGAACCAGGTTCAACCGTGACCCCTGGCACTGCCCGTGTGGAGACTTCATGTTCGCCCTGTGACCCCCATGGAATTTGCCAGAAGTTCCTGTTGCCTCCCGCATCCCAAAGCTGCGCGGGCTGACAGCTTAACTGACAAATGTGTGAAGGCCCGCCAGCAGATATACTTCATTGGGAGTTCGAGCAGATTCGGTATATCACCAAAGACGCTAACAAATTTCAGCAGGTGTACCACGGAGAGCATTCTGACCGACTGAATCACTGTCTGGTGTGGGGGGGCCATTGCACAGGGTCAGAAAAAGCTGCAGAGGGGCGTAAACTCAGCCAGTTTCATCACGGGCGCTAGCCTTCCCACCAGAGGACTCCTTCAAAAGGTGACTCTTGAAAAAGGCTGCATCCATCACTAAGGACTCCCACCACCCATGACATAACCGTTTTCTCATTACTGCCATCGGAGAGGAGGTCAGGAGCCTGAAGACACTCAACGTTTCCTTCCCTTCCGCCATCAGATTTCTGAATGGACAATGAACCCATGAACGTAACCTCACTATTTTTGCTCTCTCATTGGATTGTTTAATATCCATTTCCTATTGTAATTTATAGTATATTTTATATATTACACTGTACTGATTCAGCAAAACTGATTTCATGATATACTGTACGTGACAATAAACCTGATTCTGATTGGAACACTCTGGTCTCACTCAGCACACACAAAATGCTGGAGATACTCAGCAAGTCAGGCAGCATCTATGCAGAGAAATAAACTGTTGGATTTTAGCACCCAGCCGCTTCATTGGGACTTCTGCTCTTACTCTGATTGAATTCCACCCCCCCCCCCTCCCCACAGGGAGCTGTTCCAGTGATTAACAAGGCTCCAAGCTCTGGAATTTTCCCCACCATTTTACTCTTTCGACTTCTATCTCTGATCAAGCTTTTGGTCGCTTGATCGAACAGCTTCTTACATGGTGTCATACAAATGCAATTGCTGCAGCCCAAACTAAAAATCAGATGCAAATGCACGGTCTCACAATTCCTCCCCGAACAGATCTCTGCATCCCCCGAGTCAGTCAACAAACTTCCATCGAGGTTAACCTTGCCGAGCTGGGTCTGCAAGTGGCCCAGTCGCTGCCTCACGGTGACAGAAACCCGGGCTCATTCCTGACCTCAGCTGCTGACCAAGTGGAGTCTGCACGCTCTCCTTGTGACCGCATGGGTTTCACCCCAGGTGACCCTGGTTTCCTCTCACATCCCAAGGTGGAGTCAACAGCCACTGTAAATTTGCCCCTCATGGTGGGAGAATCTGAAGGGAATTGATGAGAATGTGGTTGGCACGGAGGGGGTGAATTACGTAGGATAGGGTTGAATGGATGCCCAATGGTCAGCATAGAGTTAATGGGCAGAAGGGCCTGTCCCAATCTGTATGTTTCCAGCTTTACTCGCCAGGTACCCACCAGAGCGATACTTCTCCTCCAGAACGAGGGAGTCTAGTTTACTGAAGGGGATCCACACGGCCCTGGAGTCTTCCAACTTGCAGTGGAACCAATGAGGCTGCACCAGTTCGTAAGGGCTCAACAGCGGGTCCTCCTTGGCTGTCTCTCCTTGACTTGTAGGTACTGGGCAATCAGGCAGCCCCTCTCCCTGATCCATTGTTCCTGGCGCATCCTGAAACATTCCAGAGAAGTAAACAGAGCCATTTTCATAATCCGCCTCAGTATAGTCCACAGTAACGGAAATCTCTGGCCGTTTCCTCGGGGCCCAGGCCGTACCATCGGGTGACACACCCACACATTTCAGTCCCTGTAACTCTGATCCTGGTCTGAACCGTCAGTCACCAAGCATCATCAGGTTCCTTCAGTATTCCTAGCAACATGCACAAGCACAAAATGCTGGGGGAACTCAGCATCCATGGAGGGACATTTTGGGCTGATACCCTACATGAGGAATGGGGCAGAAACCAAAATAAGGTGGGGGGGGGGGGGGGGAAAGGAGTGTAAGCTGGCAGGTGATAGGCTGAGACCAGGTAAGGGTCGATGAAGTAAGAAGCTGGAAGGAGATAGGTGGATGAGATAAAGGAGGAGGAATCTGATAGGAGAGCACACTGGACCATGGGATACAGGGAGGAGGAGCATCAGAGGGAGGCAATGGGTAGGTGAGGAGAAGGGGTGAGAGGGAAACCAGAATGGGGGAATAGAAAAAGAAAGTCATGGGGGGGTGGGGGTTGGGTTAGAAATTACCGCAAGTTTGATAATTCAATGCTCATGTCATCAAGCTGGATGTGAGTTTGTAAAGACACACACACACAAAATGCTGGAGGAACTCAGCAGGTCAGGCAGCATCTCAAGAAAAGAGTAAACAGTCGGTGTTTCAGGCTGAGGCCCATTTTCAGGACTGAGAAGGAAGGGGGAAGATGCCTGACTAAAAAGGTCAAGGGAGAGGAACGAGGCTAGCTGGAAAATGACAGGTGAAGCCAGGTGGGTGGGAAAGGGAAAGGGCTGGTGAGGAGGGAATCTGATAGGAGAGGAGAGTGGACCAGAGGAGAAAAGCAAGGAGGAGGGGACATAGGGGGAGGTAATAGGCAGGGGAGAAGAGGTAAGAGTAGGGAATGGGGGAGGGGGGATTATTTTTACTGGAAGGAGAAATTAGTATTCATACCATCAGGTTGGAGGGCTCCCAGACGAAATACAAGATGCTGCTCCTCCACTCTGAGGACTGCCTCATCCTGGAATGGGAATGGGAATGGGAATTAAAATGTTTGGCCACTGGCTACTTTGTATCCCCTTTAGCCATAGGCAAGGTCCCTAGGGTCAGTGATGTTCCTCTGTTTAAGGGCAATAGGGTCAAACCAGCAAATTATAGGTCAGCAGTGGTAGGGGCATTTATTGGAGAAGAGTCTTAGGGATTGGACGTGCTACACTTGGAAAAGCATAGACTTGTTTGGGATTTCATGGCTTTGTGCAGAGGATATTCTGCCTCGCAATTTTGATCGCTGGCAACTCAGCTGGACAGATAGCATCAGTGGAGAAAGAGACAGTCAGTTTTTCAGTGTTTAACTCTTCACCCAGTTCTGGCCTTGGATCCTCCACTCCGCTCCTCTCCCCGCAGACGCTGCCCAACCCGCCGAGTCTTTCTAGCACTCTTGGTTTTTATTTCCGATCGGCACCTTGTGTTTTGGATTTTTTCCAAATAAAATTTGGCTGTCCTACTGAACCAAACTCTAGCTCTGGGACGAGGCAAGACTCACCTGGTGTAACGGAGCGGTGTCGGGAGTGTGGTGCTGGCGGTCAGAACGAGGACCGCCCGCACCGTGAGCCCGCTGCTCGCCACAGCTGACCTCCTGATCTCCCCAAGTCGTGGAGCCGATAGCCCGACCGGCTTCCTGACCTGCAGGCCCCTGGCCGAGGGCAGATGGGTGGCAGCCGTGTCCTACGGGCTCCGGCCGTGAAAGCGTTGGAGCTGAGGATGGTGCCTGGTCATCAGTTCTCAGTGGCAACGATCCCGTTGGCGCTGTACACAGACCATTGGCCAGAACGCTGCCTGTACTTGGTTGCTCAACATCAGCAGGAACAACAGGAGCAGGCGTCCCAGCCATTTCTCGAGGCAGAGGAGCTTACACAGCCCTGGAGGAAACAACAGGTCAGTGGCTGTTCAATACACAATTTCACTACCACCACCTACTATGACACTCTAATGCTACATTCCTTTGGGATCAGTAAAGGATCTATCTGTCATGGGAGCAAAAAGCCCTCAAGTCCAACTCACTCTTCATTGTAATCAAGTTGGGACCTGACCCAATGCATTACCCATTTCCTCCCTAGATACACTTTATTAGGTACACCAGCTCGTCAAGGCAAATCTCTGATCAGCCAATCACGCGGCAGCAACTCAATGCATAAAAGCATGCAGACACCGTCAAGAGCTTCAGTTGTTCTTCAGACCAAACATTTGAATAGACAATAGGTGCAGGAGTAGGCCATTCTGCCCTCCGAGCCAGCACCGCCATTCACTGTGATCATGGCTGATCATCCACAATCAGTACCCCATTCCTGCCTTCTCCCCATACCCCTCGACTCCACTATCTTTAAGAGCTCTATCTCTCTCTCAAAAGCATCCCAGAGAATTGGCCTCCACTGCCTTGAGGCAGAGCATTCCACAGATCCACAACTCTCTAGGTGAAAAAGTTTTTCCTCAACTCCGTTCTAAATGGCCTACCCCTTATTCTTTAACTGTGGCCTCTGGTTCTGGACTCCCCCAACATCGGGAACATGTTTCCTGAATCTAGTGTGTCCAATCCCTTAATAATCTTATATGTTTCAATCAGATCCCCTATCATCTTTCTAAATTCCATGGAGTTGTGATCTAATTGACTTTGACCTTTAAATGATTGTTGGTGCCAGATGGGGTGGTCTGGGTATCTCAGAAATGTGGATCTTCTGGGTTTTTAAAAAAAAAATGCACAACAGTCTCTAGTGTTTATATACAGACAATGGTGTGAAAACATCCAGCAAGCAGCAGTTCTGTGGGGGGAAATGTCTTGTCAATGAGGGAGGCCAGACGAGTTCAAGCCGGCAGTGATTCGAATAACCACGTGTCACAACAGTGGTGTGCAGAAGAGCATCTCTGAACACACAGCACGTTGAGCTC
Organism: Hemitrygon akajei; assembly: GCF_048418815.1. NCBI lineage: Eukaryota > Metazoa > Chordata > Chondrichthyes > Myliobatiformes > Dasyatidae > Hemitrygon > Hemitrygon akajei. Next base: position 200,301,042 of record NC_133124.1, read on the forward strand.
TGAAGTGGATGGGCTACGGCAGCAGAAGATCACGAGCATACCCTCAGTGTCTACTTTATTAGGCACAGGAGGTACCCAAGCGTACGCCAGGTTCACAGAAATCCACCACACTGCAACTTAAAACCACCAACCCAGCATTAATGGCCACTCCAGAAGCAAATTACAAATTTCTGTTGTCTCCATGGGTGGAAGGTTCCCTCACATACTTACTGATGCAGGGCTTTTTGGTAGGTCAAATATGATTGCAGAATGATAAGACTCTTTGCAGAATGGAGGATCAGAGGGATCTTGGGTTCCAAGTCCAAAGGACACTCAAAGCTCCTGCAGAGGTTGACTCTGTGGTTCAGGAGGCATATGGTGTATTGAACTTCATCAATCATGGAATTGAGTTTAGGAGCTGAGCGGTAATGTTGCAGCTATATAGGTCCCTGGTCAGACCCCACTTGGAGTACTGTGCTCAGTTCTGGTCATCTCACTACAGGAAAACTGCGGAAGCTGTAGAAAGGGTGCAGAGGAGATTTACAAGGATGTTGCCTGGATTGGGGAGCATGCCTTATGAGAATAGGTTGAGTGAACGCGACCTTTTCTCCTTGGAACAGCAGAGGATGAGAGGTGACCTGATAGAGATGTACAAGATGATGAGAGGCATTGATTGTGTGGATAGTCAGAGGCTTTTTCCCCCAGAGCTGAAATGGTTGCCACAAGAGGACACAGGTTTAAGGTGCTGGGGAGTAGGTACAGAGGAGATGTCAGGGGTCATTTTATTTTTAACTCGGAGAGTGGCGAGTATGTGGAATGGGCTGCTGGCAATGGTGGTGGAGGTGGATACAATAGGGTATTCTAAGAGACTCCTGGACAGGTACATGGAGCTTAGAAAAATAGAAGGCTATGGGGAAGTCTAGTAATTTCTAAGGTACGGACATGTTCGGCACAACTTTGTAGGCCGAAGGGCCTGTATTGTGCTGTAGGTTTTCTATGTTTAAACCCGGAACATTGGCAATTCCTCCTCTCCACCATCCCCTACCCCCGATTCCTCCAGCAGATCGTTTGTTGCTCCAAATCCCAGCATCTGTACTCTCGTGTGCCTCTTTTTCCTCATTTCACACCTGAAATTTCTAGCTCTAATTTTTTTTCCCTCTATTAAGACTAACAACATTCCACCCCCAACCCCTTCGCTTCATCCAATACCGGCTGCCGGGGGAAATTGTTCCTCTCTGCCCAACTCATCAAGTCCCCTCCAAAACATATTGGAACGGACAATATCAATTACCTGTTGATATGTTCTTCCCGAGGAAGCATCACTGTGATTTGCAGCAAGTCATTCAGAATAGCCACAAGAGGCCGGATGAAGGGAAGGTGGGCAGCCTGGCAGGGTACAGGTGAAAACAGGTGGGTGGAGGAGGAGGGATGGTGAGAAACTGGGAGGCAATAGGCAGAAAAGGTAAGGGCTGAAGGGCAGAGGAATATCATAGGGAAAGGAGGAGGGGCACCAGAAGGAAATGATAGGCAGGTGAGGAGAAAATGGGTAAGAGAGGAGTCAGAATGGGGAATGAAAAATAAAGAGAAAATGGACAGGGGAAAGAAGTTACCAGAAGTTAGAGAGATCACTGTTCACGCCGTCAGGTTGAAGGCTACCCAGAAAGAACATGAGGTGACGCTCCCCCCACCCAAGAGTGGCCTCATCACACCAGCAGACAAAACCGTGGACTGACATGTCGGAATGGGAAGGCGGATTGGAATTTTGTACCAAGACAAGAGATACCGATACACATCTACCCAGCAGGGCAGACACTGGCAAGAATGAGCCCTTTGAGGGGGTGAAAGTGAAGCAACTGAGAGTTTCAGGATAGAAATAGAAGAGTACAGCACAGGAACAGGCCAGTCAGCCAACAGTTAGGCCGAACCAGCTGACAAGCAAATCAACAACACCCAAGCTCTAATCACACCGACCTACACCATGTCCACATCCCTCCGTTTTCCTTACATCCATGTGCCTATCCAAATGTCTCCTGAAAGCCTGTAATAAATTTGCCTCTACCACCATGCCAGGCAATGCATTCCAGGCATCCACCACTCTGAGTATAAATCTTACCCCTCACATCCCCCTTGAACCTGCCCCCTCTCACTTTCAATGCATGCCCTCTAGATACTCTGCCCTCTCTACATCCATGCCTCTCCTAATCTTGTAAAGCTCTATGAGATCTCCCCTCCACCTCCGATGCTCCAGAGAAAACAGCCCAAGGTTACCCAGCCTCTCATGACAGCACTCTAAACCAGGCAGCATCCTGGTAAACCTCTTCTGCACCCTCTCCAAAGCCTCAACATCCTTCCTATAGTGAGATGACCAGAATGAGAAGTTTCTCCCTCCCCTCCAAAGGGAGGTAAACCTCTGGCATTCGTTACCACTGTACTGAGGCAGAGTCACTGGCCCAAGATCGATCGATGGTTTAAGCCAGGCACCCAAGTCAAGATCTTACCGAATGACGAAGTCCTCAAGTTGACATGGCACATCAGATATTTGCCCAATCAGCTGAGGGACATTATACATGACAGCGGGATTACAACATTAGTTAGGTTACTTCTGAAGTCTTGTACAACGCTGAGATCACGACATCACGGGAAAGACGAGGCAGTACTAAGGAGAGCGCAGAAGAGATGTACAAGGATATCATGGTTTCCGCTTGGCAGATCAAGAAAGGAAATTGTTTGTAACAAACCAACTGGAAAGACTTAATTGAGTGTACAACATTGCAGGTTAATTTCCATTATCAGAGGAGGCTGATACTAGAGAATATATATTGCAAAGTAGCTGCCAGAATGATTACAGGGAAACCAACTATTTGTTTGTCTAACAGGTTGGGCAAATCAAAGACGTCAGGCAGACCTTCCAGGAGAAAATTGTTCCAAGGCATGCAACTCAACACAACACTGTTCTGTCAGAGTATCAGCTGCAATGCTGTTGACAAAGCTCCTAATTAACAGAGAGCCCAAAGACCTCAGTACAGATATGTAAACTGGTTCCAGTGCCATCAAGATTAGTTTTGTTTTTGATCACCTGCTCTACTGCATCAATTAGGTCAACTCTTGGCCAACAGTTATCATCCGATCAACGTCAAATTTCCTCACACTGCTAGTTGCCAAAACGTCCCGTGCAAAGGTTAGCGGCCAGTTTCCATGTTCCACAGCAGATGTAAACATGAGGCGTGAATTTACCCTCACTGATGTATTTCAATGGCTTGATCTATCAAGGATGTTGTATAATAGCAATCTTTCTTGAACTGCTGGGATTTAGTTTGCTATTTTGCCACTTCTCAGCTGTGTTGTCTAAATTCTAACACGCCGATTCCAAAAGGCTGGGCTCTACACTCACTAGCCACTTCATCAGTGTTGGGGTTAATTAGTATTGGGGTTAATTCGGGACCGCCATTACAGGTCAGGAGTGGCTCACGTAACGCACATCATGTTAGGAAGCTGGAATGCGAGCGAGGGGGAGCGAAACTGGGGACCCCGCTACACCGAAACTAACAGTGTCACGCGATTCAGTAAACAAAAGAAACAGGTAACTCGTGAGCATATGGCTGCGGGCCAATAAGATGGACACAAGTGCCCGATATTACCTAATATGTAACGGGGGGTTGTGCTGGGGGGAAAAGGGGTATAAATAAGAGCAGATTGTAAGGGGAAGACAGAACGCCTTCTCCAGCGACTCCGTGGATTCGCTGTGCCAGTTACGAATTCTGCAATAAAGCCACGTTTTGCTATATTCCGGTGTTAGTTGTCTCTCTTCCTAAAAGAACACAGGGCAGAATTTCAAGCCCAACATTAGGTACAGCAGTGGAACCCGGTGTAGCCCATCCACTTCAAGGTTCGACATGTTGTCCATCCAGAGGTGCTCTTCCGCACGCCACTGTTGTCACACGTGGTTATTTGAGTTACTGTCACCTTCCCCTCAGCTTGAACTAGTCTGGCCATTCTCCCCTGACCTCTCTCATTAACAAGGCACTTTCACTCACGCTGGGATGCTGACTGGATGTTTTTTGCTTCCAGAGCGATTCGCTGTGAACTCCGGAGGCTGTCGTGCTCGAAAATCCCAGGAGATCAGCAGTTTCCGAGATACTTAAAAACCAGCCCATCTGCCTTCAGCAATCATTCCAGAGTCAAGATCACATTTCTTCCCCCATTCTGATATTTGGTCAGAACAACTGAACCTCTTGACCATATCTGCATGCTTCTATGTACTGAGTTGCTGCCACATGATTGGCTGATTAGAGGTTCAGGAGTACCTAATGAAGTGGCCACTGAATGTACAGTTCCCCCCAGTCCCCTCTCAAGCAACTGCCTTTCTCTTAGAGCCTGAAGCAGCAAACCATCGTTCTGTGTAAGGCTGCACCTTTAGACAAAAGGAGTCTGCCCCTACTTTTTGTTGGTGATGCGTGTTGAGATCACCATGTGCCAGCTCAAGGAGGCATCACTATTTCTGCCGCAAGTCCAGCCCAGAGAAGGTGAGGAATTGCTTTCCCACTATTTTCAGCACTTCACAAAGCACCTTCCAGCCAGCGAGCTGTAGCTGGTACGGTTATGTAGCAAACAGAATTTGGGGACTGCAAGCTTCAGTGCAATGTTCAATCACCCCAGGCAGCAATTTATCCTTCAACTGATATTAACAACACACAATGCTGGAGGAACTCAGCAAATCAGGCAGCATCTATGGAACGGAATAAACATTTTGAACTGACACCCTTCATCAGAACTGCAAAGAAAGGTGGGGCGGAAGGGGTAAAGGGCTGAAGAGGACGGAATCTAGTTAGGTGACCATGGAACAAAGGTGAGGAGTGTAATCAGAGGGAGGTGGTAGATGGGAGAGAAAGGGCAAGAGGGTAACCAGAATGAGGAATGGAGATGGGTAGCAATTATGAGAAATCACTGTTCATGCCATCAGATGGGAGGCTACCCAAGCGGGATATGAGGGATACGAGATATGAACTAATATCAAGTTGCTCCTCCAACTTGATATTAACATCAGTGAGTAGACTTCTCCCCTTTAACCAGTACCTCCTGGCTCAAGCCTCACTCTGCAGACTCGGGCACACGTGTCTAGGATCCCCAAGGGAGAACTGCATAGCTGGAGATGCAAACTCGGGCACTTCTTGTCCCACAGGGGGACGCAAAAGATCCCACAGAAGGACAGCAAGCTACTAAGTGGCTTTTCTGACTCAACATCACTGAAAGTAATCTTGCAGCTCCTTCAAAGCCCAAGTAAACTTATTATCGAAATACAATCTACTTTGAGATTCCTGCAGGCATTTACAGGAAATACAATAGAATTTATGAAAAACACTAAAGACTGACAAACAACCAGCAGGCAAAAGAACTGAGCAAATAAAATAAAAATAATAATACTGAGAACTCGTGAGTATTGAATACTGAGATCTTGGACACTCGCCTCCAGAACATCTTCAAGGAGAGATCCCTCAAAAAGGCAGCATCCATCATTAAGGACCCCCAGCACCCAGGTCATGGCTCGTTCTCACTGCTACCATCAGGGAGTGACAGAAGCCTGAAGGCACACACTCAATGATTTGAAACAGCTTCTTCCCCTCGGCCATCAGATTTCTAAATGGGCACTGAACCCATGAACACTACCTCACTTTAAAAAATATCTATTCTTGCACTACTTATCTAATATGTTTATTGTAATTTACATTTTTTTCCAATTATGTATTCCATTGTGCTGCTACCATAAAAACAACAAATTTCATGGCATATGCCAGTGATATTAAACCTGATTCTGAACATTGGTTGTACAGCCCCTGAAAGTGAGCCTGCAAGTTCAGAATCAGATTTATCATCACCGGCATGTGACATGAAATTTGTTAACTTAGCAGCAGCAGTTCAATGCAATGCATGATAATATAGACAGAAAAAAAAGTAACAAATTTAGATGTATATTAAATAGTTAGATTAAGAACAGTACAAAACTGAAAAAATATTGAAAAATTGTGGTCGTGATCACGGGTTCAATGTCAGTTCAGAAATCGGACAGCAAAGGGGAAGGAGCTGTTCCTGAATCACTGAGTGTGTGCCTTCAGGCTTCTGTACCTCCTTCCTGATGTGGAATAATTTCAGAGCTCTGGTGAGTGAAGTTACCACACTGCTTTAGGAGCTTAGTGGCTGAAGGGCGATAACTCTTCCTGAACTTTGTGGTGTGGAGCTTGATGCTTTGCGAGATGGCAACAGTGAGAAGCGAGCATGGCCTGGATGGTCAGGGGCCTACGTGATGAATCCCGCTGTCTTGTGGCAATGCTCCATGTAAATATGCTCAACGGTGGGTGGGGCTTTCCTGTGACGGACTGGCCTGTCCACCGCTTCCTGTTGACCTTTACCCTCATCACAATGCTGGGAGATTTCTCAGCACCAATCCCCTGCTTACAGCAAAGGCTGCCACTTCAGAAACAGCAGTCCTGATTACCAGGCCAAGACAGAAAAAATTACATTTACAAAGCCCGCTTCATCAGGCTGTTCTTCACAGGCCGTGTCGTTCAGAACAATACGCTTTGTCTGCACAATTGAGTACAATGCCGCACACTGGGCAGGGTTTACTCTCACAACAGCTTTCCCTGGGTTCCATCAGGCTGCTGTCGAGCCCCGAATGTTCTGTCCAATCAGCAACTTTGCTCCCTCAACCAAGAGGAACTTCCCGGTGGCCAAACATTTCAATTGCAATCCTCATCCACATTCCGACATGTCAGCCCATGGCCCCCTCTCGTTCCACGATGAGGGTGGAGGAGCAACACCTTGTACTCCATCTGAGTACCAACTGATGGCACGAATATCAATTTCTCCTTCCAGTAAAATAAATTCCCTCCCCTCCCCTTCTTCTATTCCTCATTTTGACCTCTTGCCTCTTCTCATCTCCTACCACCTCCTCCTGGGTCCTCTCCTCCTTCCCATTCTCCTATGGTCCATTCTCTTCTCCTATCAGATTCCTTCCTCTCCAGCCCTTTGCCTTTCCTACTCACCTTTAGGAATTCTCCTTCCCCTCCACCTATCTGTTCTGGAATCTTCCTAGCTTCCTTTCCAGCCCCGAAGGAGGGTCTCGGCCTGAAACATCAACCGTCTATTCTTTTCCATAGATGTTGCCCAACCCTACTGAAATCCTCCAGCATTGTGTGTGTGTAGCTTCCCCACCCCCACCCTCTTTTCACCTTCTTTGCACCCAAGAAGGGTACAGGCTCAAATGGACATCAACTCAAATTACTTGTGCACGCTGAGAACGCGGAGTGTGGCTTGTGCAGAGAAAAGTTATTTCATATCGCAACTGGTCTCATTTGAGGACCCGGGGAGGTTTTAAACTGTTTTCAGTAGATATGTCTGAACAAAACATTCATCTGCAATTATAACAAAAGATAGCAGAACACCTGTGAAAGTGTGAAGATTCAAACAGCCAATACCTTGAGTTGGTCATCGTTCAGTCAAACTAGAAGTTACAAAACAAGCGCTTTCCAAAATTGGAGGAAAGGGGTTTTGCTGGTATTGTGGTAACAGAGAAACATTTGAGAGAGTGTAGAGACATGGACTAACAAATCACTCCTGTACTCTTTGTAGTTTAATGACAAGGTGAACAAAACTGTACACAAATATGGCCTCACCAGTGTCTAGTACATTGGTTTCCGGTTAATTGGGCCAGCCACATTATTTGGGACAACTCTTAAAACACAAAAACTAATCCAGAAAATAGCCATGATTCTCTTCATTTATTTGGGACACACGCCTCTCAATTGGGACAGGAGAATGCTGCCAGTTCTAACTTGAGTCAGTCATGTGTATTTGTATAGCCATTAGATGCTACACTGTGCTTAGAATGAACAGTTTTTAAAAAGTGTCAGTTGCATGCGTTTTTGTTCAAAAACCAGCGATTTTTGACAGACAGCTGCCAAGAAAGCAGCATTTGATTAAGACAATTCAGAACTGTTTTACTCAACTGTTTTACTTCAAGCAACCAGGCTTGGAGGTGCCAAAAACCGGCAGGAGTGAAAATGAAACTATTTCACCACTTCGACAAGCTAGGAACTACAAAGAATTTTGACAATCATCTTGAATGTTGAAATGAAAAATGGAGATTTGGAGGATGTAATCGTTGACAGGATTGTATGAAGGCAGACCATTATCATCTGCACGAGGTGTCTGTACTGAATTTGTTCATTTATAGTCAATCAAAAGAAAATGGCAGTGTAGGCTGGATGAATTCCTCCGTCAGTAACCAGTAGGAACTAAAACAGTTTATAGAACTGTAGTATTGGTACTTTTTAAATTAGTTCTGTGTTCATTTAAATACATAATTTGTTACTCAGTTAAATGGTAGGCTCTTTTTTTCTTAAATACCTTTTTACTTTTTCCATGAAAAATCAACTAATTGGAGCAGTCGCTTAATTTGAGCAGAAGTATACAGGTCCCAATGTGCCCCAATTAACTGGAACCCATTGTAATATCCTAACGTTGTCAGCAAGTGTTCCAAACATGCTTTTCTCTCTGTCACAGCTTTTAGGGAATTACATTCATGTACCCCAAGGCCCCTCTGTTCTACCAAACCTTCCAGGCCTCTGCTATTTACTACACAGGTGCTGTCCTGGTTCAACATCCCAAAATACAGGACCTTGACCTCCATGGGCGAGTACTTGGCCCATTTTCCTCAGTTGAGATATATCCTGCTGTAATCTTAAACAACCCTCGTCAGAGTCTACTATACTAACAATTATGCACCACCCAGAAAGTTTCTAACCAGGCCACCTACATTCACACCCAAACCATCACTACACGCGACAAACAACATTCCTTCCCTGCGCATCGCCCCCAGAAAACCCACGGGCGCAGATTTGATTGAATTGGCAGAAGGATTGAAAGGGAAGAGGAAAAGTCACTCTCAGTGGGGGTGGGGGGGGGGCAATAGAACTCACCTCTTAAACGATACTGGAGGCAAAAATTCCTTTACCCCGTTGAAAGCTGCAGGAGTATAGAGCAGGTGCTAGAAGGTGGGACAAGGGTGGGGGAACTGTCTGTCACGCGCACTATGAGTCACAGTGCATTCCTCGCTGTAAACGTCCCACCATGCCATTTGTACACTAGCAAATGAGAGGAAGCCCTGCGTAGGAAAGTGGTACAGTATTCATAACTAGGAAGGCAGTGTTACTAATACACATTTGCAAATAATGAGGCACTTGTTCTTCAGGGTTGCTTCAGACTCAACAAGCTCCGGTACCAACTGTAATCAGATCATCTTTTCTTTTTTGTTGATGCTAATTGAAGGGAGTAAACATGGAAAACGTCCCCGACATCCTCCAAAATAAGTCTAACTGGGAAAACAAACACAGGGCCTCAACTGAACGACTCCTTAGCACTTCAAACAACGAGCACGCCCCTCCCGTACCGGAGAGTCTTTGGGGAGTGGGGGATTCTTCAACTACCTACAACTGAATCCGTAAAGAACTATTATGTGAGTATCAGAGTTACTCACATGAAACGGCGGCCGAAGAATAATTAACTGCGAGCCTTGGTTCCAGTGACGACTGAATACAATGACGATTGAAGTCCCGGTGTGTTTTTTTAAAAGTCTTTCCCGGGCAGCGCAGTGGCTGCAACAAAATGTTGCAAATTCGAAACGTTACTTCCGAAATGGAACGTTAATACAAACTCGCAGGTCAAGATTCCAAACGCGTACCGCTTGCAGAGCGGAATTAACCTGCAGCAGAGGCCTGCAGCCGAGTTAGGCACTGCCCGGCTCTGGGAGACGCGCACTAAGCGGTCTCATTCGTCCCTCCTCCTCCTCCTCTTCATCGCCGCTCTTCCACCAGCGCCTTCTCCAACGTTTCTCTTTCGCATCGCTTTTGTTTCCCTTGAAGATCTCTAACCGCATTCGTTCCACTCCAAAGTCCTTAATAAACAAAAACGTCAACGAGAGCAAAGGTCAAGCGGCGTCAGCTCGTGGATGGGATTTGTCAAATGTAGCTCTTTGTATTATCTCCCTAATCAGGCAGATTGCGCCGATGCAAATGTTTGTTCCCTACTGGGTTTATATTACTAACGAGGAAGCTGTGACCGGGAGCGGCACTCTTCGTCCAAGACCGCCCCCTACTGGAACTGGCTGAATTGAGGATAAAGGCGGAAAATACCCCAGCTGTCTTTGGTGACTGACGGCAGAAGGGAATGCATGATCAATTAGTGGTCAGATCCTGATTTATTACCGCCGTTTTATATGACGTAAAATATGTTTGGCGGCAACAGTACAGTGCAAAAGCATAAAATCACTACAAATTAAAAAATAAATAAACAGTACAAATGAAGAATAATGAGGGTATTGGTTTATTATTGTTACATGGGCCAAGACGCTCTGTCTGTCTGCAGATCAAATCAATACACAGTGCATTGAAGTTGAGCAAAGTAAAGCAAAAACAATGCAGAGTAAAGTGCAAAACCTACAGAGAAAGAGCAGTGCAAAAACACAATAAGGTCATAATGAGGAAGATCGTGAGGTCGAGAGTCCCTCTTAAAGTACAAAAGGTCTGTTCGAGAGTCCGAAAAACAGCGGGATAGAAGCTCACCTCGAGCCCGGTGGTACGCGATGCCTGGTGGGAGAAGAGAGAATGTCCATGTTGGGTGGGGTCTTTGATTATGCTGGCTGCTTTACTGAGGCAGCGAGGGTCCATTGAGGGGAGGCCGGTTTCCGTTGTTTCCGCAACTCTTTGCCGTCTCTTGTGGTCACGTCCAGAACAGTTGCCATAACCAAACGTCTGGATAGAATGCTAGCTGTGGAGCATCGATAGAAATAGGCAGGTGGACTAGACATTGCTAATGTCTTTACCCTCCTGCAGGCGTTAATGAGCTCTCTTCTCTACGGTTTGAGTTAGGATAGGTTAACGGTGATGTTAGCTTCTAAAAAGTTCTCAACCCTGCAGACAGGAACACATTCACTGCCCCCCTTACTAATGAATAACCACCCTTTTGTCAGCATTGAGGGAAAGGTTGTTGTCATGATACCATGGCACCAAGCTCACTCATCTCCTCCAATTCATCATTACTTGAGGTATGGCCCACTTTGGTGGAACCATCTGCAAACTTGGAAATGGAGGTGGAGCAGAACCTGGCCATGCAGTCATGAACGTACAGGGCATAGAGTAGGGGGCTGAGGACAATCCTTGAGGAGCATCAAGGTCTAGAATAATTGTGGAGGAGGCATTTCTCCCTATCCTTACTGACAGCAGGACTGTTGGTCAGGAAGTCAAGGATCCAGTTGCAGAGGGATGCATTGTCTCCCAGGATTTAGAGTTTGGTGATTCAAGGTATAGTTATTATCAAAGTGTAAAATGCGGTAAGGTTTCGCTGATGTAATAGTTTCTCTGTAGCAGCAACGTTTGGGTTATGACTAGAGATAACGGGCTGAGGAGTGCTGTTGTTCTTTCTTGGGAGCTGGAAAAGAGACTTTCGCCGTCTTTTACCGAGGAGAGAAGACCCTAATGGAGAGAGTTGGTAGACCGCTGGACAGGGTGGACTCTGAGCGAGGGTCCGAAGACGATCGGAGGAGGTTGATGGTGAACAATTGACTTATCAGTGAGCTCCAGCACTGCGCAACAGATTGCGCCCTTTCATCCCCTCTCGATTCTTTACTAACCATAGAGTGGAAGTAAGAATTATAAAGCTTAACCGTTTAATCGCATTTTGTGTACTGTTGGTCATTTTGGGGTACTAGTTTGTAACGTGGGGACATAGCGCAGCAACCACCCATATGAGATTTCTTAAGCTTGGCAGGACTGGGGGGTTATCACCCCCTATATTAAGCTGCTAGCTGATGCGAGAGTTACAAAAGTATCTATAAATTATACAACCTTGTCATTTTTCTGCTTACAAAGCAAGAAACCTGAAAGAACACCATTTAAAAGAAAATAGACCAGCCCCCCAAATTGCAGAGAAAGAAAAAAAAAACAAAGACCATGCAGACAACACAAGCGAGCACCAACAAGAGCATTCCGAGCCAATCCGAGTCCCCAAGCAGCTCGGAGTAGGCCCAAAGCCTCGGTATCAGTTCATCACATCAGCGGGGCAAATCGCCACAAGTTTTGTGAAGACATGAAGCACAGCAGCCGGGGGCAGTCGCACAGAGGGAGGAGTGAACACTGTGCCAAAGCACAATCAGCCCAACTCTCAACATCCTGCCTTTTCAGTCTATCTGGGCCAGCGTTTAAATTGTCCAGACAGCACCTTGCGTTTGAACCCGGGCCCCACCGCGGTGAATCGCTCTGGGTCTACATCATGCTGATGAAGCCGTCGTCGACCTCTCCAAATCGGCTTGGTGCTTGGAGCGATCCAACCTTATACCTGGGCTAGTTAGGTGGGCAACGGAACTCCTCTGCCTCGACTTCTCCTCTCCGCATCGCTCAGTCCAACTCCATCTGCGTCGATTTGGCAGCACACCAGCACAGCTCGTCTCTCGCATTTGCTTCCCCTTCGCTCGCCTCTTCGCTGTTTGCAGCGATAGTTTCCCACAATTTACTTCAAAAGTGTTATTAGTAATGTTTTTAGTTGAATTCCTTTGCTTTTGAACTACCAGTAAATTGTTAAATGCCTTCTGCAGCGCTGGACATTTAAGATGAGTTTGCTTGGAATAATAGCATTGAAAGTGGATCTGTAGTCAATGAACGATAGTCTAACATAGGTGTCTTTACTGTCCAGAGGAGGTGGCCACTATAGACTTGTTTTGGTGGTAGGCGAATCACAGTGGATTGAGATTGGGAGGCACAAGTCGAGGCATGCCATGATGAGCGTCTCGAAGCACTTCACAACGGTAGGCGTTGGAGCCTCTGTGCGGCAGTCGTTAAGGCACATGACTTTGTTTTTCTTTGAAACCAGGATGATAGTGGTCTCCTTAATGCAGGTGGGAACCACACACCCTGAAGCAGGAAGAGGTTAAAAATGTCTGCAATAACCCCCACCAGCTGATCTGCACAGGATCGAATGACACAGCCAGAGACACTGTCTGGGCCAGATGCTTTCCGCACATTCACTCTCTGGAAGACTGATCTTACATCTGAAACAGTGACCGTGGGTTCAGAAGCTCTGGAGACTGTTGGGGTGTGCAGTTTCATACCCATTTTCCTCTGTTCAAATTGTGCATGAATGTATTAAGCTCATCAGGAAGGGATTTGCCTTGGTTGTTGATGCTGTCATACATCGTCTGACTACCTACCATATTATAGAATGCAAGCTCTGCCACAACTAAACTGCAACTCGATTTTGTATCAGGTCAGGGTCGCCTGATCTGAATACAGCAGACCTAGATCTGAGAAGAGAGGGCATTTCCCATTTCGTCCATGGTTCCCGGTGAAAACATCTGGGTCACCTTTTTCGTTATCCTTGATTGGCCGAATCAACTATTAAAATGAACATTTTACCTAAATTTATACACCTTTTTCAGGCATTACCTGTTTTTATTCCTAAATCTTTTTTTTGATTCTCTCGATTCTATTATATCTTCTTATACATGGAAAAACAAACATTCTCGACTAAATAAAGTTCATCTTCAAAAATCTAAGAATGGAGGTTTAGCTTTACCAAATTTTAGGTTTTATTATTGGGCAGTCAATATATGAAATCTTACATTTTGGACATATTATGTTGACCGTGAGGACTGCCCAATATGGATTTCTTTAGAAGCTAACTCTGGTAATAAATTTTCTATCATTTCTCTTCTCGGATCCTCGCTCCCTTTATCTTTTAGTAAACTAACTGTAAACTTGGTAGTTAAACACACTGAGGATCTGGGTACAATTTAGGAAATTCTTTGGTCTATTGAGATTTTCTTTGTCTAGTCCCATTTGTTCCATTTTTTTAAACCTTCTATGACCAATTCAGTTTTTAAAGAATGGGATAGATTGGGTATTAAATGTTTCCAGGTTTTGTTTGTTGGAGGAAGTCTCCTTTCATTTGAGCAAATGTCAGCTAAGTATAGTTTACCCAAAACTCACTTTTTTCATTATTTACAAATTAGAGACTTTCTGCATTCTCAACTATATATATTTCCTGTAAGTTCCGATAAGGACTATTAGATGTAATTTTTAATTTGAAACCTTTTTATAATGGTTCAATATCCAATATTTATGGTATGTTGCTAGGAATGAGAAATGCTCCTATAGACAAAATTAAAAATCTTTGGGAACATGATTTACAGACTTCAATCTCTGAGGAAATTTGGAATGAAATTTTAAAATTGGTTAACACTTCATCATTATGTGCCCGTCATTCCCTCTTACAATTTAAAGTGGTTCATAGGGCTCACATGTCTAAAAATAAGCTATCTTGTTTTTATTCAGATATATCTCCTTTCTGCGATCGATGTAATAATGGAGAAGCTTCATTAATTCACATGTTTTGGACATGTCCGAGCCTTGAAAGATACTGGAAGGAAGTATTCCAAACTTTCTCGGTACTTTTCAAGGTAAATTTTAAGCCCAACCCTTTGACCACATTATTTGGTATTGTTGGAGGAAAGGACTTTATTTTAGAGACACCCGATTTGTATATTTTGGCTTTTATTTCTCCTATAGCTAGGAGGGTGCTCTTGCTTAAATAGAAGGATGCTGTTCCGCCTACTCATGCTCAATGTTTACGGGATGTTATGTCATGCTTAAATTTACAGAAGATCTGTTGTTCAGTTTTTGAATCTAGCCAAGACTTTTATACATTGTGGGGAACCATTTTTGAGTTATTTTCAAAACCTTTGATTTGTTGTAAACGTACAGATGGTGGCTAATAATATTTTATTATTTGATAAGGGTTTTTTTCCCTTTTTCTTGCTTTTCCTAACAGCTCTGACTTTGATAGTGGGTTTAGATTTTTTCTGTATAACAAAATTATTATATTTCAAGATTATGATTTAATTTTTATGAATACAGGGTTTTGTGATTGTAACAGTATTTTTAATATAATGTATTTGGTACTTTTTATTTTTTTCTTTTGACTTATATATCTTCTTGTTCTCTGTATTCCTCTATGCAGAAACTAATAAAAATATTGAAAAAGGAAAGGAAAGGAAAGCATGTGGATTGTCGTCCTGTTTATTACACAGTCCTCAACACACTTGCTGATAAATCGTGATGAATGGTTCATGGACCATTCAGAAAGCTGATGACGGGGGGAAGAAGGGGGAGAGAGAAAGGGGAAGAAGCTGCGGCTAAATCGTTGAGTGAGAGTCTTCAGGCTCCTGTACCTCCTTTCTGATGGTAATAACGAGAAGGGGGATGTTCTAGATGGCACTAAAGATGTCCTTAATGATGAATGCCTCCTTGAGGCACCACTTCTTGAAGATGTCCTCAATGGTGTGGAGGGTTGTGTCCGTGATGGAACCCTCTGCAGCCTCTTGCAATCCTCTGCATTGGAGTCTCCATACCCGACAAAAATTTGCAAGGGTCTTTGGTGACATACCAAATCACCTCAGCCTCCTAACTCAAATCTGTGCTAGTTTAAAAGGTTATGAATGTCCTGCAACTTATATACACAAAAATGTAAATCCATAATCCAGATCATCCCCTGCACTCAATGGTATCATCTCCTCAAAACAAATCAATAAGCTCCAAGACCTTGGCCTCAATACAGGTACCTCCTTGCACAACTGGAGATCCTCGACTCTCTCACTTGCAGACCCAGATAGTTTGGATTGGCAACATCTCTTCCCCAATCTCCATCAAGGATAATGTCATGAAATTTGTTGTTATGTGGCTGCAGTACAATGCAATACATAATAATAAATACTACAAATTACGGCATGTACAGTGCCTATAAAAAGTATTCACTCCCTTGGAAATTTTCATGTTTTATTGTTTTACAACATTGAATCATAGTGGATTTAATTTGGCTTTTTTGACACTGATCAACAGAAAAGACCCTTTGACATCAAAGTGAGAATAATTTTTTACAAATTGGTCTAAATTTATTACAATTATTGAACACAAAATAATTGATTGCATAATTACTCACCTCCTTCATGTCAGTATTTAGTAGATGTACCTTTGGCAGCGATTACAGCTTTGAGTTTGTGTGGATAGGTCTCTATCAGGTTTGCACATCTGGACACTGCAATTTTTCTCCATTCTTCTTTACAAAACTGCTCAAACTTTGTCATATTGCATGGAGATCACGAGTGAACAGCTCTTTTCAAGTCCTGCCACAAATTCTCAATTGGTTTGCGGTCTGGACTCTGGCTTGGCCACTCCAGGACATTAACTTTGTTCTTTTTAAGCCATTTCTGTGTAGCTTTGGCTTTATGCTTGGGGTCATTGTCTTGCTGGAAAACAAACCTTCTCCCAAGTTGCAGTTCTTTTGCAGACTGTATCAGGTTTTCCTTCAGGATTTCCCTGTATTTTGCAGCATTCGTTTTACCCTCTACCTTCACAAGCCTTCCAGAGCCTGCTGTAGTGAAGCATCCCCACAGTATGATGCAGTCACCACCATGCTTCATGGCAGGAATGGTGTGTTTTTGATGTTGTGTGGCATTTGGCTTACGCCGAACATAGCATTTAGTCTGATGGCCAGAAAGCTCAATTTTGGTTTCATCAGACCATCGAACCTTCTTCCAGCTGACTTCAGAGTCTCCCACATGCCACCTAGCACACTCCAGCTGAGATCTCATGTGAGTTTTTTTTCTCAACAGTGGCTTTCTCTTTGTCACTCTCCCAAAAAGCTGCAACTGGTGAAGCAGCCGGGCAACAGTTGTTGAATGCGCAGTCTCTCCCATCTTGTAACTCGTCCAGAGTTGTCATCGTTCTCTTGGTGCCTCCCTCACTAGTCCCCTTCTTGCACGGTCACTTAGTTTTTGAGGATGGCCTGCTCTAGGCAGATTTACAGCTCAGTCATAATCTTTCCCATTTTTGATGATTCACTGAACTGTACTCCAAGGTATATTCAGTAACTTAGAAATGTTCTTGTATCCATTTCCTGACTTATGCTTTTCAATTAATTTTTCACTGAGTTGCTTGGAGAGTTCTTTTGTCTTTACGGTGTAGTTTTTGCCAGGATACTGACTCATTAGCAGTTGGACCTTCCAGATACAGGTGTATTTTTACTACAATCAATTGAAACACAGTGACTGCAGGCAGGTGATCTCCATTTAACTAATCTCATGACCTCTAAAACCAATTGGCTGCACCAGTGATGATTTGTTGTGTCATATTAAAGGAGTTGAATACTTATGCAATCAATTATTTTGTGTTTTGTATTTGTAATTAATTTTGATCACTTTGTTGAGATCTGTTTTCACTTTGACATGAATGAGTCTTTTCTGTTGATCAGTGTCAAAAAAAGCCAAATTAAATCCACTGTAACTAAATGTTGTAAAACATGAAAACTTCCGGGGGGGGGGGGGGCGGTGGAATACTTTTTATCTTTTTATCAGCATTATGTATGTGTGTGTATATATGTAAGTTAAATAAGTAGTGCAGAGAGAAAAAAAAGTAGTAAGGTAGCGTTCATGGGTTCGATATTCATTCAGAAATCTGACAGCAGAGCGGAAGAGGTTTTCCTGAATCATTGACTGTGAGCCTTCAGGCTCCTGTACCTCCTCCCTGATGGTAGCAATGAGAAGAGATCATGATCTGGGTGATGGATTCCTTAATTATGGATGCCACTTTTTTGAAACATCGCTCCTTGGAGATGTCCTGGATGCTGGAGAGGCTAAAGAGTTTATGACTTTCTGCAACTTATTTTTATCATGTTGGGTGCCCTTCCCCACCCATACCGGACCGTGATACCGTGATCTCCATGGTACATCTGTAGAAATTTGCAAATGTTTCAGACTCCTAATGAAATATAGCCACTGTCATGCCTTCTTTGACACTGCATTGTTGTATATGTTGGGGCAGGGTAGATCCTCAGAGATGCTGACACCTAGGAACTTGAAATTGCTCACACCTTCCACTTCTGTCCCCTCGATGAGTACTGGTGTGTGTTCCTTAGTCTTACCCTTTCCGAAGTCCATAATCAATTCTTTGGTCTTACTGACGTTGAGTGCAATGATGTTGCTGCGACACCACTCAACCAGCTGATCTATCTACGCTCCTGTACGCCTTTCCGTCAGCATCTGAAATTCGCCAACAATATTCTGTCATCAGCAGTAGTACTTGAGCTGTGCCTAGCCACACAGTCACGTGTGTAGAAAGAGTGGAGCAGTGGGCCAAGCACACATCCTTGGGGTTCGCCAGTGTTGATTATTGGCGAGGTGGAGATGTTACTTCCAATCGGCACCGACTGTGATCTTCTGGTGAGGAAGTTGAGGATCCAGTTGCAGAGGGAGGTACAGAGGCCCAGGTGTTGGAACTTCTTTTATCACAACCGTCAGAATGATTGCATTAAATGCTGAGCTGTAGACAATAAACAGCAGCCTGATATAAATATTAGTATTGTTCAGGAGAACTAAGGCCATGCGACGAGCCAATGGATGGCATCCGCTGTAGACCTATTGTGAGGCAGGAGTTGATTCTAGCCATAACCAACCTCTGAAAGCACTTCATCACCAGGTGCACCGTTGCCTTGCGAAGTTCACCCTCTTGAAAAATGTTCTGTCGCTGGCCTCCAAGACAGACATCGCAGGGTCACCGGATGCTGCAGGTATCCACATAGCTGCAGTTTTATTTTCAAAGGGCATTGAGTTCATCTGGGAGTGATGCATCACTGCCATTCATGATACTGGGTTACACTTTGTAGGAGGCAATGTCCTATAAACCCTGTCAGAGATGACGTGGGTCCAGTTCCGCCTCTAACCTCAATTAGAATTGTTCTTTTGCTCTCTGTAAGTTGTACCTAGTATTCTTGTATAGTCCCCTAGAGGGCTCAACTACAAGCTGCTTAAAAAATCCATTTCGTAGCCATTCTGCAAATTCCCTCTCTTGGGATCCAGCACCAACCTGATTTTCCCAATCTACCTACATATTGAAATCCCACATGACCATCATAACGTTGTCCTTTTTACATGCCTTTTCTATTTCCCGTTGTAATTTGTACCCCACATCCTTGCTACTGTATGGAGGCCTGTGTATAACTCCCATCAGGGTCTTTTTGCCCTTGCAGTTTCTTAACTCTACCTCCAAGGATTCTTCATCTTCTAATCCTATGTCATGTCTTTCTAAGTATTTGATTTCATTTTTTTTAAAATCAACAGAGCCACCCACTCCTTCTGCCTACCTGCCTGTCTTAACAATACAATGTGTATCCTTGGATATTAAACTCCTAATTATGGTTTTCTTTCAGCCATGACACAGTGATGCTCACAATGCCATACCTACCAATCTCCAACTGTGCTACAAGATCATTTACCTTATTTCCTATACTCTGTGCATTCAATATAACACCTTCAGTCCTATATTCATCACCGCTTTCGATTTTGTCCTCCTGTTAAACTTCAACTCATCCCACTGACTGCAATTTTGCCTTATCATCTGCCTGTTCTTCTTGACAGTCTCACTACACACTGCATCTACTTGTATACTAACTACTCCATCCTCATTCCTATCATTTCTGTTCCCACCCCCCACCAAATTAGTTGAACCCCCCCCCCAACAGCTCTAGTGAACCTGCCTGCAAGGATATTGGTCCCCCCCCACCCCCAGTTCAGGTATAACTCTCCTTTTTGTACAGGCCTACCTTCCCCAGAGGAGATCTCAATGTTTTAGAGATCTGAAACCCTCCTCCCTGCACAAGACCAAAGGAGACCATGGACCAGCAGGTTGAAATATGCTCAATCTCAATGAAGAGCCTCGACCTGAAATGTTAACTGTTCATTTCCCTCCACCATTGCTGCCTGACCCATTGAGTTCCTTTAGCATTTTGATTGTTGCTCCAGATTCCAGCATCTGCAATCTCCTGTGTCTCTGTTATGTTTTCTCAGCATCTCTTGTTATGTGTCTACAGTGAGTTACATGAAATAGTCTAATTGTCATAGATGTAATATTGCTAAGAATATTCTGCTAATTGGCACCCACCAAACACCCTTAGCATCCACCTCCTTCACCAATGGGGCAAGTGGATGGAGTGTGGACCATCTACAAAGCACACTGTGGCTCCTTGTTTGGCAGCACATCTCGGGTCTTTTCTGCCTTCTGCCTACTGTAGAAAGTTGAGGACTGCCAGCACACTGGAAAGATCTTCTCCATAACACACACATATTGCCCTAAAATGCAAGTACATCAGTCATCTTTCATCACCAGTTAGTTTAGGTTCCATCACAGTTTACCATAGACTTCGCTGAGGATCGTCACCTTGTGGTGGAAAGGCTTGTGAGTTCCTGACATCCCCAGGGTAATGCAGTCTGGAGTTTAGCCATCTGGTGCTTCGCTCCTGGTAGGGTCACCCATGGTGGTAAGGTCAAGGGGGAGGTTCCAGACAAAGAGCAATCCAAACAATGAGATTTCCCCCTCATTCTTCTGAATTTCAGTGTGTACAAGCCCAGAGCCATCAAATGCTCCTCATATATATTAATGATTTAGACGAGGGAATTAAATGCAGCATCTCTAAGTTTGCAGATGACATGAAGCTGGGCGGCGGTGTTAGCTGTGAGGAGGATGCTAAGAGGACGCAGGGTGACTTGGATAGGTTAGGTGAGTGGGCAAATTCATGGCAGATGCAATTTAATGTGGATAAATGTGAGGTTATCCACTTTGGTTGCAAGAACAGGAAAACATTATTATCTGAACTATTATAGGAAAAGGGGAGATGCAACGAGACCTGGGTGTCATTGTACACCAGTCATTGAAGGTGGGCATGCAGGTACAGCAGGCGGTGAAAAAGGCAAATGGTATGTTGGCATTCATAACAAAAGGATTTGGGTACAGGAGCAGGAAATTCTACTGTAGTTGTACAAGGCCTTGGTGAGACCGCACCTAGAATATTGTGTGCAGTTTTGGTCCCCTAATCTGAGGAAAGACATTCTTGCCATAGAGGGAGTACAGAGAAGGTTCACCAGATTGATTCCTGGGATGGCAGGACTTTCATATGAAGAAAGACTGGATCGACTAGGCTTATACTCACTGGAATTTAGAAGATTGAGGGGGGATCTTATTGAAACGTATAAAATTCTAAAGGGATTAGACAGGCTAGATGCAGGAAGATTGTTTCCGATGTTGGGGAAGTCCAGAACGAGGGGTCACAGTTTAAGGATAAAGGGGAAGCCTTTTAGGACCGAGATGAGGAAAAACTTCTTCACACAGAGAGTGGTGAATCTGTGGAATTCTCTGCCACAGGAAACAGTTGAGGCTGGTTCATTGGCTATATTTAAGAGGAAGTTAGATATGGCCCTTGTGCCTAAAGAGATCAAGGGGTATGGAGAGAAAGCAGGTACAGGGTTCTGAGTTGGATGATCAGCCATGATCATACTGAATGGCGGTGCAGGCTCGAAGGGCCGAATGGCCTACTCCTGCACCTATTTTCTATGTTTCTATGTTTTTATGTTTCTATATAAGCCTTCCAATCCTGGAATCATTTTCATGAACCTCCTTTGAGCCTTCTTCAATGTCAACATATCCTTTCTTAGATAAGGGGCCCAAAACTGTTCCTTTTCGAGCTCATCTGCAGAAACAGCTTAATTTCTAACTTTGGTGTCTCTCTTTTTCTTTTTCAGAGTGGATGGAGTTCTGTCAGAAACCCTGACCAGGAGTTACACTTAGACTTTGGTTCTTTGTGGTGGGGGGACCTGCTCCTGGGGGCTCACAACCGGCCGCCGTTCGAAATCCCAAAGATGTGGCCTAGTACACGAGTGCACCTTCGGGGTCTGAGGCTTCGCGGCTCTGACGACGAGCGGATTCTAAGCAGGAGCCACTGGCTAAAGTGTTGCGGGAGAAGGTGGAACATTGGGAACACCGGATTGGCTGACAGTAGCTCCATCCTTGGTGAAGCATGTGCGCTCTCATTGGTGGGGGAGAGTTGGTTGTCGATTCTCAAGTCGGAGAACTTGGGGAGAAAAGCGTGTGGCAGATTTTATCATCGCAAATCAGCGAGTTGTGTTGTTATGTCTCCCCTCTCGCACCTCCCTATCCCTTTACTGGTGAGAGAGAGAGAGTCTGTGGTACGTTGAATTGTCAGGTGAAACTATTAGTTTTTGTTGAACTACAGATCATGGTCTTTCTTGGGGGCTTTGCTACTGCTTGGTGAGTGTAGGGTGCTGAAGAGGGGGAGGGGGAGGGTTGTTGCTTTGTTGCTCTTGTGTGTGGGGGAAGTGGGGGGGCTTGAGGTTTTAATGTTTTTACTGTCATTCATTCTTTGGGGCACTCTTCTGTTTTTGTGGATGTCTGTGAGGAACAAGAATTTCAGGTTGTACGTTGTATACATTCTCTGATATTAAATGGAACCATTGAACTATTGAAGTGGGGCCTTGTACAGCCTCAACGTCACATTTTTGCTTTTATATTCTGGTCAGAGGTGACTAGGCTAGTCATCTCTTTTCTGGGGGGGTGGTGTGATTAGCACTCTGGCACAGCAGTAGATAGGATTGTCTCCACAGTCCTACACCTTGGTCCACAGCATGACCACGCCCCCCCCGCCCCAACTCCGCCTGACCTCATTACCCAGCCATTGTTTCCTCACTGACTTGCATTTCTTTTAACCTTACAGGTCCTCAGGGTGTTCGCAGCCAAACAGAAAGTGCTTTTGAAGTGCATCCATTATGATAATGCAGGAAATTCAGCCACCAATTTTCCTCTCAGTTAATTCCACCAGTAGCAACGAGACCAAATATGGAATATTTAAAATATAGATATCATTTACTGGAAAATGCTGGAAAAGCCCAGCTGGTCAAGCAGCATCTATGGAAAGAGAACCAGTTGCCTTTTTGGGTTTGTGATCATCTCTCCCTGTAGTTCTATCAGAACAGCTGATTTGAGAATGTCGTTTTGTGATTTCAAGTTCCTGGGTGTGAACATCTCTGAAGATCCATCTTGGGCCCAACATATTGATGCAATTACAAAGAAGCTTGCCAGCAGCTGTGTTTCATTAGGAGTTTGAGGAGATTTGGTATGACACCTGTTACGTACCCCGTAACTGGGTCACTTACCAGCAAAGATAGAGCGGTCCGTTGAAGTCTGATGGTACTATTTTAACAGTATTTATTGGTAAAAATACACAAAAATAATATCAATGCAAACATACAGATACTATATGTCGTCAATACTAGATCTAAAAGTGCGGGTATAATAATAATCAATAAGAAATAGCTCTATCGTTGTCTAGGGGATAATGTATTGTCCGATGGAAATATAAAAGTCACTCAAGTTCATGCAGGCTGCAGCCTTTGGTTGGAGTCAAAAGACAGATTTTTAGAACTTGCCAGCTTTTCCTTTTTATGATGTCGATCCTTCCAGAGTTCCGTTGGTGTTGGTTTCTCCTTTTAGCTAAAGCCGTTCTTCCATGGTAAGGCCCCAATCCCGGCAACGGGAAAGGACGCACGTGGGCTCTCCACCGGCTGTCGCTATTACGCTGTCACGGGATTTCTAGCATTTCTCCTGGTGCGTCTAAAGGGGTTGTTCCCCAGACCCTCTTTTATCCTTACTCACGGGGTGTCAGATGTCAATCAGGTTGGGATGATGCAATCCCTCAACCAGACCACTCTGGTCATTCCCTGAGGGCTTCAATGAATAGTACGGTACTCAATATACAATTCCGTCTCCAAGAGACAATGGCCGGTATCCGTGGCTTTGTCTCGCTGAGGGCAGGACACACATTCCAAACCCTTGAGGATTCTCTCTCATTTCCTGGGTCCCCAGACCTGAATTAATAGTGATCTTGTGATTCTCAAAATGGAGGGGGCTACTTTGTACCCTTCGGCCCCTCAGAGTTGTGGCACCGTCGTAACACACCAAAGACTCTAGCAAATTTCTACAGATGTGCCATGGGAGCGTTCTAACTGGTTGCATCATGATCTGGTATGGAGGGGCCACGGCACAGAGTCAGAAAAAGCTGCAGAGGGTTACAATCTTAGCCAGCTCCATCATGGGTACTAGCCTCACCAGCATTGAGGACATAGTCAAAAGGCGACGCCTTAAAAAGGCAGCATCCATCATTAAGGACGCCCATTACCCAGAACACGCCCTCTTCTCATTACTACCATCAGAGAGGCACAGGAGCCTGAAGACACACTCAATTCACACACTTAGCAACAGCTTCTTCCTCTCTGCCATCAGATTTCTGAACAGACAATGAACCAACCCAAGAACACTACCTCACTATTTTTGCTCTCTTTTGTACTACTTCATTTGATTTTTAAAAATATATATTACATTTCTCAGTGTAATTTAGAGTTTTTTTATGTTTTGCAATGTACTGCTGCCACAAAACAACAAATTTGATGGCATATGTCAGTGCTATTCAATCTGATTCTGATCAGAAAGTTAATTCTAGACAAGAACCATGAAGCAATTTTTTTATTCAAGGACAGAGTGACTTCCCTATTTCCTGATGATTCCCCATCAGAGAAAGTTCTTTTTCCAGAAAATCGTGTTCTTTATCTTATTGTGTTTTTTTTGGTGCCTTATTGGATGCGGAGAAACAACTTTTCTCGTTCTCCTTTACACTTGTGTGGTAGAAATGGCATTAAACAAATGCGAAGAGGGGAAAATAAGCAAAGAACGACCTTCAGTGGCAATGAGGGATTTCTTTCTGAGAAAGTTAATTGAAAGGATAGCTATTAACCAGCTGGGTAATGTAAGATAAACGTCCCTGCATTTAGACATCAGTGCTTCCCACAGCTGCTGGGTGACCTGCTTTCTAACCCAAGCAGCGCTGATGGAGGCTCGATAGTCAGTAATTCAATGTGAAATAAGGGACTCATTCAGTGATGGTCCAGTGACCTCGAACAGCGTTCACAAGGAGAAACAGGAGCCCGCAATTTACCAAAACACACAAACATAATTCATTGTAACTGGTGAGCTGTGAACATTCATAGCTCCAGAAAACTTGACTTGCTTTTGAGAGGACAGTTGTTCTTGTTTCATAGAATCATATTTTTTTAGAGTTACAGAACTTTGGCTTTGCTACATTAGGAGGAAATGCATCCTCCTAATGGCTTGCTCTGTTGGACAGAACAGCATAGTACAGACCCTTCAGCCCATGATGTTGTACTCACCTTATCAATGACTCAATCTAACCCCTCCCTCCAGCATAGTCCTCCGATTGCCCAGGCGTTTCCCACTGAACCAACACACCAGCGACAGAGGTTTGTTGCATGAAATTGAGTGTTATTTCTCAAAAGAAAATTAGTTTTGTTCAGCCATCAGATCTTTCTGTCTGGGAAAATCCTGAAGATTGTTCTTCCAATTTGTAAATGAGTATTGGAAAAGGTGAGAAAAGATTGCTAAGGATATTACTTAGACCGGAGGGATCGAGTTATAGGGAGAGACTGGATATTCTGGGATTTTCCTTCCCACCCGCCTCTTCTTGTATTCCCCACTTCGGCCTTTTACCTTTTCTCACCTGCCTATCGCCTCTCCCTGGGTTCCCTCCCCCTTCCCTTTCTCCTGTGGTCCACCCTCTTCTCCTATCAGATTCCTTCCTCTCCAGCCCTTGACCTTTCCCACCCACTTGGCTTCATCTAACACCTTCTGGCTACCCTCCTTCCCCTCTCTCCACCTTTTTATTCTGGCATCTTCGCCCTTCCTTTCCGGTCCCGAAGAAGGGTCTCGGCTCGAAACAACTGGTCATTCACTTTCATAAATGCTGTTTGACCTGCTGAGTTCCTCCAGCGTTTCGTGTGCGTTGCCTTGGATTTCCAGCATCAGCAGAATTTCTCATGTTTAAGAGGTAGATGGCCACAATTTGTTGCCCAGGGCTGAGGGCATACACTTAAGGTGAAAGCAGAAATATTTAAAAGGGACCCGAGGTGCGAGCTTTTCACTGAAATGATAATGGTTATGTGGAGTGAGCTGCCAAAAAAGCTGTCGAGCTTGGTGAAATTACAGTGCTTAAAAGACATTTGGACCAGTACATGGATGGGAAAGTTTAAAGGGTATAGAATATAGAAAAATACAGCACAATATGGACCTTTCGGTTACAGTGTTGTACTGACCTATAACTCACTCCATGATCGTCCTCCCCTCCTACATAGCTCATAACTCTCTCTTGTTCTTTCATCCATGTTCCTATCTAAGTTTCCCTTGAATGTATCTGCCTCTTTTATTACTTTCTGTGTAAAAAAACCTTCCTCTAACATTCTCTCCTCTAACTTCCTCAAACATGATGACCCCTTCTGCCCTGGGAACAAATTCTATGGCTGTCCACTGCATCTGCCACCCAAAGTCCAACCCTATGTTCCCGCCATGACAGGTGGAAGCAGGTAAGGCTGGCCAACAGGGCTCTGGTGAAGCTGCAGAGGCCAGTCCCCTGTGCAATAGATGACGGAAACATTGACAAACTCCAACCATGCCATCGACTTGGGATGATGGAGTTGGGAGGTCGTTAAAGGCCTATACTCCACTGGAGTTAAGGGCACAAAAAGAGGAAGTCCACAATATCAATGTCTCTCATCTGCTCATACTTCTCTATCAAGTCACCCTTTGTACATTGTGTAGTTTGAGCAAGCTGATGCCAGTAAGGAAAGGTAGGTTGGACCCTTGTGACCTTGGAGATCAACAGCAACTGCTTATTGGTTTCTCATAAGACTGTAAGACATAGGAGCAGAATTAGGCCATTTGGCCCACTGAATCTGCTCCGCTTTTCAATCATGGCTGATCCTTTATCTCCCTCCTCGGCCCCACTCCCTGGCTGCTCCCCTTAACCTTTGATGCCGAGTCCAATCAAGAACCTACTCTTGATTACACCCAACGACCAGGCCTCCACAGCTGCCTGTGGTAACAAATTCCACAAAATCATCACCCTCTGGCTGAAATACTGAGACACAGTGAAACTCGTTGAGTGTATGCCACCCAGACAGCTCATTCCGAAACATTAGCACCTCATGCTAGTACAATGCAGACTATAGT
Organism: Hemitrygon akajei; assembly: GCF_048418815.1. Lineage (NCBI taxonomy): Eukaryota > Metazoa > Chordata > Chondrichthyes > Myliobatiformes > Dasyatidae > Hemitrygon > Hemitrygon akajei. The sequence continues at coordinate 200,328,038 of NC_133124.1, forward strand.
GTTCTGCTTACCGAGAAAATGCAGTGCAGGGAGACAAATGGAGTGCAAAGGCCACAGTGGTGTAGGCTTCATCTTTGTCAGTCGGATATCTGCTATAACGTCTGATAACAGTGTTTTAGAAGCTGTCCTTGATCCTGTTAGTACATGTTCTCAAGTTTTTGTGTATTTTGCCCGATGGAAGAGGGGAGAAAAGGGAACGACCAGAATGGGAGGGGTCCTTGATTATGCTGCTTGTTTCCCTGAGTTGGTGGGAGGTGCAGATGCGGTCACTGGAGGTGAGGCTGTTTCGTGTGATGGTCTGGGTTGTGGTCACAGTTCTCTGCAACTTTTAGCGGTCTTGGTCAGAGCAGTTGCCATACAATGCTGTGATTATTCCAGGAAGGACGGTTCCTGTGGTTCACCTGCAAAAATTGGTGAGCGTTAATGAGGATATGCTGAATTTCCTTAGCCATCTGAGGAAGTAGAGGTGTTGCTGTGCTTTCTTGACCATTGCAGTTACATGGCGGGCCCAGGCCAAACTGTTGGCAATATTTACCCCTAAGGACTTGAAGGAGACATGTAACTTCTGTATCACACAGGGAGACGTATAGTTGCAGAATTGATCAGGCACTGCAAAAGCCTGGAATAATGACCTATTGAAGTAAAAGCAGGTTCCATCACAGGAGCCGGGCATTTAAAGTCACTTCAGTTCAGTGGAAGGCCAGAGTATTGGAAATCTATACAAGATTAGTTAAAAAATAAAGAGGGATAAGACAGACTATGAAAGCGAGCTGAGGAGAAATATAAATGTAGACAGTTAGACCTGATGAAAAATAGGCATAGAAAAGAGGAACTGACAGAAGCATTTGTCCCTGGAGGATAAAACTTGAGATTTAATAATGGGAAGTAAGAAAAATGACAGAGATTTGGAAACACGCGAAAAAAACCTCAATTTTATTCAGAGATCTGAGGTCAAAAAGGCCGAATTAACTTACAGTAATTGTTATTGCTAGATAAAAATTACAAAATAAAAAAATAATGTTATAGACCGTCGAGATCTGAAAAAGTGAATATGAGGGTCTTAGAGGAAGTGGTTGCTGAGGTAGAGGGCACACTGGTTGAAAAACGGGGGAGATGGCAGATGAAATATAGTGTGGAAAACGGGCAGGCCATCCACTTTGGCGGAAGAATATGGAAAAGGAGACTGTACCTTGACTGGTGAGAGACTGAGGACAACAGTGGTCAGAATTTCCTGGGTGCCCTTGTATACAAATTGCTGAATGTTCATGCATAGGCTGAACAAGCAGTTGGGAAGGTTGACAGTACATTGGCCTTTAACACTGGAGGATTTGAGATGAAGAATAAAGTTGTATTTCTCCAGTTATATCAGCCCTGTTGGGGCTTCATCCAAGGCATTGAAGACCATGGACCTACTGGTAAATTGCATTAGTGTAGGTTGGGATTCCCAACCCTTTTTATGCCATGGAGCCTTACCATTAACCGAGGGGTCCGTGGACCCCAGGCTGGGAACCCCTGGTAGAGAGCAATAGGATAAGTAGGGTAGTTAAAAAGCTCTTTCTGTGCTCAGTTACTCTATGGATCCCAACCTATGCAATGAAATACTTGCTATAGATAAGACTGTGGGTATATTTAACGTAAAAATTGACAATTTCCTGATTGGTCAGCGCATCAAAGATTATGATGCGAAGACAGGTTTTTGGGGTGGAGTGGGATCCAGGATCAGCCATGATGCCAAGGCAGAGCATACCTGATGGGTTGAATGGCCTAATTCTGCTCCTATGTCTTATGGCCTAATAGGTGAAGGGCAATAAAATTTGATTCTTGAGTTGGGAGTTTTTTTCTATGGGGAGAGATTGTGAGCAGATTGAGCCTACTAAGATTTTGGAAGAGCAAGAAGCAATCTCATTGAAGTATATTAAATTCTTATGGGGCTTGAATCTGTAAATAGAGGCACAGTTTTCCTCTGGTCTGGATGACTACATTGGGGGCTCGAAGGCTCTAGATATAGAGCTGGATGTTTAGGACTGAGATGCGAATACATTTCTTCAGCCAGTGAGTATGAATCTTTGGAATTCTCTCCTCAAAAGTGCTGTGGAGTCTCAGTCGCCGCCTACAACATAAGAGATTCTGCAGATGCTGAAAATCTTGAGCAACACACACAAAATGCCAGAGGAACTCAGCAATTTGGACAGCATCTATGGAAAGGAGTAAACAGTCACCATTTCTTATGAAGGGTCTCAGCCCAAAATGTCAACTGTTAATTCCTCTCCATTGATGCCGCCAGATTTGCTGAGTTCCATTGGACTTTGTGTGAGTCACTGAGTATGTTTAGAATGGACAGCAATAGGGTTTGGATTGGTATTGGAAAATTAGGGAAAAGATAAGCCGTGATCCTCCTGTTACACAAACAAAGTGCTGGAGGAACTCAGCAGGTCAGGCAGCATCCGCAGAATTTTTGTGGCCGTGATCCTATTGCATGGCGGAGCCTTCTCAGGGAGTAGTGTGGTGAAATGCTGTTCAAATTCCTTATGTGTAATCCCATCCTAGTTACACATGCTCCTGACGGAAATACAATGTAGATCCTCCATCATCATTAGATTTGATTCCTAACAGCCCTTTGTTAGAAAGAAGACAGCACTTTAAGAACATGGCTCAGCGTCACAAGGACCATAACACTTCCTGGGAATCTGAAGTGTTCTGGTGAAGGATCTTCGAGCTGAGCTTTGCAGCCTGGCCTGAGGAGTGTCACTAAGGCTTTCCACTTGTATTTCCGATTTCCAGTTCACTCTCTTTTCATTGTTCATTAGCACAAAAGCAAAATCCTGCAGGTGCTGCAATAGGAACAGGAAATGCTGGGGTTGCTCAGAAGTGGCACAAGAAGTGGAGTTTCAGGTTGAAATTGTCGAAATCTCCGATCACTCAGAGCCAGGAACTTGGCGTTAGTTATGCTTCTCCCTCCACGGATGCTGCTTGACCTTCTGAACATTTGCACCATTTCCATTTTTACTATCAATAGTTTATCTCTTGGGCAAATGTGATTGACTGGCTGTTGATTAACACATTGCTCAGTTGGGAATTGGGGCTATTAAGCTGTGAGATGGTTGGCTGAGTAATTAATCCAAAAACTTGGATTGTTTGGGTGTCCAGGGAAGGGGTTTGTTGTGTCTATTCTGGAGCAGCTCACTCACCCTTGGTCCCCACCGGACACTCAGCTCTCACCTGTGGCTCCAAGTAGCTGTTTGCATGCGACAGCGGCCACATCCCGGTACACCGCTTCGACATGTGGGCAGCTGGCAGGTCTCATACCCCAGGGAGGTAGGGACATGCCTGTCCTAGCGTGCAAAGTCAGCTCCTGCAAATGAGATCGACAGTGAGGTCCAGCAGCCAGGAAGGTGGTTCTGCAACGTTTTGTGGAGGACAAAGGGCATGGCAAGTCGCAGAAGAAGTCACAGACAGACAGACAGATGGACAGACATACACATGCACCAACCAAGAATAGTGAAGAAATATAGCAATATAAAACCATAAATAATTAAATAATAAGTTACTCATGCCAAGTGGAAATAATTCCAGGACCAGCCTATTGGCTCAGGGTGTCTGACACTCTGAGGGAGGAGTTGTAAAGTTTGATGGCCACAGGCAGGAATGACTTCCTATGACGCTCAGTGTTGCATCTCGGTGGAATGAGTCTCTGGCTGAATGTACTCCTGTGCCTAACCAGTACATTATTGAGTGGATGGGAGTCATTGTCCAAGGACAGCATCCTCCTTTCAGACACCACCGTCAGAGAGTCCAGTTTCACCCCCACAACATCACTGGCCTTACGAATGAGTTTGATGATTCTGTTGGTGTCTGCTACCCTCAGCCTGCTGCCCCAGCACACAACAGCAAACGTGATAGCACTGGCCACCACAGCCTCGTAGAACATCCTCAGCATCGTCCGGCAGACCTCAGTCTCCTCAGGAAATAGAGACGATCATCCATTGCAACCAAAGAAGACACAAGTTGAGACGACTATTCGTACAACTGGACCTGGATTTCCAAGTTCGAGGGAATGGAACTTTCCTGGTGCAATGGCTTCTAGATTTTTAAAAGTTTCTTGTGCAGGTTTCAAACTGTCATCACCAGATACCTAGAGCATAGAAATCTACAGCACATTACAGGCCTTACGGGCCACAATATTGTGCTGACCGTGTAACCTACTCTAGAAACTGCCTATAATTTCCCTAGCGCAAAGCCCTCTATTTTCCTAAGCTCCATGCACCTATCTAAGAGGCTCTTAAAAGACCCTATTGTATCCTATTGTTTACGATGGACAACCAGTCATCAATCTGAAAATTCATTGACTCTGTGGCTGGAACTTTGTGCAAGTCATAACAGTGTGTTACCAATGGACAGACACACCCCCTCACCATTGCTTAGCTGACTATGTTTCTGGTTGAGATCCAGAAAGGAATGCTTCCTTTTTTTCAAATCCCTCGCAGCCACATCCCACTCTTCTGAGATCTCCGTGGGCCCAGTGTTAAGACCATTTGCATTTCCTGATTCACATCACTGCAATGTTGGCTGAAGCATTGTCAAATGATACAACCTGTGGTCCTGGAATTCCTTTCTTACACCTCCCAATGGTCCTTCAGTTTGACTGAGTTTACTTTGTATGTTCTGTGCTTCAATCACATTTTGTTTACCCTTGTGGAACACCTTGGGACCCTTTGCAAAGAGAAGTGACTTGAAAATTTTTATTTTATTCAATTTATTTAGAGCACAGAGTAGGCCCTTCCAACCTTCGATTAAAGATACCCCAGCAATCCCCGACAACCCGGATTTAACCCTAACTGAACCTTGGGACAATTTACAATGGCCAATAAACTGACCCAGTATGTCATTGGACTGTGGGAGAAATCCAGAGAGCGAGGGGAAAACCCACACATTCCACCTGCAGGATGTATAGAGACTCCTTACAGAGGACACCAGAACTGAACTCTGCTCTCCAACACCCCCCCCCCCCACCCCGCCGTGCTGTAATAACATTGCACTAACCACTATGCTTTTGTGGCTATCTGGCTTCTGTTAGTCATTTGAAAAGGTGGAGAATTATTTTACCGCATAGGGAGAACTGAAGAGTCTTTCAGCTGTTGGATTGGGCTGTAGAATTGTTATTTGTCTTGTAGTTTAACTTTCCTATGATTGATTGTATTTTTATATAATCACACGTAGACAGGCATTGTTCAGTGAGTTTTATAGCGGTTACTGATGCCTTTATTTTTCTGGAAATTTCTTTGTTTCAGTGGCAGGTATCACAGTACTTGAATCTGCTGATTTGATTGGTTAACTGCAATCTGTTGGCATTTCAATGGAATTTTCTGTTATTAGTGGCCTTGTATAAGAAGACTGCGATAGTTTGAAAGTACTCTCTTCTCCTCTCTCCCCTCCGTTTTGTTTTCTCTCTCTCTCTCTCACTTTCTCCATGATTTTCTCCCATCATCCTCTTTGTTCTTGTACACTTCATAAAACGCTCAAAATTAGGAAGTATTAATGACTCATTCTCAACTTCCAAAGAAACCTTGGATTGTAAAAGTATCAGGATCAAACAACATTTCCACTGATTCATTGTTTAATAACTTGACTTGGGCCAGCTGCAACTTTCTTGCCTCCGAGTCATTTTCAAACAGCAGTGGGTTCAAGTCCCATCACAGACGTGAAGAGAAATTATATAAACTTATATAACCAGTGACCCCAGTTCTGTCCCGATCTCTGATTCTGTCTGTGTGGAGTTTGCACGTTCTCTTTCTGTGACCATGTGGGTTTCCCCTGGGTGCTCTGGTTTCCTCCCACATCTCAAAGGCCTGCAGGTCAGGAGGTGAATTGGCCACTGTAAGCTCCCCCTAGTGGTGGCTTCTGTGGGGGGGGGGCATGAATGAGAATGTAGGAGAATGAAAAATGGAATTAGTGTAAATGGGTGATCAATGGCTAGTATGAACTCAGTGGGCTGAAGGGTCTGTTTTTGTGCTGAACCTCTCTGTGACTCTATAACAGAAGTCCAAGCTGTCTGCTTCATCAGGGTGGCACCTTTCGGGTAGAATAGTAAACTGAATTCCTGGTATGTCCTTTCAGATAGATAGTAAAGGAGTTTTAGGTAAAAGATAGGGTAGTTTTCCTTGGAGTTCTTAAACAATATTTATTCATTACAACATCAATTAAACACATAGAGATTACCTGGTGCCTCCAAGGGGTCCAGAGCCTCATTGTAGAGTTTGGAGACATGGAGAGCTACGAGTGCTGGCTGGAGTAAGGGCTTTGCGCTTTGGCTCTGGGTAGTGTCACCCATGTCAAAGAGGTCAAAGGGTAGGGGCCAGACTAAGAGTGATCCACAAGTCCTCCAGGGTTGAAGGTTCAGCCCAGGGCTAACAACCCTGACTGGTCAAAAAAAAAATTGTTATGGAAACAGCAATCCTTCTCTATCTGTGTGCGATGGTATGGGCAGTTAGAGACGGAGGCTTCAATGCTCCCCTAAAGCCAGTGGCATAATGGGCAGTAAGTAAGTAAGGTCACTTGGTGGTTATCATATTCTGTGAGCAAATTGGCTGCTATATTTCCTGCATTTTAATACTAATACTTCATTTAGAGCTTTGTGACACCCTGAAAGGGTGGTGAAAAGTGCAATTATATGCTGGTGTGGACTGCATTTCCATGGTGTCAGATCTGCACGTGCAAGCTACTCCCAGCCTCCACCCAGCTAACATGAGTCACCTGCAGCCTATTTAAACCCAACTCTCATCCACAATCCTTGTTCACTCATACGAACCAACCGGACTGCTCCTTCAGTTACCTTGCTGCCTTGTCGTGCTAAGTGTCTGTTCTCTCATGTTTCATGGCCCCTCGTGGCTTGTTATTTTGCATTTTATTATTAAAGTTATCACCCAGCACTGGACCATTTCAGCTGCTGTGCGTTCTGGTTAAGCCTTTGCCGCATTATGACACCTTTTATTCTCTTTAACAGATCAGCCACACCAGCACTTGGCTTTCAGGATGTCCCAAAGTACAAAATGGACTATTAATATTGAAATGCAGGGAATGAGGCAGGCAATTTGCTTGCATAATTCAAGTATCTTATCACAATGCAACTGGAAAGAACTATCTAAGAAAATTAATGACTCAAATGCACCTTCCAAGTATAATGCTTCTCTCTGTTCTTTCCTTGCACAGATGACCTGACTGAAAGATGGTCTGTTCGCCTGAATATTGAAGGGGTGGAGCCAAGCATGAAGGCTGCAACATAAGGAGTCTCGAACAGGGGCACCTCACTGCGTTCCTCCCATCTCTCGAGGGTGACATGAACCGCCTTGTGGTCTCCCTGGCCACTGCTTGGATGCTCTGCAGCTCAGCCGGCTCGGAGAGAATCTTTCATTCCCGAGACCGTTCCGATATCAGAGTGGCCCACCGGGCGATCCCCATCGCTGGGGAGAGTTCAGCACAGGTAAATCGTACAGGCTGACACAGAACAGAGACAAAATCTGTGATAATCAAGGTCTGTAGCCTCTTAAGCACTGAATGCATGCTGCAGCTAGAGTTAATATATGTTAGAGTATGAGTTTTTTGTTGGAGTTTTGTTGACTGATTTTCGGTTGTTTCAATGGATTGCAATAAATAATTAAACGAATCCACCAAAACCAGCTGGAATTCTGAAACAAAATGCTGGAAAACGTTACCAGGATGCAGCCTACATGAGAAGGTATGAGGTCAGATAAAGTTGCATTGTTTTCTCTGGAGCATTCGAAGCTGAAAGGGAGAACTGAACGAAGTTCATAAAATTGAGAGAGGAATACTTGGGATCTTCTCCACAGCTTAGAAACGTCTAGAGGTTGGGGACATACATTTACCGTAAATTGAGAGAGGGGAAGTTTAAAGGCGATGTGGGTGTGCGTGGGGACGGGGAGCAAGCTTTTCACGCAGAGAGTGGTTGGTACTTAGAACTTGCTGCTAAGGGGAAGTAATGGAAGCGGACACAACAGAGGCATTTGAGAGCCGGTCAGACAGTCACAGGTACATACAGGGAACGGAGGGATGTGAATCACGTTGGGCAGCGGGGATTTAGTTTAATTCGGCAGTGCAGACACTGTGGGTTGAAGGGCCTGTTCCTGTGCTGGACTGTTCTATGTTTTCTGTTCTATGTTCTAATTCAGCAGGTCAGACAACATCCGTAGATGGAAAAGCAGTTAGTGTTTCATCTATTCTCTCCTTCTCAGTTCTCAGGAATGGCCTTTGAACTGAAATACTAATTGTTTCTCTCTTTCCACGCTTGTGACTTGGACTGCTGAGTGCTTCCAGTGTTTTCTCTTTTGATCTTCAAGCGTTAACTAACGTCCTCCTCTCTGCCCCAATTAGAAGTTCCTCTCCAGGTATGGATGGATGCAGCCTGTTGATTGGGAGGATGCTGCACAACACGTTGCGGCTGCAGCCGCAGATGAAGATCCGGCTCCGCCGGACCTGAAGAGCACTGTTGGAGAAGACACTGAGGTCCTGCATCAGATGGAGCCATCGCCAAACCAAGGCGCTGCGAGCCCGGCTTTTATTGAGGCATTGAAAGAGTTTCAGGAAAGCAATGGGCTGTCAGTTACTGGTGTTGTCGATGCGCCCACAAGGGAGGCAATGAATGTACCAAGATGTGGAGTACCAGACCAGAAGACCCCACCTCATGTCCCAGCGTCCCCTCATGCCACAGACAGGATCAGCCAGGCAGCTGAGAGCAGGGCCAACATGACCGGAAGCAAACTTGTCCGCAAGAAACGGTTTCTGCGCCGCTTCTTTCACGGCCAGAGGTCCAGAGGGAGGCGTATGGAGGTTGCCGATGGCAACGTTTCTGGCCTGGTCTTTGGCAAGCGCAGGCTGAGGTGGCGGCTGCTGAGCGAGGGTTACAGCTCTCAAATGTCAGTGACCGAGCAGCGAGCGGCCATCCGGCTGGCCTTCAGGCTCTGGAGCGAGGTCACACCCATAGACTTCGAGGAGGATCTGAGGTCATCGGTCGGTGCTGTGGACATCACGTTGGGATTTGGAACAGGTAATGGGGTCAGTGGGTCTCTGATCTCTTATTGAAACCAAAAGAATGGGATTACGTAGGATTAGGGAATTGAAGGTTTGGGGTGGATTTGATGAGCTAAAGAGCACGACCTTCCCAACCACTGAGAACATTTTCAAAGACCGGACTCAAGAAGGCGTCATCTATGATGAAGGACCCTCAACATCCCGGACATGCCCCCTTCTCATTACTTCCATCGAAGAGTTGATACAGAAGCCTGAAGACCCACACTAAACACGTTAGGAATAGCTTCTTACCCTCCACGATCAGATTTCTGATCAGTTCATGAGTCCATGAATATTACCACACTGTACCCCTATTTGCATTATCTATTTATCTTTTGTAACTTTACGGTAATTCTTTTGTCTGCCACAGAACAACACATTCCATGAAATATATTGTGATAGTCTAACCCGATTCTGATTCAGACTCAAATTTTGACTCATTGACTTTATTTGGCAAATATAATTATGAGCCATCAGGCTCCTGACCAGCATGTATAACTTTCCCCACCTCAACACTGAACTAATTCCAGTACTTATCGACTCACTTTCAAGGACTCTACAACACACGTTCTCAGTATTATTTACAGCATTTATTTATTGTTATTATTTTCTGAGTTTGCGTAGTTTCTTTTCTTTCGTACATTGGTTGTTTGTCAGTCTTTGTGTGTATTTTTTCATTGATTCTATTGTATTTCCTTGTTCTACTGTGAAATCCTGCAAGAAAATAAATATCATGGTTGTATATGGTGACATATATGTACGTAGATAATAACTTGACTTTGACTTTGAAGTCTGAACAGAGACCAGTGTTACTCTGGAGTTCTTTGCTTTACTGTGGCAGGAGTTGTTCTGGCCAAGGAGAACCTTGCACCAATGAAATATCAGAAGAAGAAAGTTACCGTTTTCAGTCCCATTGTGAACTTCCATCACTAGCTACCAACTCCATCTTGCTCATTGGCATCTGTATCAAACAAAAGCAGACCATTCCAAGAAATGGTTTCTTGACTCTGAGATGAACGTTGTTGCATGTACTCAGGCCAAGAAGAAGACCATGTGGCCATGGTGTAAGTACTATGTAAGTTATGGTCTATCTCTGCCACATCACCCGCTTCCGCTCCTCTGCTGCTGAACACATAATGCCTTTGTTGCCTTCATACTTGAAACATGTTCCAGAGCATTCTATTCACATTAAATTCAAACCCAATAACTCTACTAAATCTTACCCAGTCCTCATGACATCTGAACTTCTTCCTGACCTGTGACCCCTGACCCTCTCATCTCTCTTCCCTCTCTGGTTTCCTGCTGCACTTCTGCTTACGAGTCACGTCAGTGTGAATACTCTCAGCTTTGCCTCCTGATCCCTCCGTGGCCACACCTCTCCCTCTTTCACTCACACCTTCCAACCCTGAGCCTCTCTGAGCTCCTCCATTTCTGGTTTTCTGATCATTCCCGATTTTCATCTCTCACCAGTGCATGTTGTGCCTGCATCTGCCCAGAACCTAAGTTCTGGACTCCCCTCAAACCTCTCTGCTCCTTGGCCTCGCTTTCCTCCCATAAAGCACTCACCAAAAGCTCCCTCTCTGACTAAGCTTTGGGTTTTCTGCTCAAGGAATCCCTCCTTCAGCCCGTTGTTTGCTTTCACTCCTGTGAATTGTTCTGTCGTGCAAACACGAGGAAATCTGCAGATGCTGGAAATTCAAACAAGGCACACAAAATGCTGGTGGAACACAGCAGGCCAGGCAGCATCTATAGGGAGAAGCACTGTCGACGTTTTGGGGCGAGACCCTTCGTCAGGAAGGGTCTTGGCCCGAAAGGTTGTTCTGTCGTGTTGGCAGTGCTACATAAATGGAAGCTAGTGCTAGACACAAAATAAGCCCTGACACCAATCCAGGATTTGTGCAGCTTCTGATTGTTTACACCCATGTGGCCACCTTAATAAATAGCTCCTGCACCTAATAAAGTGACCATGTTCAACATCTTCTGCTGCTGTAGCAAGTCTCGACATGTTGTGCATTCAGACATGATCTTCTGCACACCTCTGTTGTTATCAGTGGTTATTTGATTTACTGTCGCCTTCCTGTCAGCTTGAGCTGTCTGGCCATTCTCAAAGTTCTAGGTAACTTTATTATCAAAGTACATATATGTCACTATATACAACCATGGGATTCGTTTTCTTGAGGGCACACACGGTACATCCAAGACTCAATGAAAGACTGCAGCCAACAGGACAGACATACAGCAGGACATGCAAACTACACTAATAGAAAAGAAATAATAATAATAATAAAATAAATAAGCAATAAATATCAAGAACATGAGATGAAGAGTCATTGAAAGTGAGTCCACAGGTTGTGGGAAATGCACTGTGATGGGGTGAGTGAAATTATCCCCAGTTGTTTCAGAGGGGCAGTAACTGTTCCTGAACCCGGTGGTGTGAGTCATGAGGCTCCTGTACCTTCTACTTGATGGCAGCAGCGAGAAGAGAATATGTCCTGGATGGTGGGGGTCCTTGATTATGGATGCTGTTTTCCTGTGACAGCTCTCTGTGCAGATGTGATACTCCTCTGACCCCTGCTAGTCACTGAAAGATTCTCCATTCTCTGTAAACTGTTGTGAAAATCCCAGGGCATCAGCAGTGTCTGAGATACTGATGCCGTCCAGCATCTACAATCATTCCATGGTCAACGTCACTTCGATCACATTTCTTCCCCATTCTGATGTTTGGGTCTGAACAACAACAGAACCTCTTACCAGTTCTGCATGCTTTTATGCATTGAGTTGCCGCCACGTGATTGGCTGATTAGATATTTGCATTAACGAGCAGGTGTACCTCATAAAGTGGCTACTAAGTATATATCTTGATCACTTTCCATTAATTCCTAGTACTTTGCTGTACACAGTTGACCTGATATCTATATAAATGCAAGCTATTTGGTTCTGCTGCAGTGTGTAAACTCATTTGCTAGACATCTTTTAGAAAACAGAAAGGCACACCTTTCTCTACCAGGACCTTTATTACTCAATGTCTAAGAATTTGAGGGCTGAGCCTGACATGCTGCTTAACCAGAAGTGAGGCAGGGATGATGTGGTATGGGGATGGGGGTGACTGGGTCAGGGGTCACAGGGGTTGAATAGGTCAAAGGTCACAGCATGGGGAGCAGTTCAGATTCATGGAGACTGAGCAGGACTCGGTGGTACAGGCACCAAATTTGAATTTAAAGTGAACAGAGCGCAGGTGCTTGTGCTCTGGAGAATGGAGGTAACAGAAGCGTAAAGTATTCAGTAGCCGAGAAGCAGAAGCAGGTTGTCTTGGTCTTGTGCGTACGCACAGCAATATCCATCTCAGGGTCAAGATTTTTGCTGTCTGTTTCGGTGTATGTATGATAAATAAATTAAATCTGAAGCTGAGTTCTGGTGCTCACCACTCATCTAAAATACGGCAGCCCTGAAGAGCCTAGTGATCTCTGCAGCAGTAAAAATTTCAACAATCTATTCTTCATCTGATTGATATCCTTTTCTCAGGGGTCTGTCTGTCTTCACTGGGCTCGAGGGGACTGTCTTAGCCCTTTCATTTGGAAATATTGTCCCAGATTTTCAGCTGTAATGATGGTAAAACTATGAATACCTCCTTGATTTTTAGCCTAATTATTATCTCCTGATGCAGAGCAACCCTGCAGATACTTGTAGACCCCTCCAGCAAGACCAACGCCAACTCAGGTTACTTATGAAAATCTTACTCAAGTTATACAAGGGGTGATTGATAAATTTGTGGCCTAAGGTAGAAGGATTCAATTTTAGAAAATCTAGCACATTTATTTTTCAACATAGTTCCCTCCTACATGTACACACTTAGTCCAGCGGTCATTACATGCACATGCAGTTCAACTCTTTGAGTGATTATGCAGAAAGTTTTAAGTTAATAACTCATGTCCTTCTACCTTAGGCTACGAACTTATCGATCACCCCTGATGAGTTATTAACTTCAAACTTTCTGCATAATCACTCAAAGAGTTAAACTGCATGTGCATGTAACGAGAGCTGTATAACTCATCCCCTTCTACCTTAGGCCACAAACTTATCAATCACCCCCCCCCCCACCCATGAAGATCAAGTGATTACTTATGCTTCACTGTTGTTCAATACCATCGTGTCACGAATGAATCATAATTACAGCATTCATAGGGCTTTTGGGGTAAGATACGGAATTAGATTGCCAGGCCTTTCTTCCGAGGCCGCCCAGGTCGGGACTCGGCCGGATTTGAACTCAGGACCACCTACCTCAGAGTCCAGTACTGATGCCACTACACCACCGGCTGGCCCTCTGGACCACGATAAGTGATCAGCAAATTACTTGGCTCAAGAGAGATAATCTTGTGAATGAATCGCAGGCACCACAGTAGCGTGGTAGCTAGCGCAACACTATTGCAGCTCCGGACATCGGTGTTCCGAGTTCAATTCTGACTGCACCTGTAAGGGTTAATTGGTCATTGTAACTTGCCCTGTGATTAGGCTAGGGTTAAATAGATGGGTCGCTGGGCGATGCAGCTTGTTGGCCCAGAAGGGCCTGTTCCATACTGCATCTCTAAAAGAAAATAAAAGTTCCTCGTAAATAGGGGCCACGGTAGTGCAGTGGTTAGCTCAATGCACCAGCACCAGCACCAGCTCTAAGATTGGGGTTTGATTCCCACCACAGCCTGTAAGGTGTTTGTATGTTTTACCCGTGAGTGTGTGGGTTGTCTTATTTCTTTCCACAATCCAAAGATGTACGGTTAAGGTTAATTAGTGAGTTGTGTGCATGCTATGATAAACAGCTTTAAGCTCCTCGGCATCCACATCACTGAGGACCTCCTGTGGTCTGTACAAACCAGTTGTGTGGTGACAAAGGCACAACAGCGCCTCTTTCACCTCAGACGGTTGAGGAAGTTTGGCATGGACCCCCAAATCCTAACAACTTCCTACAGGGGTACAATTGAGAGCATCCTGACTGGCTGCATCACTGCCTGGTGTGGGAACTGTACCTCCCTCAATTGCAGGGCTCTGCAGAGAGTGGTGTGGACAGCCCAGTGCATCTGTAGTTGTGAATTTCCCATCACTCAGGATACTTACAAGGACAGGTGTGCAAAAAGGGCACGTAGGATCACTGGGGACCCAAGCCATCCCAGCCACAGTCTATTCCAGCTGCTACCATCTGGGAAGCAGTACCGCAGCATAAAAGCCAGGACCACAGGCTCCGGGACAGCTTCTTCCACCAGGCCATCAGACTGATTAACTCATGCTGATTTGAGTGTACTCTATATTACATTCACTGTTCTATTTATTATGAATTACTATGATTGCACATTGCACATTTAGACGGAGATGCAACATAAAGATTTTTACTCCTCATGTTATGTGAAGGATGTGAGAAATTAAGTCAATTCATTGATGGTGCCAGAAGCATTTCGCTGTATGTTTCGATGGACATGTGACAAATGAAGCAAATCTTTGGGGTGGCACATTGGTATAAGCTGTTATGGCGCCAGTGACCCGGGTTCAATTCCACCACTGCCTGTAAGTAGTTTGTACATTCTCCCTGAACTTGCTCCCACATTTCAAAGACATACGGGTCAGTAGGTTAGTTGGTCACATGGGTGTAATTGGGCAGCGTGGGCTCGTTGGGCTGGTAGGGCCTGTTACCGCGCTGTCTCTCAAAATAAATAATTTTGTTTCGGGACTTAGAGGAAAAATGACAAAAAAACAGCAATGATATCTCAACTTGTCAACCAGATGTTTCAGAAGGGGTTGGAGAGATACACAGGGCAATTGGAACAAGATTTATCCATTTCAATATCACCATGGCTGATCTGCCCCAGTACTCATATCCTCACTGCCAGAAGATGTCCTGTGAATGAACTTTCACATTACTGCAAAGAAAAACCACATTTATCAGGATACTTCAGCCATTATTTCCAAGTTTGAAACTTTCCTCCAAGTGAGATTAAACAGCAAACTTCAAAAAGCTGTTTGAAACATGACAGAACAATGAGAGAGAGTGAGAAAAAGGTTGAGAGAAAGATTAAGAGAGAGAAAGAAATAATAGAGAGGGAGGAGATGGCGGTGAGAGAGAGAGAGGAGAGAGAAAGATGGAAAGAGAGAGAGGAGAGGGGGAGAGAGGGAGAAAGATGGAAAGAAAGAGAGGGGAGAGAGGGAGAAAGATGGAAAGAAAGAGAGGGGAGAGAGGGAGAAAGATGGAAAGAAAGAGAGTGGAGAGAGAGAGAGAGAGAGAGGAGAGAGGGAGAGAGGGGAGAGGGGAAGAGGGGAGAGGGGAAGAGAGACAGAGAGAGAAAGGAAGAAATATTTTAAACTGTCCTTTTTTCCTCAGGACGCCACCTAGGCTGCTCCCAGGCATTTGATGGGGCTGGCCAGGAGGTGGCGCACTCGTGGCAGAATGGAGCCATCCACTTTGACGACGATGAGCATTTCACCGCTGCCAACAGCAACCAGGGCATCAACCTGCTGAGGGTGAGCTCCCGGAGGATGATTCTCCAGGCTGGAGTACGTGGAAGGGGAAAGATGAGGGTTGGGCGGAGAAGGGTTAGAAGCAAAACCGAAAGCAAGAGTGAGCCAGCCGTGTTGCTGTAGTCAGTGTGACAGTGTCATCCCTATCCACAGTAATGAACAGTCATGGTTGCATTCGGTCCGTGATGACCATCCGAGCAGAGCGCCTGGAATGGGTGACAGATGAGAAAAGGTTAAGGGTGAGGTGCAATCATTCTGCAGTCCCCACAGAGAGAAGGTCGTAGATTACAACTGATTACAGTCACAGCGCCCAGTCAGACATTTAATCCACAACCAATCTCTTTAAAACAAACTATCTGAAGTGTGCTGTGTGCAAATTGCCCGTTGTAAGATATTGGAGCAGAATTAGGCCATTTGGCCCATCAAGTCTGCTGCGCCTTTTTGATCATGGTTGATCATTTCCCTCTCAACCCCATTCTCCTGCCTCCTTCCTGTAACCTTCAACACCCTGACTTACCAAGAATCCATCAACCTCAGCCTTAAATATACTAAATGACCTGGCCTCCACAGCCGCCTGTGGCATCGAATTCCACAAATTCTCTGACTTCTGGCTCAAGAAATTCCTCATCTCCGTTCTATTCTAAGGTTGTGCCTCCAGGTCCTAGACTCCCCCACTACAGGAAACATCCTCTCCACATCCACTCCATCATTGAAAGGTTTCAATGAGCTCCCCCTCATTCTTCTAAATTCCAGCGAATACAGGCCCATAGCCATAAAATGCTCTTCATACCATAAGCATTTCAATCCCGGGAATCCGTTTCATGACCATCCTTTGAACCGCTTCCAATGTCAGCACATCCTTTCTTAGATAAGGGGCCCAAAACAGCCCACAATACAAGTGAGGCCTCACTGGTGCCTTACAAAGCCTCATTACATCCTTGTTTTTATATTCTAGTCCTCTCAAAATGAAGGCTGACATCGCATTTGCTTTCTTCACCAGCAATTCAACCTGCAAACTAACCTTTAGGGAATCATGCGCAAAGACTCCCAAGCCCCTTTGCACCTCAGATTTTTGAAATTTCTCCCTGTTTCGAACATGGAATATACTTCTATTCATTCTACCAAAGTGCGTGACCATACACTTACAGACACTGTATTCCATTTGCCACTCCTTTGCCCATTCATCTAATCTGTCTGAGTCCTTCTGCATCTTCCTAATACACTCAGTGGTCATGTTATTAGGTATAGTAGAACCTGGTGTGATCTTCTGCTGCTGTGGCCCATCCACTTGAAGGTTCGATGTGTTGTGCAGTGAGAGGTGTTCTTGTGATGCACGGTAATTTGCATTCCTGTCACCTCTCGCCAGCTTGAACCAGTCTGACAATTGCCCTCTGACCTCTCTCATTAACAAGGCGTTTTCACCCACAGAACGGCTGCTCACTGGATGTTTTTTGCTTCTCGCACCATTCTCTGTAAACCCTAGAGACTGTTGTGCATGAAAATCCCAGGAGATCAGCAGTTGCTGAGTTCCTCAAATCGCCCCGCCTGGCACCAACAGTCTTTGAATTGTCAATGTCACATTTCTTCCCCATTCTGATGTTTGATCTGAATAACAACTGAACCTCTTGACCATGTCTGCATGCTTTTGAATTGCTGTTACATGACTGGTTGATTAGATATTTGCATTAATGAGCGGGTGTACAGCTGTTATCTCATAAAGTAGACACTGAGTGTACATAGAACATAGAAGCTTAGAAACCTACAACACATTACAGGCCCTTCGGCCCACAATGTTGTGCCGACCATGTAACCTACTCTAGAAACTGCCTAGAGTTTCCCTACTGCATAGCCCTCTATTTTTATAAGCTCCATGTACCTATCTAAGAGTCCCTATTGTATCTACTTCCACCCCCATCACTGGCAGTGCATTCCATACACCCACCATTCTTTGTGTGAAAAACTTACCTCTGAAATTCCTTCTGTACCTACTTCCAAACACCTTAAAGCTATGCCCCTCACGTTAGCTTCAGCCCTGGGAAAAAGCCTTTGGCTATCCACATGATCAATGCCTCTCATCACCTCATACCTACACATAAATACTTTATAATATACCAATGTACATAATCAAAGGGACGTGAAAGATCAGAATCAGAATCAGAATCAGACTTTAATCGCCAAGTACCTATGCACATACAAGGAATTTACTTCCGGCAGATGTTGTCTCTCTGCTCATAACAATAATAATGATAAATATAAATGAAAATATAGATTATACATACAGGTAGTGCAATCCAAGTAATAGTTAGCCGACAGTTAACCGGCAGTTAACTGTTCAGCAAAGTGACCGCAGTAGGGAAAAAACTTCTCCAGTGCCTATTAGTCTTAGTCTGGAGGGATCTGAAGCGCCTACCAGACGGAAGCAGATCAAACAGTCCGTGCGCAGGATGGGAGGAGTCCTTTATGATGTTCCCCGCCCTCTTCTTCAACCTGGAATAGTACAGGTCCACAATAGAGGGCAGGGAGGCTCCAATAATGCGCTCGGCAGTCCTCACTGTGCGCTGTAGTCTGGTTCTATCCTGCTTGGTGGCGGCTCCAAACCACACAATGATGGAGGTGCACAGGACAGACTCAATGACTGCAGTGTAGAACTGCAGCAGCAATTCCTGAGGCAGACCGTATTTCCTCAAGAGCCGCAGGAAATACATCCGCTGCTGGGCCTTCTTCAGGATGGAGCTGATGTTCTGCTCCCACTTCAGATCCTGAGAGATGGTGGTTCCCAGGAACCTGAAGTTCTCCACGGTGGACACAGGGCTGCTGAGGACTGTGAAGGGAGACATAGCGGGGGGATGTCTCCTGAAATCCACTATCATCTCCTTTGTCTTGAGCGTGTTCAGCTCCAGATTGTTCCGACTGCACCAGAGCACCAGTTGGTCCACCTGCTGTCGATATGCAGACTCATCACTATTCTGGATGAGTCCGATGATGGTAGTGTCGCCTGCAAACTTCAAAAGCTTCACATAGGGGTTGGAGGAGGTGCAGTCATTGGTGTAGAGGGAGAAATACCTTTAAGCGTTAAGTGGAGAGCTGGAGAAGGCTGGGTTTCTGCTTTAGGAAGAGAAGATGAGTTTTCACACTGCCTGGAGATATTGACCCAGTCCTCAAAGATCAGAGGTAACTGACGTAGAATTAGAGTGAAACTCTAATAATCTGCTTTCTGGTTCTTCAGGAATGCTGACACAGTGGACTTCCCGCAATCTCTCCAAGCAGTTGTGGCTGTACTTCCCAGACTCCCTTTAACACAGTCGTCCGCAACCTCGGGTCTGTGGAGCTTAGGGGACTGAAGGGTAATCTTACAGAGGTGTATAAGTCACGAGGGCCATAGATGGGGTAAATGTACCTAATCTTTTTCCCAGGGCAAGTGAGGTGAGGGGGGGATAGATTTAATGGAGATTTAAAGAATAAAAGATTTAAGTGCTTCTACTTCCTCATGAGGTTAAAGAAATTTGGCACTTCCTTCTTGACCCTTACCAGTTTTTAATCAGCACACCACAGAAATCATTCTTTCTGGATGAATCAAGACTTGGTATGGCTTCGGCTCTGCCTGAGGCTGAAACAAATAGGAGAGAGTTATGGACACAGTTTACCACATCATGGATACCAGCCTCCCCTCCGTGGACCCTGTCTACACTTCTCACTGCCTCAGCAAAGCAGCCAATGTAATCAAAGACCCCGCCCACTCTGGATATTCTCTCTTCTCTCCTATCCCATCAGGCAGAAGATACAAAAGCCTGAAAGCACGTACTACTAGGTTCAAGGACAGCTTCTACCCTGCTGTTACAGGACCTGTCACCTCAAAATCCACCTCATTATAATCTTTCATCTTACTGGTTACCGGTACTGCACTTTCTCTGTAGCTGAAACACTTTATTCTGCAGTCTGTTATTGATTTCCCTGGCTCTACCTCAATGCACTGTGTAATGAATAGATCTATATGGACAGTATGCAAGACAAGTTTTTCACTGTAGCTTGGTACAATAATAAAGTGAGTCCAATTCCAATTTAAAAGGCATTTGAATAAGTACCATGGATAGAAAAAGTTTATAACAGCGATTCCCAACATTTTATGTCATTACGAATACCATTAAGCAAGGGGTCCATTAGAAACGTTTAGAAGGATATAGGTCAAACACAGAAAGATAGAAAACATACAGCACCATACAGGCCCTTCGGCCCACAAAGCTGTGCCAAATATGTCCTTACCTTAGAAATTACCTAGGCTTACCCATAGTCCTCTATTTTTCTAAGCTCCATGCATCTATCCAGGAGTTTCTTAAAAGAC
This sequence comes from Hemitrygon akajei, assembly GCF_048418815.1. Taxonomy (NCBI): domain Eukaryota; kingdom Metazoa; phylum Chordata; class Chondrichthyes; order Myliobatiformes; family Dasyatidae; genus Hemitrygon; species Hemitrygon akajei. Next base: position 200,347,956 of record NC_133124.1, read on the forward strand.
CCTATTGTATCCACCTCCACCACTGTTGCTGGCAGTCCATTCCACGCACTCACCACTCTCTGAGTAAAAAAACTTACCCTTGACATCTCCTCTGCACCTACTTCCCAGCACCTTAAAACTGTGCCCTCTCGCGCTAGCCATTTCAGCCCCGGGAAAAAGCGTCTGACTATCCACACGATCAATGCCTCTCATCATCTTATACACCTCTATCAGGTCACCTCTCATCCTCTGTTGCTCCAAGGAGAAAAGGCTGAGTTCACTCAACTTGTTTTCATAAGGCATGCTCCCCAATCCAGGTGACATCCTTGTAAATCTCCTCTGCACCCTTTCTATGGTTTCCACATCCTTCCTGTAGTGAGGCGACCAGAACTGAGCACAGTACTCCAAGTGGGGTCTGACCAGGGTCCTATATAGCTGCAACATTACCTCTCGGCTCCTAAACTCAATCCCACGATTGATGAAGGCCAATACACTGTACCACAGACTCAAACTGCGCAGCTGCTTTGAGCGTCCTATGGACTCGGACCCCAAGATCCCTCTGATCCTCCACTCTGCCAAGTGTAGGCTTAGGGGGACACTTTGGTCCATGTGGACAATTTGGGCTGAAAGGCCCGGTTCCACGATCTGTGACTTGAAGGAAGATTTTTGACAGCTGGACAGATGAAGTGGTTACCATCAGCAAAGCAAGGGAGAAAGACGAACAGTAACTCGTGAAGGATAATGTCTGACGGGAAGGGACATGACACCGATGAGTGTGACCGAGTGGTCATGTTTCTGAGCACGGAGCAGGACCTCTGGCTTTGAATCACTCCCTTGTCGGCTGAACAGTTCCCTGGTTCTCGGCCTAACTCCCAGCGTGAGGTGGAATTCTGCTGCCATTTGTTGTTTCAGGTGGCAGTGCATGAGGTTGGTCACGTCCTGGGCTTGCCTCACACGTTCATCAGGGGGTCAGTGATGCAGCCCAACTACAGTGCAGAGGGCAGAGACGCGGAGCTGGCTGGGACTGACAGGAAAGCCATCCAGCAGCTGTACGGTGAGCAATCTCACTCATTGGCGGGAACTCATGCACTGGAAACTTGCTTCTGAGTTATTTTAGACCACAAGACAGAGGAACAGAATTAGGCCATTCAGCCCATTGAATCTGCTCCACCATTCCATCATGGCTGATTCATTATCCCCCTCAACCTCATTCTCCTGCCTTCTCCCAGTAACCTTTGACCCCCTTAATTAAACAAGAACCTTTTAAGAGCCTCTGCTTTAAATACACCCAGTTACTTGGTCTCCGCAGCTGTCAGTGGCAATGAATTCAACAGGTTCACCATTCCCTGGCTAAAAAAAAAAATCCTCCTCATCTCTGTTCTAAAACTCCAAGAGGACCACGACCTCGTTGTGGTTTGGAGGCTCGCGTGCCTCAGCGACGCGGAGAGCTATGTTGGCTGGAGCCAGGGCTTTTTGCTTTGGCCCCTAATAGGGTCACCCATGCCAAACAGGTCAAAGGGTAGGGGCCAGACTAAGAGTGGTCCACCAGTCCTCCAGGTTCAGGGGTTTAACTCAGAACTAACAACCCTGACTGGCAAAACAAAACCGTTGTGGTAACAGCAATGACGAATCCTTCTACACCTGTGTGTGAGGGTATTCCTGAGCCTGCACCCAGGACTTGCATGACTGACAGTAGTGACAACGGAGCTACTGACGCTGAACACCACTAGAGATGGAGGACCTTCGCTGCTGTCCTAAACACCAATTGTATAACAGACAGTAAGTAGTCTGTCCCAATGGGATGTCCATCTATTCTGAGTCTGTGCCCTCTAATCCTAGGCTCCCCCACTGATGGAAGCATCCTCTCTACATCCACTCTCTCTAGGCCTTTCAGCCTTCCAGGTAGTTGTTCAAGCACAGAGTGTCCTTGTGATGGAGGAGACGGACTGCAGCCTTGTGTTGAAGGTGCTTCCGACAGGGCGAGCAGTGTGTCTGCTTCACAGCCCCAGAGATCCAGGTTCGATCCTGACCCCTGGAGATGTCTGCGTGGAGTTTGCACGTTCTCCCCATGAATGTATGGGCTAACTTGGGTGCGCGGTTCCCTCCCACATTACAAGGACGTACGGATTGGTAGGTTAATAGTCTGTTGTAAATTACTCCACGGACACTGGGGTGACAAAAGAATCCGGGAGGGTATGAATGGGTGTGTGAGAGAATGGGTTATGGCAGGAGTACCCAATCTTTATGCTGTGGACCTTGACCATTAACCGAGGGGTCTGTGGAACCCCTGTGTTTCGGGGAAGTACCTGAGTGTGAGCTATTGATTCCATCTGACTATTTCCTTTGGATATAAAGGAACCTACTTTGTCCCATTGACTCCTCATTGGCTTACAGACGATCCAGTTCCTCCACTAATTTTTCCAGTAATCTCTGCTCCCCACATTCCCATCTCCTCCTGTTTCTGCCTCTCTACACCCCAGCATCAATTTACAGTGGCAGATTAACCTACCAACCCCGCCTCTTTGAGATTTGGGAGGAAACCAGTGCAGCCGGGACAACGTACGGACTCCTCTTCCACTGCACCGGAGGCCATATTGAACCAGGGTCACTGCTAGCTGTGTTGACTCGATGGGCTGAATGGTCTTCTTTGCTGTTATGAGAAAAAGTGTCATAATGTTGTCCAAGCAGGGAAAAGGGGAGGAGATCAGGACGTCACTGAACGTACTCCACCTGTCTCTGAACATCTCATTTCTCCTGGTGACATTCACCAGGGCGAATGTCTCTCCTTTCCTGAGACCTTCACCACTTACCTTCTCCCCTCTGTGACCAGGTGTATGTGAGGGGCCATTCGACACTGTCTTCGACTGGGTCCGAAGAGAGAGGGGCCCAGATGGCAAACTGGTCGTTGCCTTTAACACGTACTTCTTCCGAGACAGTTGGTACTGGATGTACGAGAACCGTAACAACCGGACCCGGTACGGGGACCCGCTGCCCATCTGCACCGGCTGGCATGGCATCCCCGGGGCGGGCATTGATGCCTTCGTGCACGTCTGCACGAGGTCCAAGGATGCCGCCTACTTTTTCAAAGGTAGTGGACGCAACAGTTTGTGTAACATTCTTTTGTGTAGGAAAGCTTTCCAAACCACTTCGTCTGTATGAAATGCAACGATGCGCCTCACGTGGAGACAATAATTTAGTTTGGAGAGGCAGGTTTGAAGGAGGAAAATGCAATAAAGAAACATTGAGATGGACTGACAGAAACATACACCAGGGAAACAGACACGAGCTTCTGCAGATACTGGAAATCTTGAGCAACACACACAGAGTGTTGGAGGAATTCAACAGGTCAGGCCGCATCTATGGAGAGAAAAGACCAGGTGGCATTTTGAGCTGAGACCATTCCTCAAGACCTTTATCAGGAAAACAGCCCTTTCAGCTTACTGATACAGTGCTGACAACCAGGTGAATGATTCTTGCTCAGTAAGGACATCAAAGATTATGGGGAAAAGGCATGATGGAATGACAGAGCAGACTTGATGGGCTGAATGGCCTAATTCTGCTCCTATATCTTCTGCTCATGGAATGGGACTAGCTAGTTAAGAAGCTTGGGCAGCATGGATGAGTTGGGCCAAATGGACTGTTTCTGTGCTGAATTGCTCTATGACTCTGTATGTTCCGGAGAAAGATCAGCTCGGGGCCCAGGTGGCCGAGGCACTGCCTCCAGCTGTGGAGGGACTAAATTCAGGGGTTTAGAGACCAGGACTAGAAGAGGGCAGAGAGGCCAGGGGCCTGTGAAATGAGAACACAAGGGATCAATGCCAGACAAGAGTTTGAAAACAATGAATATTTTGAATCAGCGTGATGCTTAACCAATAGCAGGAATACTCGGTGACCTTGGGGAAGCTGCATAAAGAGAGTTGGTATAGCATAAGGGGACAGCAAAGTTATTTTTCCACCTCTTTTTTCTTCTCCCCTCCCCTTTCCTTCTTAATTAATTCTCGTTTTGGCCTCTTGCCTCTTCTCTTCACCTGCCTATCACCTCCCCTGTTGCCCCTCTTGCTTCCCTGTCTCCTATGGTCCACTCTCCTCTCCTATCAGATTCCTTCTTCTCCAGCCCTTTACCTTTCCCACCCACCTGGCTTCACCCATCACCTTCTAGCTTGTCCACCTAACCTCCCCCCCACTTTTATATTCTGGCACCTTCCCCATTCCTTACCAGTCCTGATGAAGGGTCTTTGCCTGAAACGGCGACTGTTCATTCATTTCCACAGATGCCGCCTGACCTGCTGAGTTCCTCCAGCATTTTGTGTGTGTTGCTCTGGATTTCCAGCACCTGCAGGCTTCTGTCTCCTCTTTAACCAGAAGTACAACATGGTGGCTATGTCAGTTTATTTGGGCACTATCAGTGCAGAAAAGTTCGGAAAAACTTCCTCTCATGTTCAGTGGTTTAAGTCAGGCTAAAACAAAGCAATGCTGAGAACCAACTCAGCATCTGTGTTCGTTATTTTAAAAAAAAAATTTCAGTGTTCTTTGATGTGTCTGATCTTGTCCCTGACCAATTATTGTACTTCAAAATAGAGTTTTTAATCACTCAGGCGTAACCAGGTTTTAAATTATTTAAAGTGTATAAGATGCAGAACTATTTACAAAATGTCAGAGGAACTCAGCAGTTCAGGCAGCATCTATGGACAGGAATTATCAGGTTATATTCTGGGCCGAGACCCTTCCTCTGAATGTGTTGCTCTGGATTTTCAATACCTGCAGAATCCCTTGTGTTGATGCAGAACTAGTTTTTAGTTTTATTGGGGAGCAGTCATCACACACACACACACACACACACACACACGCACGCACGCGTGCACGCGCGCGCGCGCACGCACACACACACACACACACACACACACACACACACACACACACACACACACACACACACACACACACACACACACACACACACACACACACACACACACACACACACACACACCCTAAATCTTCCTTCACGTGTTTGACAGGAACTCAGTACTGGAGGTACGACAATGTAAATGATCGGGCCTACACACAGGACTCGCATGGTGTGAGTTATCCCAGGCTCATCTCCAGTGGATTCCCTGGCATCACCGGTCCAATTAATGCAGCCTTCTTCGACAGACGTGACCAGGGTATTTACTTCTTCAAGGACAGCATGGTGAGCATTACTTCACTACCTTACTGACGTTACCCTTCCTCTCTCCACTCTCTGTCAATGGAAACTGGCTGCGACACGGATGAGTGTTTACCAGATTGCAAAAACCTATTAAAACTAATTAGCTTGATACCATGGTCTGCAAGGGTTTCCTGTAAATTCCTGTAATACACTGCAGCTGATTTAATTCTGAGCCTAATAGTACTCCTAATTCTTGGAAGTACATTAACAATGATTCATTTCTTCGTTACACTTCAAGCATTAACACTGACATCCATAGTAAATAACTGTATGTTCTGATTTGTAAAATTGTTTTTGCACATCTGGCTAGCAGAGAATTAATCCATCAATTACAAAGCAAACAACCATTCTGTTAATGGCCCAAATAATAAAAATACGTAGATTTGACTGGAATAGTCCAGGCTGATACTCTTGTACAGGGAATGTTGTGCTTTCAAAAGTGAAATCTTTTAAATAAGACATTAGTCTCAAGCTTATATTTCTCAGTCAGATGGGCTTATGATCCCATGGTATTATTGTGAAGAAATCCTGGGCAATGTTTATTTCGCAAGAAAAAGGAGATACGACACATGTCCTTCCATCCATAGAACCATAGAACATTACAGCACAGAAACAGGCCTTTTGGCCCTTCTTGGCTGTGCTGAACTATTTTTCTGCCTAGTCCCACTGACCTGCACCTGGGCCACATCCCTCCATACACCTCTCATCCATGTACCTGTCCAAGTTTTTCTTAAATGTTAAAAGTGAACTCACATTTACCACTTTATCTGGCAGCTCATTCCACACTCCCACCACTCTCTGTATGAAGAAGCCCCCCCCCCATGTTCCCTTTAAACTTTTCCCCCTTCAGCCTTAACCCATGTCCTCTGGTTTTTTTCTACCCTAACCTCAATACTTTGATTTATAAAGGCCAATGTACCAAGAGCTCTCTTTACTACCCTATCTACCTGTGATGCCACTTTTAGGGAATTATGTATCTGTATTCTCAGATCCCTCTGTTCTACTGCACTCCTCAGTGTCCTACCATTTACCTTGTATGTTCCACCCTGGGTTTTCCTTCCAAAGTGCAACACCTCACACTTGTCTGTATTAAACTCCATCTGCCATTTTTCAGCCCATTTTTCCAGCCGGTCCTTTCCTTTCACCATCCAGGGCCCCAGGTGAAGCAGTGATTCACCTGAACTTCTGCAAGTCTAGTGGACTGCACGTTGTGCTCAGTGTAGTCCCCTCAAGAAAGGAGATCGCTTTGCGGTGCACCTGCATTCAGTCCGCAAGGGTGACCCTGAGCCTCTGGTTACCTGTCACTTGAGTTTCCTGCCCCCTCCCTCTCTTTCTGTATGTGGTTTCCTTCACTGTTGCAATGAAGTCCAACGCAAGCTTAATAAACAACACCTCAACTTCAGTCTGGGCACACAACAGCCTTTAGGCCTCAGTACTGAATTTGCCAACTTCAGGTCGCCACTTCCTTTCCGTTTCTATCAGAACTGGCCATTTCTGCCCACAATCCATCTCTGGATAAGTGTCGTCCCTCTCTAATTTAGGGCCAGTTTTGGTCTTTCTGGTAAAATAGTCCGACTAGATAGGCATCTGCTTCAGCTCTGCTGTTACCAACACCGAACAGACGAGAAAGCAGAACCTGGTTCAAAATTGCCACATCAACTCAGTTGGTCTCACCCTATCAGAGATATTCCCGCTGTTTGACCTCACTATCAGAGACATTCCCTCTGTTTGACCTCACTATCAGAGACATTCCCTCTGTTCGACCTCACTATCAGAGATATTCCCTCTGTTCGACCTCACTATCAGAGATATTCCCGCTGTTTGACCTCACTATCAGAGACATTCCCTCTGTTTGACCTCACTATCAGAAATATTCCTGCTGTTTGACCTCACTATCAGAGACATTCCCTCTGTTCAACCTCACTATCAGAGATATTCCCTCTGTTTGACCTCACTATCAGAGATATTCCCTCTGTTTGACCTCACTAGATATTCCCGCTGTTCGACCTCACTATCAGAGATATTCCCTCTGTTTGACCTCACTAAAATATTCCCGCTGTTCGACCTCACTATCAGAGATATTCCCGCTGTTTGACCTCACTATCAGAGATATTCCCTCTGTTTGACCTCACTATCAGAGATATTCCCGCTGTTTGACCTCACTATCAGAGATATTCCCGCTGTTTGACCTCACTATCAGATATTCCCTCTGTTTGACCTCACTATCAGAGATATTCCTGCTGTTTGACCTCACTATCAGAGATATTCCCTCTGTTTGACCTCACTATCAGATATTCCCGCTGTTCGACCTCACTATCAGAGATATTCCCGCTGTTTGACCTCACTATCAGAAATATTCCGACTGTTTGACCTCACTATCAGAGACATTCTCTCTGTTCGACCTCACTAAAATATTCCCGCTGTTCGACCTCACTATCAGAGATATTCCCTCTGTTTGACCTCACTATCAGAGATATTCCCGCTGTTCGACCTCACTATCAGAGATATTCCCGCTGTTTGACCTCACTATCAGAGATATTCCCTCTGTTTGACCTCACTATCAGATATTCCCGCTGTTCGACCTCACTATCAGAGATATTCCCGCTGTTTGACCTCACTATCAGAGATATTCCCTCTGTTTGACCTCACTATCAGAGATATTCCCTCTGTTCGACCTCACTATCAGAGATATTCCCTCTGTTTGACCTCACTATCAGAGATATTCCCGCTGTTCGACCTCACTATCAGAGATATTCCCGCTGTTTGACCTCACCTTCTCTGGTAAGATGGCTGTGTGCTTAGATACAGGGTCAACCAGAGATGCTGATGTCTTTTGTAAATGAATGTTTTACGAATGCAAGTCCCTGCTGGACATTAAGAACTTGAAATACTGCAGGTCTACTCCATCAGCGAATTGCTTGTTGGTGGGGAAACTGACAGAGCTGGACTTGGTGCGGACTGTGATGCAGCCTGCGACAGAGAGGCTTCAGTGCATGAAGCAGTCTAACGGGACTGATCACCTTAGTCGCTTTTCTTCCGATCGCAGAACTCTGTTGGACGATAGCGATGTGGAATACTGCAAGTGCAATCCATTGGTCTGTTGGCGGATGGTTGGGTGTGGATGGCAAGGGAGCTGGATAACCTCAGTCATAGTGAGAACTGGGTCTCAAGCTGCAATGTCATGTGTTTGCAGCCGCAGAGGGAGAGGTGTCGGTGTCAGGTGCTCTCCCGGAGTGCCAGAGGTGGTGTGGCATGTCCATGCTAGAGTGGGAGCTGCCCCCAGTGCTCGCTCAGCAGAAGGGAAAGTGTATTGTGTTTGACTGCAGACTGCTGCACCATTCATGGACTCAGGGACTTGGACTATTTTTTTTGTGTGACTGTATTTTACTGCTATCTTATACAAGTATGTCCCTTGTGCTGTGTATGACTGTTGGTATCTTGTTTTGTACCCTGGCCCCAGAGTAACGATGTTTCGTTTAACTGTATTCATGGGCATTCCTATATGGTAGAATGACAATTAAACTTGAACCTTCTCCACTGCTCAAAACTAACTGTTTTTCCTCTTTCTCAATCCTGAAGAAGGGTCTCTGTTCTAAAACATTAACTGGTTCTTTTTCTACAGATGCTGCCTGACCTGTTGAGTGTTCCCAGCATTTTCTGTTTTAACTTCAGATTTCCAGCATCTGCATTTGTTTTTCTGTTTTTCGATCACTGAACAGACTGCCTGGACATTACCGCATTACATTGTTGTGGGCAAAGTGGCTGCCTTGTTTCCCACACTACAACACTGACCATAAGACATAGGGGCAGAATCAGGCTATTCATCCCATTGAGTATGCGCTGCATTTCCATCATGGCTGATTTATTTGACCTCACAACCTCGATCTCCTGTCTTCTCCATGTAACCTTCGATGCCCTTACTTATCAAAAGCTATCAACTTCTGTTTTAAACAAAGACGGCCTCCACAGCTGCCTGTGGCAATGAATTCCACAGATTCACCACCCTCTGGCTAAAGAAATTCCTCCTTATCTCTGTTCTAAAGGGACTTCCTTGTACTTTGAGGATATTCCCTCTGTCCTAGACTCCCCCACTACTGGAAACATCCTCTCAATGTCCACTCTATCTCAGCCTTTCAATGAAGCCCTCCCCTCATTCTTCGAAACTCCAGCAAACTCCAGCAGGTCCAGAGCCATTAAACATTCCCCATACGTTAACCCATTCATTCCCAGGATCATTCTCGAGAACCTCCTCTGGACCTTCTCCAATGCCAGCACACCTCTGAGATCAATAAAGTATCTGTCTAGTTCTATACCTATCTATCTATCTATCTATCTATCTATCTATCTATCTATCTATCTATCTATCTATCTATCTTTTCTTAGATAACCTGTTCACAACTAACCACACTTCAGTTCAAAATGCTTGGGGACATTCTGATAGGAATGAAAATATGACCAATGTACATAAATGCAACTCTCCTTTCAACACCCAATGGCAATCTAAACAATTCCTGGAAAGAGTAATTTGGTCAAAGTACCTTATGAGCACAAGAGGAATTGTTCTACAGTGGGGCTTCCATTGACTCCTGGCTGGTGACCATTCAGTATGGTCGCTGGTACCTGATGAGTTCAAGTCAATGATGGAACTTAAACAGCATCGCTGGTTCGCAAAGCCAGAAATCACGGAGATGAATTATGTTTCTTCTGAAGGAAAATATGAAGCTTCAAATTTATTCAAATCACAATTAAACAACAACTCAGCAAAGGGCAGGTTAATACCTGCCTATTCCCTGCTGGGTATGTCCTCCTCCTCTGCCGGTTACAACTCATACTGTCCTTTCATTGGAGACACAAGAGTCTGCAGATACTGGAATCTGAAACAACATACAGGAAGCAGGAGGAACTCAGCGGGTCAGGCAGCATCTGTGGAGGGAAATGGACAGTTGGCATTTTGGGCTGAGACACTTTATAATCTATTTTTTTTTGTTATGTTCTCACCCTGTAACTGCTTCCATTCACTTACTATCCCGATATTTTTGTTTACCGCTATCCTCCTGCTTGCCCCGGTTTTACCCCATCAGACACATCCCCCCCCTCCCCAAGCTCCCTGCAGCTAAAAATCTTCTTTTGTCTGGGTGGTTCTGACCAAGGGTTTTTGACCTGAAATATTTGCTGTGTTTCTCTTCCCACAGAGGTGACCTGACCTGGGGTGTATTTCCTGCATTTTCTGTGTTTTTTCTCTGTCATCGTCAATAGAAATCTTCTCAGATCTCCACCATGCTCTGGTTCCAACAGGTCACTGCATTTAATGTCAACGCTAACCTGAGGGTCCCTGGCTTCCCTAAAAGGATCACTGATGTCTTCCCACCTGTGGACCCGGGAGATCATCCGTTAGGCAACCTGGACGCTGTGTATTATTCCTACACCCACCGGGCCATCTTCTTCCTCAAGGGTATTTACTTCTGGAGGGTGATAAACAGGCGCGACCGGCTGACCAACCCCAGCCTGCCCTACAACGGCCTCTGGCCCAAGCGTAAGGTCAGTGAGCAGTGGCTGGATATCTGCAACGTGCACACGTCTACCCTGACATGAAGCCAGAGACCCACTCCACCAGGACAGCGTTGGAGAAGGATGGTGCAAAGAGACACCGAGGGAACGATGAACTATAATTCTTACATTTCCACTCCTGAAAAGCAGCACCAGGAGGAGACCTCCCTAAGCTCTTTGTACTTTTGAACTTCATGGAGTGAAGGGAGCATTCTGCTGCACTGAACTCACAAGGCTTTGGTCTGGTCTGTTATCCCTGGAGATGCCTCTAGTAGAATATTACAACAAAATTCATATATAATTTTTGAGTTTCTCGCAATTGAATGACTCTTACTACCCTACTAATGTCCCAATTGTAACTTGAGTTTGCGCAGTGCTGGAATTCACTGACTCTTCCTTGCTATGAGTTAGAAGGGCCATTTTATTGTACTAGTAGGCAGGCTACCTTGCTGGAATCCTTGTGACCCTCACACATGGTCATATACTCTTCTTCTACGTGTAGGGCTCTCAGTACCAGTACCTGTGGTAGTAACTGTTCAGGCTAACAAAATGGCTTCTCTCTATTGTTATAATGAAATGGCTTCTCTGTTATTTCATGCTGTAATGGGTTTCCATGTCTGGAATGTTTGGGTTATGACTGCGGATAATGGGGGGTGAACTAACCAATGGAGAATGGTTATGCTATCTTGTATGTGTAAGCTGACCGGGAGTACGTGGTCTTTTTCGGGAGGCGAGCGAGGAGGACGGACATGTGAGGAGTGGACAGCGGTTCCAGGGCAGCGGATACCGGTCGTCGGCAGTTCGGACAGTGGCCGAAGACTCGGAAGGTTGTTGTGGATGGAACCGGAGGCGTGAGCGTATTAAAATATTATGTGCACAAACTGATAAACTGACTGATTTGGTGCCTTTAGGTTATCTGTTTCTACTAACCCATCACTAAGAAATAACTATAAAGTGCAATTATTTACTCACCTTTAGTGTGTTGTCTGATATTTGTGTTGCGAGCGTGTACTGGGGGGGCATTCCACCGTATTTACACCGAAGTATCGCACTATTGGCGAGGTGACGGCGGTTCACCCGAGGTGAATGGGGGTAAGTTGGTGGCACAGATGCTACGTATGTATTAGTAAAACTATTACAGTTTTGTGTAGCTCAACACATCTTACAAACCTAGTGGGATGCATTTTGCTCAGTAACAGAAGGTCATGCTCTAGAATTGTCAAATCAGCTTCCTGTTGATTGCAATTTCCTGGTAAACATTTACACTTATCAGATCTGTTGTGTATTGCGGGTTTCTCTGCACTGGTCTCCTGGTCTCACTCGCATTTATTCATTCACACCCAGAATGTTCAGTAAAACACAACTCTTTGTTGTGGCAGCCACTTTCCAAATTAAGCTGCAAATGAGGATTGAGAACAGAGAATAGTGTGACTCCCGGTAGCAATGTTGATGGCATACTATCCCAAGGTTGCAGCTTGCTTTAAGAGACAGTATGCATTCAGAAAATTACAGTCAAGGTCAAACTAAATTTATTATCAAAGTACATATATGCCACCATATACAGTACAACCCTGAGGTCCATTTTCTTGCGGGCATTCACAGTAAATACAAAGAAACACAACAGAAGGCCCCACACAACAAGGCAGACAAACGACCGATATACAAGAGACAGCAATACAAAAGGAAACAAAAACAAACAAAATAATAATATTAAGGCAGCAATAAATACCGAGAACATGAGACGAAGAAAGTGAGTCCATTGGTTGGGAAAGTGCTACCTTACATCCGAGACTCACACTAACTCCATGCTGGTTTGAAAAAGAAATTAAAGTGCTCGTGATTCCTTCTTAATCGTAGAAGTTTCAACCCATGATGGCTGTTTGTATCGTGACATTGTGTTGTTTTGTTACAGTTGTGCACAGAATGCATTGAAGAAAGACAACACACAATATGTTGGGGGGGTGCTCAGCAGGTCAGGCAGCATCTATGAAGGGAAATGATGTTACAGGTCAAGACCCTTCATCTGGACTGAGAGAAGGAGGGGAGGTAGTGAAGGGGACAGGGAGGAGTGGAGCGATAGCTGGCAAGCGATAGGTGGGTCCAGGTGAGAAGGGGTGATAGACAGATGGAGGAGGGACGAGTGGGAATCAGGACAGGGGCTGGGAGGAAACAGGTGGAAAGATTCAGGTGCAAAGGGGCAAAAAGCAGATGGAGGAGGGGAGAGTGGGAATCACGATGGGTTGGGAGGTGATAGGTGGAGACGGTAAGGGGGAGAAGATGATGGAAAATGACAGGAAAAGAAGGCAGGGCATGGAATCAAATTATGAAGATGGGGCGGGCTGATAGAAACAATGGGGAAGGACGTCCAGTGGAAGGTGTGGGTGATGGGCTGATGGAATGGAACAAAACTGAACAAAGGGCTGCTGGGGTGGGAGTCAGAGATATGGGATAAGATAAGGACAGAGAGAAGAGAGTCAGAGCGGGTGCCGTTTACCTAAACTTGTAGAATTCAATGTTTGAACTGGTACAAATCACCAGTTTAGACGGGTAGTTACGTATAATCTCACTTTATACATCATGAATAACGTGTAGTGTCTGGGTAAGTGAGTCTGTTTGACCTTTACTGTCCAGAACAACATAGCCCAGAGGGACAGTTTCAGCAGGAAATTACTGGGATTGTGGGAGTTTGGATAGTGGGGAGATGCGAAAATCTGGGATTGTTCCAGCCGAAGCAGAAAATGATAAGGGAAAATTTATGGAAATTCTCTAAGTAGGAAGGGCTTCTGTGGGAACAGTGAAGGAAATGTGTTGTAACAAGAGGGTCTGTAATCAGAGGCCAGCGACGTTCAATTTCTTTTCCGCTCCCTCTTGAGCGAGGCTGCATTAACCCACTGTGTGGGGCACGTCCTCTCTGCGTGTGTTAGATCTGTTGCTTCTGACTGGCCCTCCTCATCCCCCCCGCCCCCCCGCCAACCTGTAAAGGGGGAAGAGCGTTTATACACTTAGTCCAACGGAATTCAGAACATCAGCATTAAAATTCCTCCTCACCTTTCCTGTTTGAAACAGAGCAATCTCAGTTTCTCTCATCTGGTTCCCAAACAGAAAATAAAGCATCCCATGGGACGAGGGCTGAAATCTGAGCAGGCTGCTTTGAAGCTCTTCCAGCTCATACTCCCGATACCCGACCACCGGTCAGAAGAGTGCAACTGTTGATGTTTTTTTGTACATTTTGTACTCTTGTTGCGTCAAGACAACAGGTTTCCCCAGCCTGCTGACGCCTGCTAATTTTAAATGTCCCATTAGCACAATCTGCATCTTGCTGCGTGTTTGGGACTGCCGCATTTTTGCTAAAACAGCACGGTGGGTGGTGATGTGTTCAGCGGGGTCGAACACTTAAGGATTGATCGAATCAATGAGTTATTCTGTTAACCTCCCCCTCTGACAATTTGGGGGGGCCCTCTTTGCTTGGGGGGGGGGGGGTAAAATGATTTTGTTCTCCGTCAGTGTTAGCAACTAACTGCTTCCTTGATTTTGACTTGGTGTTCACAAGAGTCACGTGGATAGGAAACACTTGTTAGGGGGAATACAGGCCAGATGGGGCTTTAGTTGGCGTAGATGAGTTGGGTCTGTGATGTACAACACTGCAAGAGACGTGCCTCAGCTAAACTCCTTACAAAGACCTAAGAAGCTCACTTCCTTGTCACCTGAATATAGAACAGTACAGCACAGTTCAGACTATTCAGCCCACAATGCTATGACAACCTACTCTAAGATCAATTTAACCCCCCCCTTACGTAGTCCTCCATTTTCCTATCATCATTCCTTAATGTATCCAGCTCTACCTCTACCCCCGCAGTGCGTTCCACATACTTATCACAGTCTCTGTGAAGAACTTCCCTCTAACATCCCCCCTACTCTTTCCTCCAATCACCATAAAATTATGCCCCCTTGTATTAACCATTTCTACCCTGGGTTAAAGATGCTGATCGTCCATTCAATCTGTGCCTTTTATCATCTTGCACACCTTTGTCAAGTCACCACTCGTCCTCCTTCGTTCCAAAGAGAAAAGCCCTATCTTGCTCAATTTCTCCCGATAAGATGTGCTTTCTAATCCAGGCCGCATCCTGGTAAACCTTCTCTGCACCCTCTCTAAAGTTTCCACATCCCTCCTATTGAGGCAACACAATACTCCAGATTCCACACAAGATACAGGTTGAACGCTCTAGACACAAGAGGTTCTGCAGATGCTGGATGTGTAGAGGAACATGCACAAAACGCTGGAGGAAATCAGCAGGTCAGAACCATAGAACCATAGAACACTACAGCACAGTACAGGCCCTTCAGCCCTCTATGTTGTGCCAACCCATATAATCCTTAAAAAAATGTACTAAACCCACACTACCCCATAACCCTCCATTTTTCTTTCATCCATGTGCCTGTCCAAGAGGCTCTTAAATACCCCTAATGTTTAAGCCTCCACCACCATCCCTGGCAAGTCATTCCAGACACTCACAACCCTCTGTGTAAAAAACTTACCCCTGATGTCTCCCCTAAACTTCCCTCCCTTAATTTTGTACATATGCCCTCTGGTGTTTGCTGTTGGTGCCTTGGGAAACAGGTACTGACTATCCACCCTATCTATGCCTCTCATAATCTTGTAGACCTCTATCAAGTCCCCTCTCATTCTTCTACGCTCCAAAGAGAAAAGTCCCAGCTCTGCTAACCTTGCTTCATATGACTTGTTCTCCAAACCAGGCAACATCCTGGTGAGTCTCCTCTGCACCCTCTCCATAGCTTCCACATCCTTCCTATAATGAGGTGACCAGAATTGAACACAATACTCTTAAGTGCGGTCTCACCAGAGATTTGTAGAGTTGCAACATGACCTCTCTACTCTTGAACTCAATCCCCCTGTTAATGAAGCCTAGCATCCCATAGGCCTTCTTAACTACCCTATCAACCCGTGCAGCGACCTTGAGGGATGTATGGATTTGAACCCCAAGGTCCCTTTGTTCATCCACACTCTTAAGTAACTGACCATTAATCCTGTACTCAGTCTTCTGGTTTGTCCTTCCAAAATGCACCACCTCACACTTGTCCGGATTGAACTCCATAATTTATCTATGGTGAAGGATAAACAGTCAACATTTCGGGCTGAGACTGTTGTCAGGTCCTGACTGAATTCCCGAGGTCTATGCTGCCCTGTTGGTGCTGCTGTATTTTGGATGAGATATTTGCTGAGAGAATGGATTGAAAATGTGTTTTAGGCACCAATTGCTTCACCCAGTGAACAGTTCCGAGTGGTATGGTACACACTGGGAAATTGGATCAGGAGACCTGCGTGTGGCTCTCTGGAGTGTATCAGACCTCTACTGGGTTCAGAAGCATACTGTTTACTCAGCCTCCAATTCTTCCCCTCATGGCTCAAAACTGCAACCTACAGCATTGCGGTGTGGTCTCAGTGGTCTGGGCTTTCTCGCTAGCTGGAGGTACTCTGGTCTGATGATGAGAGACCCGACTGGAAGCTACAGAAGAGATGAAGGCTGCTTCAGTCTTTCTCACCCAGTTCCTCAAAGCCATCAGTTGCCTGATCTTTAACCGTTTATCTCCTTGGTCAGAATCCTCTCTCCCTAACAGCATTCTGGATGTGCCCGCACTTAAAGGACTGCAGTGGTTCAGGAAGGCAGCAGCTCACCACCACCTTCTCAAGGGAAATTGGGGCTGTCATTTAAATGGTGGCCCAGTCTGTGAAGCCCACATCAACTTGAATGAGTTTCTAAACATACTTCTTGGTTCTATGTTTCCCCCCCCCCCACCATGCACCAGACTCAATAACTCACCAGGGGAGGGGATCCCAGTGATTCTTCACCCTCGACAGGAAGGCATGTCACTGAGTTACTCTGAACGTTCAACATCGAACTGATTCCATTTTCAAGGGCTCTACAGCTCATGTTCTCAGTGTTATTGGATAGTTTGCTTGTTTTTGTTCTCGGACAGTTGACCTTCTTCTGCAATTTGGTCGCCAGTCTTTGTGCGTAGTTTTTCATTGGTTCTATCCTATTTCTTTGTTCTGCTGTGAACACCTCAAGAAAATGAATCTCAAGCTAGTGTATGGCGACGTATGCGTACTCTGACAATAAACTTACTTTGAACTTTGAACGCTACAATCACTTTCCATCTTTCCCCGCGTCTACTGTGAGGAGGTCACATTTATTTATGCTGAGAGGAAGTGGATGAGGAAACCTCACACGTGGAGAGGAGGGGAGGGAAGCACAGCAACACTACCAGTGGAGCCACTGCCTCACGGATCCAGGATCGGTCCTGACCTCGGCACTGACTGTGTGGAGTTTGCACGTTCTCCCTTGAACACTTGGGCTCCCGATGGCGGATCCAGTTTCCTTCGAAAACCCTAAGGATGTGCCGGTCGGTAGGGTAACGGGCTGCGGTAAAAACGCACCGTGTGTGCAGGTGAGTGGTAGAATCCATGGGAGCTGATGGGGACGTGAGTGGCATGAGTGCGTAGTGAGTGTGTGGCTTGGTAAGGGAGTGGTTAGCGTATTGCCACTGCGGTGACAGTGAGTCTGGTTCTATATCACCACTGCCTCTCCCTGTGACTACGCCGTTTCCTCGGATAATCAAGATGTTTCAGTCGCTAGGTTAATTGGCCACATGGGTGTAACTGGATACTGCAGGTTCACTGGGCCAAAGGGCTTGCTACCATGCTCTACCCTTAAATAAAAATAAATAAAATGGGCTTGGTTTAAGTTGTCAGTGTGGGGCTAGTGGGCTGAATAGCCTCCTTCCATGATAGTTTTCTCTATAACTCTCTGACTCAAACAACTCCTAATAGTGGCCCTTCTGAATTTCACACCTCTTGTCCCAATCAGCCCTGCACTCTTTCCCCAGTTAATACAACCGCCACCCCTTTCAGCATTTGCTTCACTGATGAGGATGCCAGCTCTCTTTCCCGCTCTCTCTCCCCCTCCCTCTCTCTGTCTCTCCCTCTCTCTCTCTCTCTGTCTCTGTCTCTGTCTCTGTCTCTCTCTCTCTCTCTCTCTCTCTCTCTCTCTCTCTCTCTCTCTCTCTATCTCTCTCTCTCTCTCTCTCTCTCTCTCCCTCTCTCTCTCTCATTCTCTCCTCCCCGCATCGTTCCTTTCCCATGGTTGCCACACCAGTTTGCCCAGTTGCTGTAGGAGGGACTCACTTTCCCTTTTCCCTTCAGCAAAGCATCATAGACTGTTGGAAGGAGTGTGGTTCCGCTGGGTCCTGGATCAGCAAGAGAGGATGCAGTGGTTGGCGTGGACTGAGTGGCCTGTTTTGGTGTTGTATAGACAATAGGTGCAGAAGTAGACCATTCGGCCCTTCGAGCCTGCACCGCCATTCTGAGATCATGGCTGATCAACTACTATCAATACCCAGTTCCTGCCTTGTCCCCATATCCCTTGATTCCCCTATTCATAAGATACCTATCTAGCTCCTTCTTGAAAGCATCCAGAGAATTGGCCTCCACTACCTTCTGAGGCAGTGCATTCCAGACCCCCACAACTCTCTGGGAGAAGTTTTTCCTTAACTCTGTCCTAAATGACCTACCCCTTATTCTCAAACCATGCCCTCTGGTACTGGACTCTCCCAGCATCTGGAACATATTTCCTGCCTCTATCTTGTCCAATCCCTTAATAATCTTATATGTTTCAATCAGATCCCCTCTCAATCTCCTTAATTCCAGCGTGTACAAGCCCAGTCTCTCTAACCTCTCTGCGTAAGACAGTCCAGACATCCCAGGAATTAACCTCGTGAATCTACGCTGCACTTCCTCTACAGCCAGGATGTCCTTCCTTAACCCTGGAGACCAAAACTGTACACAATACTCCAGGTGTGGTCTCACCAGGGCTCTGTACAAATGCAAGAGGATTTCCTTGCTCTTGTACTCAATTCCCTTTGTAATAAAGGCCAACATTCCATTAGCCTTCTTCACTGCCTGCTGCACTTGCTCATTCACCTTCAGTGACTGATGAACAAAGACTCCTAGATCTCTTTGTATTTCTCCCTTACCTAACTCTACACCGTTCAGATAATAATCTGCCTTCCTGTTCTTACTCCCAAAGTGGATAACCTCACACTTATTCACATTAAACATCATCTGCCAAGTATCTGCCCACTCACCCAGCCTATCCAAATCACCCTGAATTCTCCTAACATCCTCATCACATGTCACCCTGCCACCCAGCTTAGTATCATCAGCAAATTTGCTGATGTTATTTTCAATGCCTTCATCCAAATTGTTGACGTAAATCGTAAACAGCTGTGGTCCCAATACCGAGCCCTGTGGCACCCCACTAGTCACCACCTGCCATTCCGAGAAACACCCAGTCACCGCTACCCTTTGCTTTCTATCTGCCAACCAGTTTTCTATCCATGTCAATGTCTTCCCCCCGATGCCCTGAGCTTTGATTTTACCCACCAATCTCCTATGTGGGACCTTATCAAATGCCTTCTAAACATCGAGGTACATTACATCCACTGGATCTCCCCTGTCTAACTTCCTGGTTACATCCTCGAAAAACTCCAACAGATTAGTCAAGCATGATTTACCCTTGGTAAATCCATGCTGGCTCGGCCCAATCCTATCACTGCTATCTAGATATGCCACTATTTCATCTTTAATAATGGACTCTAGCATCTTCCCCACCACCGATGTCAGGCTGACATCTACGACTGTTGAGATAATCCTGTCTGTTGAGTTACAGCCAGCTTCTTGGGGGAATATTGCATACTTTACAACTGAATAGCATCTTTCTGACTTTTCCCAAACTCAGACACTTCCTTTGACCTGCACTTGGAACTCTGAGAGATCGCACCCCCTCAATTTCCAGATCCATTCTCCTTCTGCTCAACCACAACAGGAAATGCAAAACTGAGAAACAGCAATTACTGGAATCACAGATATATATCTATGAACCCAGGGATTAAGGTTTCATTTGGCTATTTCAATTCCTTGAGTAAGTTGAGTCGCATTTTTTTATAGTTTCAGACTCCTGTCAGCAGGTCAGGTTCGATACCCATTCTGAGGAGCGGAACCTAGCTTAAGGCTGTAGATATAGTGAGGGCAGGCAAGGTCAGGCAGCTTTGCTAAGGCAATATGGATTTTTTCTTCAAGGAAAGATTATTAATTATGAAATTCATCAAGTGAAACTGAAAGCCTATGTAACCCTATCCCAATGTTCTGAAATAAGGCCGGAGATATGAAATCCAACCTCCCATAATAAAAGACAGAACCACACTATTAGGGTGAGAGGAAGGAGAGGGAGAGGGAGAGGGAGAGAGAGGGAGAGAGGAACAGAGTGAATAAGAGAGAAATGCAAAAAGAGAAGGAGAGAGAATCAGGAATAAAGAGAAAAGGAGAGACTGTGAGAGAGGGACAGAGAATAAGAGAGGCAGCGAAAAGTAGATAGAAAGAGAGAAGCGAGAGAAAGAGGAGAGAGAGTGAGAGAGAGAGAGAGAGAGAGAGAGATGAAAGAGATGGAGAGAAAGAGAGAAAGTGGAGAAAGAGAGAGGGAGAGAGAAAGAGGAGAGGCAGCACATCTGGCTATCCCTCTATGTGCTGTATCACCTTCAGCTCTCTCTCCTCATAGCTACAAGCTAGAGGCACAGCAACATTAACACTCAAAGTGAACGGAAACGCAGTGCATGGAGTCTACCACATACTGTGCCTGATGTCCCCACGCTGTTTAAGCAGCGATAGAGTTGAGTGATTCTCCTTAACAGCCAGCCCAGTGAAGTGAAGTGAAGAGATGTCTTAGGCAGTCATCTATCGTTCCCAGATGTGAAATCCATCCAGAATTAATTTGGTGCTTCATCCCATCTTCCTCCCTCTTGTGTCTCCTCGAGGGACGATCTCTGCCACTGGGTAATGCCATAGTCCCCCATTTACTCTCAGTCCCTTTGCTTGAGTATTACACCAGGTAACACATTGCCCAACCATGTCTTTGGAAAGTGTTGTAGAGAAATATTTTAGGGTCATTATCATTAGAGTACAACAATAATATAGCTACCTAAACTCAACAAGGCTCCAGACAGGAGTTTCTATCAAATCTGGCACCTAGCCACACAACGAGATATTAGGATAACTGCAGGAGGTTTCAGATTTGCCCTGACTGAGAATCAGATTGTACATCAAACTGAGTCATGTTTGGTGTGCTGTGCTGCTGAGTTGAGGTTTTGGAGGATTTGACCTGAACCCCCACCGTTATCAGCCCACCTCATGAATATGATGGATCCCGTGGTGAGTGACTCACTTCCTGACTCCCCAAAGCCTTTCCACCATTTATACGGCACAAGTCAGGAGGATCAAGGAATCTCTCAACTAACGATAAGAGGCTTAGATCAAGTGGATAGCCATGGTGGAAATGGCTAACACCGGGGGCATAATTTTAAGGTGATTGGAGGAAAGTACAGGAGGGGGGAGTGGATGTCGGAGGTACGTTTTTTACACAAAGCGTGGTAGGTGCTTTGCCAGTGGCAATGATAAAGGCAGATACATTAGGGAGATTTAAGAGACTCTTAGACAGGCATCTGGATAAAAAGAAAATGGAAGGAAGGGTTAGATTGATCTTGGAGTAGGTTAAAAAGTCAGCACAACATTGTGGGCTGGAGGGCCTGTACTGTGCTGTAATGTTGTATGTTCTAGGTGCTATGTCTAAGGTCTATGTTCCCTCACTTGCCAGGATGAGTGAAACTCCAACAATGCTTAACGAGCTCAGTGTGTAGCAGCTTAAACATTTCTTCTCTCCAGCATCACTGCACAAAGGCTGAAGTGCACATTGCCTACACAATGCACCTAGTTATGCCCTTACCAAGGGCAGCCAGCACATGGCAATACCACCAGGCTGTACACTACACTTATACCAATAGACCTGGAAGTAAATACCTCTGTCACGGGTTCAGGTCCTGGAAGTCGCACACAGCACATAAGAAGATAGCAAACACAGATAAGATATCAGTAAAATACTGTCACACAAAACAAAATATAGTCCAAGCTCCTGAATCCATGAATGGTGCAGCAGTCTGCAGTCAAACACAATACAGCTTGTCTTCTGCCGAGTGAGCACTAGGGGGCGGCACCAGCTCCAGCCCGACCTCCAGTGGAGCTCACTGACTCCTGATTGGCTGTCTTCATGTACTTGCTTCAACCACTTCCTCCGCAGCCCATTCCGCATAGGGACAGCCCGCTCAGTGAAAAAGTTGCCCCCCCCCCCCCAAGATTCCTCTAAATCTCTCCCCACTCACTTTAAATGTATGCCCTCCAGTTCTTGATCCCCCCAACCTCGGACAAAGAACTGTGTGCACTTATCCTCATGATTTCATACACTTCTAAAAGAGAACCGGTCACTCTGCAGTGCTCCGAGGAATGAAGTCCTAGCCTGCTCAACCTCTCCCTAACTCAGTCCTGGCAACATCTTTGTAAATGTCCTCTGGGCTATTTCCAGCTTCAATGACACATCAAAAAGGGGAAACACACCAGCTAT
The DNA here is from genome assembly GCF_048418815.1 of Hemitrygon akajei. NCBI lineage: Eukaryota > Metazoa > Chordata > Chondrichthyes > Myliobatiformes > Dasyatidae > Hemitrygon > Hemitrygon akajei. Next base: position 200,370,216 of record NC_133124.1, read on the forward strand.
CCAGGGTTTGTCCACAGCCCACCATGTGTTGGACCTCCTCCATTCGCTGGATGGGAATCCTATACGTTTGGATTGGGATGGTTTTGCTATACCTGCTGTTGAGTTCAATAGCAAGTCAAGATTCAAGGTTGTTTAATGTCATTTGCAGTACACAAGTGTAAAGGAGAACGAAATAATTGTTACTCCCGATCCGATGCAGCACCAAAAAATGCAATAAGATAAAGAACACATTAATAAAACACAATAAATATAAATACATAAGATAGCTTATATAGATAGATTGACTGTAAGTCCATAAAGTGACACCAGGCACAGGAGTGTCTGTACATAAGGTGACTGACAGGAAATAGTGGTTGGGGGGCTGTGGAGGGATGGGTTAGTGGGTAGAGGAGTTAATCAGCTTTACTGCTTGTGGGAAGAAACTGTTTTTGAGGCTGGTGGTCCTGGCTTGGATGTTACATAGCCTCCTCCCCGAGAGGATTGGGACAAACAGTTCATGAGCAGGGTGTGTGGGTTTCTTCACGATGTTACTGTCTCTTTTCTGTGTATATGTCCTGGATGCTGGTTAGGCTGGTCGTGCTGATGTGCTGGGCTGTTTGGACAAGACATGTGGTTCAGTGGAGAGGACAATCCTGCTCCCAAGGAATAAGCAAAAGGGAAAGGGAGATGGATATATGGAGACATCTCATTGAAACTTATCAGACACTTGAGGCCTGGATAGATGTGGAGAGGATGCTTCCATTAGTTGGAGAGTCTAGTATATTCGGAACAAAGGGACATCCCAGAGATGAGGAGGAATTTCTTCAGCTAGAAGATGGAGAATCTGTCGAGTACACTGCCACATTGGGCTGTTTAAGTTAAATTTTTGGGTGTTTTTAAGACAGAGATTGATAGGTTCTGGATTGGAAAAGTGTTTAAGGGTTACGTGAAGAAGGTGAGAAAATGGGGTTGAAAATTATGAGGGGCCGTGTAGCCTTGATGGGCTGAATGGCCTAATTCTGCTTCTATTTCTTATGGTCTTAAAATTCTACCCTGGATTACTGTCGATTTGCAGCTGTGTTGAGTAGCATGCTTTTAAAGATCAATTTTAGACGCAGGAGCACCGGTTCAGATTTTTTTTCAATACTCCACAGCTGACACAGGCAATCACTCCCTCGAAAATGCAAATGCCCAGGAAGAAGCATCTTTAGCCTGTAATCCCCGAAGAGAAAGGGTAAGATGGACAGAGATAGACGCTCCCGGGAATACTGAGATGGTGAACTGACAGGGGCGATTTGCATTTCGCCAGTTGGCCTGGAATGTGAGACTGGTGCATTCAGCTGCCGTGATGATCACCTCTTGTTGGGCAAACATCAAGTAGCTCATTAAGGATGAAAGATTAGCTTTATTTGTCACATGGACATCGAAACATACAGTGAAATGCGTTGTTCGTGTCAGATCAAATCAGCGAGGATTGTGCTGGGCAGCCCACAAGTGTCACCCCACTTCGGGTGTCAATGTAGCACGCTGACAACTTACTAACCCTAGCCATACATCTTTGATTTTGGAATCTGGAGCACCCAGAGGAAACCCGCGTGGTCACGGGGAGAACGTACAAGTTCCTTACAGACAGTGGAGGGAATTGGACCCTGGGCTTACAGCTAATGCTGCAATAGCCTAAAGCTAAGCACAATGTTACCATGCCAACCACTTCCATTATTGCAACTTCCCGTAGCTCCACTTTGGTCACTGTCCCCGTCACCTCTCACTTTACACTCTCCCCCAGGACACTGGAGTTGCCCTTTGCTACCCTGCTCATCCCTGAACTCTTCTCTGTAGCTGAGTGGAGGCCAGGAAGCCCACGGGGAAATGATCCAGGGGTGCTGTGTCACCGTGGGGTTCGTTACCGCGTGGGGGAATACAAATGAATCGGAGCATGGGTAGGCCACCTGGCCCATCGTTTGTTACAATCATCGGGCTCACCTCTGGAACGGGAAGGATCGTACCAAAATGGACAGGTCACACCTAAAACGGAGGGGGCCCAATATTCTTCCGGAGAGGGTTTAAATTAACCTGGCAGGGGTTGGAAAACACAGGAAGCAGTGCAGCTTGGTGGGGAAGGGGTTATAAAGGTGATCCAAGGAGAAGGTATTTAACGGGGAGAGCGGTAGGGACCTGCACCCCACTGCGATAGGATCCATTACAGTCACTAAGTTTAAGAGATAGATTGCAGCATTTAAATAGGCAAGGCACTGAAGGATAGCACGCAATGCAGGCAAATGGGATTAGTTAGTTGAGCAAGTAGGTCTGCGTGAATGCTGTGGGCTGAAGGGTCAATCTTTGTGCTGTATCCAGACATCCAACCTGCGTTCAGTAATTTCAAAAAAACACAGCTTATTCTAACTCCAAACTGCTTAGTTCCCTCATCTAAGGAATAGACCCATGAATCACTTTAGGACTGTCTCCAATGCCATTGTATCCCCAGGGGATAAAGGGGCCAGAGGTGTGGCCTTGCCAATGCCTTATACAATTATATTTCCTGCTTCTAAACTCCTGAACTCCTTCACAATAAAGGCCAACATACCATTTGCCCTCTTTTCTACTTACTTTACTTGCCTGCTAACGTTTTGCAATTCCTGCCGGAGAACACCCAGAGGACACTCCCCTTCTTGGCAGTTTTTCCCCCCACTTTGACAGTAATTTGCTTTTTGGTTTCTTCCACCGAAATGCCTGACCTACCACTTTCCCACATTAAACTGGCAAGTTTTAACTTGATCTGTCCCAATACCACCGCAGAGTCACAATCTCTTCGTCACACCTTCCCTTCCTCCTCTGCCTGTGCCACTGACCAGCTTGGTCACCTTGCCTTTTGCCCGCAGATCTGACTATAAACGGTAAATCTCTGAGCATCAACGGCTTGTCCCGGCTGTAATTCTTCCAATCTGTGAAGGACCTGCTAATTCCAACTCTCTGCTTTCCGTGGTTCTGATCAATGCTGACGCAGTAAATTGTTATGGAAAGAAAGAAAAAAAATAAGATGAAAGCCAGGTCCAGGGACTTGGATTTCTTTAGCTGCTATTTTTATTTTAGAGACACAGCACGGTAACAGTCTTTCTGGCCCGACGAACCCATGTGACTAATTAACCTACTAACCCGTATGCCTTTGGAATGTTGAAAGAAGCTACAGCGCCCATAGAAACCCACTCGGTCACATGACAAACGTACAACCTCCTTACAGACAGGGCAGGAACTGAACCCGGGTCACCAGCATTGCCTTAACCACTAAACTACTGTGCTGCTTCTGACAAAGCAGATTGTCTTGGGTTGACTTAATCAGCTGGTGCAGTGTAACCTAGTTACATTAATGCCCTCTTGCCCCCTCGCTCTGTACCTGCCTTCAGCTTTGAACAGATCTTGGTCCTGGGCGGGATGTGCACCAATGCCCTCGTTGCTCAGCATGTGGGGGAAGTGCTCCTTCAAATGGTGTCCTCTTTCCCAGTTATCAGCTGCTGCGCTGTATGGATTGTAACCAGCCGGGCTTCCTCAGGTGACTGGAGCCATTTGTAAGGCAGCCTCTCTCTTTTATTCAGCCTCCCTTAATTGATCTCCTACAAATTGGTGACATTAGCTTTGAAGAAAGGGTCGATTCATCCAGCTCCTGAATGCGCCTTTCAAGTAATTCGATCTGTCTCACTCTGCCCCCTCACTGAGCTGAAAGGCGGAATGAAGCGAAGCAGAAAAATGAAACATTCTGATTTCCATTCGTTGGAGAATAATAAACACAAAATTAACGCTGACTTCTCAAACAAGAGAATATCTGCAGATGCTGGAAATCTAAACAACACACACAAAATGCTGGAGGGACTCAGTAGGTCAGGCAGCATCTATGGAAAAGAGCAAAGTCGATGTTTTGGGCCGAGACCTTTATGAAATGTCAACTGTACTTTTCTCCATAGCTGCTGCCTGGCCTGCTGAGTTCCTCCAGCATTTTGTGTGTGTTGCTGACTTCTTAAAGCCTGTGTTCCTACTTCTGTCCTAGGTTGATAAGATCATTGTCTTTGTACTAAACCTCAACCTGTACCTCTGGAACAACTGTGACCAAGCTATCCTGAATAATAGGGCTTGTCCTATTGTCACTATCTGTCCCAGGACTGCACACCAGGCCCCTGCCATGGCTACACAGGGCGCGGTTCAGATTTGGTTTTGCAATTTGTAACTAGTCCGGTCAGTGCCACAGGGACAAACACTAGCTACTTATCAGGTGCATTAAAGAAGCGACCAGGCATATTGCCCCCAGATTTGGTGATGATACAAGGATTTTAAGGTGAGAACTTACATAGGAGCCTATGCAGTGAGGAGAGCCACTGCCTCACAGCACAAAAGACTTGGGTTCAATCCTGACTAACACACACAGGCCGGGCAGCATCTATGGCAAAAAGTCTAGTCAATGTTTTGGGCTGATGCCCTTCAGTAGGACCCTTCAATTCTGACCACTGTCATAGACTATGTGAAGGTTAAATATTCTCCCTGTGACTCTCTCCCAGAGCATCGGTTTCCTCGCACATTCCAAGGACGTGTGAATCAGCAGGTTAATGGTGAAGTACATGCAAAAACCCTCCAAGAGGACCACAACCTTGTTGTTGGGTTTGGAGGCCTGTCTCAATGACCCAGAGAGCTATGTTGGGAAGAGTAAGGGCTTTTGCTTTGTCTCTTGAAAGTGGAAAGTGGTGGTGGGGGGGGGGAGGGTAGTAGGAAAAGATGTGCTTAGTGCTGGGATCCCATTGGAGATGGCGGAAGTTATGGAGAATTATATGCTGGGTGCGGAGGCTAGTGGGACAGTGTTGGGGCGTGGCCGGGTGGTTAAGGCTTTGGACTAGTGATCTGAAGGTCGTTAGTTCGAGCCTCAGCCGAGGCAGCGTGTGTGTCCTTGAGCGAGACACTTAACCACACACTGCTCTTGCACGTTTATAGCCCAGTGGCAGCGGTTGGTGCAGTATGGACAAGACAAGATGGTTAGTGAGGAGAAAGGGACTCCTATCCCTGCTGGGGTAGTTGGAGCTTGGGGGTGAGGGCAAACATGCACAAAATGGAAGAGACGTGTGTAAGGGCAGCATTGATAGTGGAGGAAGGGAAACCCCTTTCTTTGAAGACGGGGGACATCTCATTAGTTCTAGAATGAAAAGCCTCATCCTGAGAGCTGATGCGGCAGAGACGGAGGAACTGAGAGAAAGGAAAGGTGATCTTACAAGTGACAGGGTGGGGAAAGGTATAGACCAGGTAGCTGTGAGAGTCCATGGGTTTATAATAGACATCAGTAGATAAGCTTTCTCCAGAGATAGAGACAGAGAGATCGAGAAAGGGGAGGGAGGTGTCAGAAATGGACCAGGTAAATTTGAAGGCAGGGTGAAAGTTGGAGGCAAAGTTGATAAGTTCAGCATGGGTGCTGGAAACAACACCAATGTAATTATCGATGTAGTGCAGGAAAAGTTGGGATGTGATATCGGTGTAGGCTTGGAACATAGACTGTTTCATATAGCCAACAAAAAGGCAGGCATCGCTGGGACCCATTCAAGAGCCCATGGCTACTCCTTTGGTTTGAAGGGAGTGGAGGAGCCAAAGAAATTACTAAGAGTGAGGACAAGTTTGCCATATGAAGGAGAGTGGTGGTGGAAGGGAACAGATTAGGTCTGTTGTCTAGAGAGCAGTGGAGCTGGGGGATGGAGGTGTATAGGGACAGGACATCTATGGTGAAAATGAGACCTGCGGGGCCAGGGAACATTGAAAAGATCTGAAGTCTGTGAAGTGTCACGGATGTAGGTAGGAAGGGACTGAACTGGGAGGGGGTGGGATAAAACAGAGTCGAGATATGCAGGTATACACCTGGTGGGGCAGGAACAAGCAGAAAAAATGGGTCCACCTGGACAGGCAGGTTTATGGATCTTGGGTAGGAGGTAGAAATGGGAGGTGCGGGGTAAGGGAACTATGAGGTTGGTGTCAGTGGTGGGAGATACCCAGTGTTGATAAGGTCTGTGATGGTGTGGGTGACAATGGCCTGTTATTCCTTAGTGGGGTCCTGTTTGAGGGGTAAGTAAGAGGAGGTGTCTGAGAGTTGTCACCTGGCCTCAGCAAGGTAGAGGCCAGTCCTCCAGACTACTACAGCACACCCCCCCCCCCCAATCTTTGGGATCTAAACTGATCCCTCCTGCCTACACAATGTCCATATCTTTCCATTTCCATTTCCTGCACATCAATGTGCCAATCTAAGCGCCTCTTAAATACCCCTCCTGTATTTGCCTCCACCACCGCCCCAGAGGGCACGTTCCAGGCGAAGCTCTAGATTGGGCGCCATGGCAGTGTAATGTTTAGCGCGACACTGTTACAGCTCGGGGTATCGGAGTTTGCAGTTCCACTGTGAGGAACTGTGAGGAGTTTGTACCTTCTCCCCGTGACCATTTGTAACCCCTCCAGATGCTCCAGTTTCCCCCCACAGTCCGAAGACGTACCAATTAGTAGGTTAATTGGTCTTTGTAAATTGTCTTGTGATTATGCTGGTGCTGAATATGTGAGCTGCTGGGCGTAGGGCTGATTGCGTGCTGTATCACTAAATAAACAGTAATTATGTTGGTAAAGTGGTTAAGGCTTACTGTGAGAGGTGAGAGAACAAGTTAGAGAAAAAAAATCAATCGTGATTGATTGGTGGAGCAGACTCGATGTGTTGAATGCCTGATTCTGCTCCTATATATACTGGATATGGTCTAATTAGGGATTTGCAATAAATGCTGCCTTGCCAGCGAGTCAAGATCGCAAAAATGAGCAATAAGAAAGCGTGATCTCACAATTCCCTGTGACTGATCTTCCAAATCACTCAGTCCCGGGAAGCATTATTTCGCATGACGGTTTAAAACAGCCCTTTAGCCAGGCAGACCTTTAACACTGAGAGCCAGGCTGGGTTGTTTTTGCAAATTATACTGTAAAGAGCAAGAAATTGCAAATAGAAGTACCTATTTTAAATTCATGCATGAAACGTGTCTCCCAACTTCAGACGGGAACGAAACATGCACAACAATTAAATAAATGATGCAGCCGGATTTAGAAAACAGTGTGCAAAAAGGCTTGCTCTTCGACCTGAAATAATAATGTTTATGAATGATTTAAAGCACTTCACTGCCAACAGTTATCATTGCTAAATGATTTGCTTTGCCTGTGAATAAGGAATGATTGGATTCCTGCAGCACCACTCCCATCTGTTTCATGACGAGTCAGAGACTTACAGGCGGAAAGGCACTTCTAAAGTGGAAAGGGAAGACAGCAGACAAATTTGCACACAGCAAGATCTCAAGAACTAAAAGATTCTTTTTTTTAGACTACAAGATATAGGAGCAGATGGAGGCCATTCGGCCCTTCAAGTCTGCTCCGCCATTCAATCATGGACGTGAAACCGCCCAGCAACTCACCTATTTAAAGTGATATTGAGAGCGGGTTCAGCTTTGGTGAAAATACCAGGGAGATACCCTGCCTTTCAGAACCATGCTGTGGAATCTTGAACACTCCAGCGAGTGAGATGCAGGTTCCGTTTTGTTTCATGTGCAAGTTAGCCCCTCTAGTTAAAGATCAGCTTTATCTGTCACACGTACATGGAAACATACAGCGAAGAGCGTAGTTTGTGTAAAATCAAATCCGCGAGGGTTGTGCTGGGCAGCCCGCGAGTGTCTGGCGGCCACTCACTAACTCTAACCATAACTGTACATCTTGGGAATGTGGGAGGAAACTGGAGCACCCAGAGGAGACCCACGCAGTCATGGGGAGGACATATAAACTCCTTACAGACACGGGCAGGAATTGAACCCCAAACCTCCCTTGAAGATACAGGCAGTGCTTCTTCAGTCCTGAGCCAGTAGCACCAGCCTAGATCTTCAAGTCCCTGAACCACAAACTCCTGCCACAGAGGAGGGAGGGCTCGGCCCTCTTCGCTGCAGCTGACAAACACTCAAAGACTAACCAACCAGACCAAGGCAGATTTTCAGTGCGGAGAGGAATACGAATGGCATCGGACCGATGAGCTGAACTGAGTGGGAGCATAAAAGAAAATCTCAACAGAGTCTCTGGTCCTTGTATTAATGGACCCATCCCATAAGCACCAGTGTTACTGTCATTCTCCACAAGTCTTGAGATTAGTATTTCCCATTAATGGCCGAAATGGCTGCCACAAGAGGGCACAGGTTTCAGGTGCTGGGGAGCAGGTACAGAGGAGATGTCAGGGGCAAGTTTTTTACTCAGAGAGTGGTGAGTGGGTGGAATGGGCTGCCGGCAACAGTGGTGGAGGCAGATACGATAGGGTCTTTTAAGAAACTTTTGGATAGGTGCATTGGAGCTTAGAAAAATAGAGGGCTATGGGTAAGCCTAGTAATTTCTAAGGTAGGGACATGTTCGGCACAACTTTGTGGGCCGAAGGGCCTGTATTGTGCTGTAGGTTGTCTGTGTTTCATTACAGATAACAGGCCACCTAATAATTGAAGGATGCGACCCTTCACCCTATGATGTGTCTGGGGAGGTCAAATGTGACAGTGGGATAGATATGGGAGAACATTGATCAGTGTTGAACAGGGTGAAAGGAGGGCGCACGTCCTCTGTTCCCTGAAGGGAAGGGTGGTTCGTAACTGTGGGCCTTTGTCAGCTGAGACAGTGAGGTCAGGTATAAACTATTGGCTGGGGCACTGTGTTCCACAGGAGGGTATAATGGAACTCAAAGATCAAAGTCAAAAGTCGAGTTTATGGCATAGTATACAATAGGGAGCTTTGGTGTGTTAACAAAGATTCCAGCACATTTCTGCAGATTTACGGCAATGGAGAGCACCCCGACTGGCTGATCACAGCCTGGTATGGAGGACCCAAAGCCACTGGATCACAAGATGCTGTGGAGGTTTGAAGACTCAGCCAGCTCCATCGCAGACGTAACTCTCCCCACCAGAATGGACGTCTCTACAAGGCGGTGCCTCAAGAAGACGACATCAGTAAGGGCCCTCACCGTATGCGATATGCCCGCCTCTCACTACTACGATTGGGAAGGGGGTACAGGAGCCTGAAGACCCACACTCAGCTTCTTCCCATCCGTCACCAGATTTCCAAAATGTCCATGAAAACTACCTTGCTATTCCTCGCTCGCGCGATCTATTCATCTGTTTATCTATCATCATCATCAGTGTGTGTCGTGTCGTATGACGTTGGCGATCGCGGTCTTTGACCATGATTGTTCTTGGCAAACTATTCCTACAGAAGTGGTTTTTCCATCTCTGGACAGCGTCATTACGAGACGGGTGACCCCCCCCCCAGCCATTATCAATCTTCTTCAGAGATTGTCTGCCCGGTGTCAGAGGTCGCATAACCAGGACACGCACCAGCTGCTCGTAGGACCACCCCCCACCTGCCCCCAAGGGGTCCACGTGACCCAGATGGGGGGACTAAGCAGATGCTACACCTTGCCCAAGGGTGACCTGCAGGCTAGTGGAAGGAAGGAGTGCCTTTTCACCTCTGGTAGAGACGTATCTCCAGCCCATCACCCAATTCATTTATATGTCTGTTTATTTATTCATTACCCATGTATCTATCTATTTAATTAATTATTAGTCTATTCGGTCATTCATCTGTCCATTTATCCTGATGAAGGGTTTCGGCCCGAAACGTTGTCACTACCTCCTCCCATAGATGCTGTCTGGCCTGCTGAGTTCCGCCAGCATTTTGTGTTTTTATTTTGTCCATTTATCTGTCTGTTTGTTCGCATGTTTGTAACTTAGTCATTTTTTTTTGCGTCTTGCACTGATCTGCTGCCACAAAAGCACAAATTTCACAATGTATGCTCCTGACACAGATTCCGTGTGCACCGCTGCATCCTTCCGGGGAAAGGAGCTGCTGACGTTTTGGGTCGAAACTCTGTATCCAGTCCTGAGGCAAGGTCTAAACCTGAAATATTGACAATTCCTTCCTCCCCCACCACCTACACCCGACAATCGACCTGTCGAGTCCCTCCAGCAGATTGCTTGTTGCTCCGGATTCCAGCATCTGCAGTCTCCTGTGTCTCCACGAGTCAAAATGAGGCGGAAAGAAACTGACTTTATAACCAGGTCAGTGGAGCCAGGTCTGATGAAAGATCATCAGGCTGAAGCATTAACACACTTCCACTCTCTGTGGATATGCCACTAGACCCGCAGAATCTTTCCGGCAGTCCCAGTCTTGACTGCTCCATGTCAGCGGAATCCAGCAGCATTGATTAAACCAGTGGCCACGGGAGGGCGCTGGTGTACAACCCAGGGAGGGGTGAGCATTTGAGTACAGAGAGTGGGGCAGAGACAGAGCGGAGGGAGCCGCAGAGGAAAAGGAGGAGAGCGGTCAAGAAAACGAGAAAGAAAGAAGTTGGGGGAAACGGAGAGGAAAGATCAATAAAGAGATCATAAAGATAGGGTAAATGCAAGCAGGTTTTTCCCGCTGAGGTAGAGTGAAGCCAGAGATAGAGGTCATAGGTTAAGGTGAAATACTTAAGTGGAACCTGAGGGACAGCTTCTTCACTCAGAGGGAACAAGCTGGCAGTTGAAGTGGTGGATGTGGTCCGATTTCAACGTTTGGATGGGAGGGATATGGAGGACCATGCAGGTCGGTGGGACTAGTCGTAACAATAGTTTAGCACAGACAAGATAGGCTGAAGGGCCTGTTTCTGTGCTGTAGTCCTCTATGACTCTAAAAAGAGAGAGCCGTAATGGGAATACAGTGTACAACCAGGCCCTTCAGCCCATCGAGAATATGCTAATCGTCAACCATCTATTTACACTAAATCTACCTAATTATCCTTACATTCTCATTAAACCTCCCTAGATTTTATCACTCACTTTCACATATTGCAGGAATTTACAACAGACAAGAGGTGCTGTGAAATATGCTTGTGGTTTTTAACTAAAGTCATGCAAAAATTTTACATTGTGCTTCCATTCACTTCCATAAATCAATTCCAATGCATTTTTCATTGCAAATGTTTCACAATATTAGGCTAGATTCATCCATTAGGAATAATATTTGACTGAATTATATTTTACATAAGAATAATTACTGTAAGTAAAGCATAAGGAAAATACGTGAAGCATTAAACAAAAATTCTTAAACCAAACATTTTCTTTACAGAAGAACTCAGAAGATACTCTGTGCATTTGGGGTCCTCAGTAAGTGGTGGCTAGGGAAGTGCCTGTTTAAATAGAGGAGAGGAGATGAGTGGCATGTCTCCCAGAAACCCCGATAGTTTTCAGAAAACAATATGGACTCTGGATCAAAGGCAGAATGCTCCCAGGAAGTTCCAGAAAGTGTGTGGCTATGGAGGGCCAGCTCAACTGGGTGGGAGAACACGGACTTACTGTGGTAGTGATTTCAGGACCAGCCTCCACTTACTGTGTAAAAAGAGAGCAAAATAGTGAGGTAGTGTTCACAGACCGTTCAGAAATCTGATGGTAGAGGGGAAGATGCTGTCAGTAATAAAAAGATGACATGTTTTGGATGAGTGAGGGTCCTTCATGATGGATCCTGTCTTCCTTGGTATTTCTTTTTGAAGATGTTCTTGATGGCAGTGAGGCTAGCTCCCACGAAGGAGCTGGCTAAGTCTACAACCCTCTGCAGATTTTTTCCGATCCTGTGCATTGGTACCTCCATACCGAATGGTGATGCAATCGGTCAGCATGCTCTGCACTGCACAATCTGTAGAAATTTGAAAGAGTCTTTGGTTTTTGTTTGATCTTGACCTTGGGCACTATGTGGAGATTGAACATTCTCCCCGTGACTGCGTGAGTTTCCCCTGGGCATTCCAGTTTCCTGCCACCTCCCCAATTCGTATGTGTTCGTGCGTTAATTGGCCCCAGTCTGTAGGAGCATAGCTGACTCGAGGCTGGTTGAGCAACACACTCTGAATCCTGGAGGGACACAGCAGATCAGGCAGCACTCATGGGGGCAAATGAACAGTCGATATTTTAGACTGAGAGACTTCATCTGGATTTCATCCCAGTCCTAATGAAGGGTCTCAGCCCTCAATGTCAACTGTTGAGTTCACTTCATAGATGCTGCCTGATTTGATGAGTTCCTCCAGTGCTCTGGGTGGTGGTGGTGGTGGTGGTGGTGGTGGTGTGTGTGTGTGTGTGTGTGTGTGTGCGTGATAGAGAAGATTTCCAGCATCCACAAAAAATTCTTGTGAATTGCCAAGTGCTTGTATAAACCCAATGGGCCCAATGGCCTCCTTCAATGCAGTAATGAAATACGGAGAATTTGCCCATTATAATCTCTGTTCCTTTGGGGTCTAGTGGTTGGTGACAGGAAATAAATGGTCTCCACGGAAATACAAGTGGACGAGTATGGGACAGCCGGACAGTCAGCGTCTATGGAGAGGGAAATGGAGCTAATATTACAAGATCAGTTCATTTTTTGAAGACATCAATGAAAGGTCATCAACTCAAAACACGGAACCAGCTCCTGTCTCTGTAGATGCTGCCTGACCTGCTGTGTGTTTCCAGCGTTGCCCCCGTTTTATTTCACTGAAGTTAAATTTCCAGCAACTTTTGTTGTCAGTTTAAGTATTAATTTGGAAAAAAAACTATAAATTAAAGCAATGAAGCTGGTGAACCTTTTTTTCTTGTCGCCCTTGAAGTTTGTCAGTGCACATACGATACTGTGGTCCAACTAATTAATTTATCCTGTGTCCCAGTGAGTCCAGTCAATGGAACAGATACATTTTTCTTTAAAGGTAATTTTTATACAGATTTATATTCAAATTACTCACAGAAGGAACAAACACCCTTAATCAAAGTGTTTCTCTTTTGTAATAAACGGCTATATAAATAAAACTGTTAGCTTTCTCTAATATCAAGAACAAATTGTCACCACACAAAAATGGAAAAATTTAGTCCACAGAATGGTTTTAAAATTAGAAGAGGCTTTTCGGCCCTTCGTACCAATTCTACCATTCAATGAAATCGTGCCAGCTCCACCTACCTACGGTACCTGTTAATATTATGGACCAATTTAGACTCAAGATTTGCAAGGGACACTGTATCAAATTTCTGGATGAAATGACTCCTGGGCTTCACTCCAGAACATGGAACTACAGCAAGAGAGCTATGGATGTTGATGAATCAAATTTAGACTCAGACACAAGAAGACAACACAGGCACACTCGAAAGGCAAAATCTCAAGCAGTAGTACTAGAAATGAAACTCCTACGCTCGAGCACCAACTACTCCGCACGAGGCCTTTTTAAGTAGAGACTTTCCATGAAGCAAGGTGGCGGGCAATAATCGGCAGTCTGAGTCTTAAAGGGACAGTGGCCGCTAATCTTACTCTGGGGAACTGGAGCGCCATAACCTGGATGCCTGCTGCTGTTCAGTCAGGACCATGACAAGAACGTAGAATGTAGAATAGGAACAGGCCTTTCAGTCTAAGATGTTGTGACAAAATGATTAAGCTAATGATGCCTAATTGCATTGATTCATTCTGCCTGCACATGGTCCATATCTCTCCACAATCTCTACATTCATGTGTCTGGCCAAGAGCCCCTAATATCTCTATTGTATCTGCCTTCAGCACCATTGCAGGCACCCACAGCTGTTTGTGTAAAAAACTACCCCAACTTATCTCTTCTGAACTTTTCCCTTCTCCCCTTAATGCAGTCCCTCTCATATTAATCATTTCAACCCTGGGAGAAAGATGCTGGCTGTCTACCCTATCTATGGTACTCATAAGCTTCTATCTGCTCTCCCCTCAGCCTCTGCCACTCCAGAGAAAACAACCTAAGTTTGTCCAAACTTTCCTTGTCTTCCAGTCCAGGCCGGAGTTCTGGTAAGCCTCTTCTGCACCATTTCTAAAGCTGCCACATCCTTCCTAAAGGACGGCCAGAATTGAACGTAGTAATGTAGCCTAAATGGAGTCTCATAGCTTTCGGACTCTTGAACTCTGTGCTTTGACGGATAGAAGCAAGCTCCAGATTCAAGGCACAAGAGATTGCATTTGAATTGTTCCTCTCCATAAACGCTGCCTGATTTGTTGAGTTCCTCCAGCATTCTGCATGTGTGGCTCCAGATACCAGGCTTTAGATTTGTCCATGCTGCCCAAAAACAGAAGTTAAGGCTGATCCCATTTTCTGACAGGCCAGTTCCTGTCCGTTTATCTACCAGCACGTTTTCAGACGGAAAGTTGCAAATCTTCTGGCACCATCTGGAAAACCCAACCAACCACCTTAAACCGAAGGGCTCCATTCACTGGGCACAAGGAAGTTTCTCCTTGCACCCGAGCACGTGACAATAAGCTCAACTTTGACTTTGGCTTCACACACAAAATGCTGGAGGCACTCAGCAGGCCAGGCGGCATCTGTGGAAAAGAGTTCCGGGCTGGACTCCTTCGGCAGGACTGGAGGAAGAAGGATGAGGAGTAGATTTAAAAGGTGGGTGGGGGGGAGAAACACAAAGTGGTGGGTGAAGCCGGAGGGGGAGGGGTGAAGTAAAGAGCTGGGAGGTTGATTGGTGAAAGAGATACGGGGCTGGAGAAGGGGGAATCTAATAGGAGAAGACAGAAGACCATGGAAGAAAGAAAAGGGGGGAGGAACACCAGAGGGAGGTGCAAGGAGATAAGGTGAGAGAGGGAAAAGGTGATGGAGAATGGTGAAGGGTGGGGGGGGCATTACTGGTAGTTCAAGAAATCAATGTTCCTGCCATTAGTTTGGAGGCTAACCAGACTGGTCTTGGCCCAAAACATAGAAACATAGAAAACCTACAGCACAATACAGGCCTTTCGGCCCACAATGCTGTGCCGAACATGTACTTACTTTAGAAATTACCTAGGGTTACCCATAGCCCTCTATTTTACTAAGTTCCATGTACCTATTCAGGAGTCTCTTAAAAGACCCTATCGTATCCGCTTCCACCACCGTCGCTGGCAGCCCATTCCACACACTCACCACTCTCTTCGTAAAAAACTTACCCCTGACATCTCCTCTGTACCTACTTCCAAGCACCTTAAAATTGTGCAATCTTGGGTTAGTCATTTTAGCCCTGGAGAAAAGCCTCTAACTATCCACACCATCAATGCCTCTCATTATCATACACCTCTATCAGGTCACCTCTTATCCTCCGTTGCTCCAAGGAGAAAAGGCCGAGTTCACTCAGCCTATTCTCCTAAGGCATGCTCTCCAATCCAGGCAACATCCTTGTAAATCTCTGCACCCTTTCTATGGTTTCCACATCTTTCCTGTAGTGACATGACCAGAACTGAGCACAGTACTCCAAGTGGGGTCTGACCAGGGTCCTATACAGCTGCAACATTACCTCTGTGCTTTTTTCCATAGAAGCTGCCTGGTCTACTGAGTTCTTCCGGCATTTTGTGTGTGTTGCTTGGATGTCCAGCATCTTGTTTGTGATTTGACTTTGGCTTTACTGCTTGTCTTGGCCTCCCATCATGTGTAGTGCCTCATTCCAATCTCACCTCAGCCTCCTTGATCACAAAAGACACAGCCTCAGTCTCCCTTCAAGATCAAAGAACATGAGAAGCCGGAAATCTGAAACTGGAGCGGAAAATGGTGGGAATGAATTTACTTTGAACTTTGACACTCCGCACCTATAGAAGGAGAAATCTTTCAAGCCTGCACTCGGCCGCATCATTCTCTCCAGGGCTTCGGTTAAATTTCGGCTGATGATGTTCTTGGTGAACGACTTTGCAGACTGGAGTCACAAGAGGGCATCAGAATAGGAGCAGGAATGGCCCACTTCAGCCTTCAGGCCTGCCCCGCGATACGATAGCATCATGGCTGACCTGCTCTAGGCCGCAACACGTTCTTTGTGCATTTCTGCAGCTATGGATGGGGTGATGCTTAGGGGCACAGAGCAGCCCTGAGACAGCAGTGAGTTAGCCAGTGTGGGAGGGTGGGGGGTTGCTGCTGTAGGGATGGGCCCTGCATTAACCCCTGCCTGTGAGAGAAGGCTCTGTGGTTAGGGCAGGCTGTTACAATAAACAGATATCCCCATAAATGACAGAGCCCAGGGCAGGTGCTTGGGGGCAGAGAAGACAGTTCAAATAAGATCATGATACCATAAAACATTGGAGCAGAATTCGGCCATTCGGGCCTGCTCCACCATTCCATCGTGGCTGATTTATTGTCCCTCTCAAACCCATTCTCCGGTCTTCTTCCTGTAACCTTTGACACCCTTACACCCACTTTAAAAATACAGACATCCCACCCTGCAAAAACTCTTTCAGGGAGGGAGGACCCCCACCTCCCGCTACCCCATATCCCCCCCCCTCCACCGGTTGACCTCCAAGGGTGTATGTAGTACTTTGTTTAGTGATTTTGTCTAATCTGTAAACCAGGTTGGGTAGATGCAGAAAATGTGACATTAAAACATGTACTTATATTATCATGGAGTCATTTTTTATTTTATTACAACTTTGTCACATGGTGCGAGCAGAATCATCTGCAGCTTAATGTGAAAAAGATTAAGGAGCTGGTGGTGGACCTGAAGAGGGCTAAGGCACCGGTGACCCCTGTTTCCATCCAAGGGGTCAGTGTGGACATAGTGGAGGATTACAAATACCTGGGGATACGAATGGACAATAAACTGGACTGGTCAATGAACACTCAGGCTGTCTACAAGAAGGGTCAGAGCCGTCTCTATTTCCTGAGGAGACTGAGGTCCTTTAACATCTGCCGGACGATACTGAGGATGTTCTACGAGGCTGCGGTGGTCAGTGCTATCATGTTTGCTGTTGTGTGCTGGGGCAGCAGGCTGAGGGTAGCAGACATCAACAGAATCAACAAACTTATTCGTAAGGCCAGTGATGTTGTGGGGGTGAAACTGGACTCTCTGATGGTGGTGTCTGAAAAGAGGATGCTGTCCAAGTTGCATGCCATCTTGGACAATATCTCCCATCCACTCCATAATGTACTGGTTAGGCACAGGAGTACATTCAACCAGAGACTCATTCCACTGAGATGCAACACTGAGCGTCATAGGAAATCATTCTTACCTGTGGCCATCAAACTTTACAATTCCTCCCTCGGAGTGTCAGACAGCCTGACTGGTCCTGGACTTATCTCCACTTGGCATGATTAACTTATTATTATTTAATTATTTATGGTTTTATATTGCTATATTTCTACACTATTCTTGGTTGGCGCGGCTGTAACAAAACCCAATTTCCCTCGGGATCAATCAAGTACGTCTGTCTGTCTGTCTTTAAGGAAGTCGACAGGGAGTTTGGCCTCATCACGTAGGACATCAATACAGTAGCTCCTTAGCAGCTAGCCAGCTAGTTTAAATAACGTTAGCTATGCTAATGAATGAATGGCACCTGTTAAACTCACCTCAACATGTCTTTTACAGTCATTTAACCCACCAGGGGCAATAGAAAAGTCACTGTTGCAAACAGTGCAGCGAGCAACACTGTCATTATTTTTGAGGTCGACTGTAAAGCCCGCCCACAGAGAAAACTGATAGGTCTACTTAGCACGAAGAGAGACCAATCAGGGTGCTCCCTCTTCCTCTCCCTCTCCCTCTCAAAAAAAATCGATTTCCGGGATATTGTATATAATTTGCGGGCGTCAGGGAGCCACTATCAATATGCGGGAGACACCCGGAACTTCCGGGAGAGGTGGGATGTCTGAATATACTCAATGACTTGGCCTCCACAGCCATCCGAGACAACAAATTCTATAGACTTACCCACCGCCCTCTGGCGAAAGGATTTCCTCCTCAGCTCTCTTCTAAAGGGACATCCTTATGGTCTGGAAATCTGTCAGAGGAACCTAAAGCTTAGGCCTTCAAGTCTGGTGTGCTAGGATTATGGCAGCTTTCCCCCCTCAGCCCCAGTTATCTGCGCTGACCCCACGTCCAGAATAAGAAGGTGAGAAGCACAGGTTGGCAGGGGATAGGTGAGGGGAAAGTGAGTGAGTGGGGAGGGGAGGGTGATGGAAGAAGCTGAGGGGTGATAGGTCGAGGAGGTGTGTAGGAAGGAGAGCATTTTTTTGAACCGATCTCGGCTGAGAACACCTCCTGAGAACGCATCACTCCCTCAGCACTGCACTGAGAGATTTCTAGACTTCAGTGCTAAAGGCTCTGGGCGTGGCCGGAAGCCACAGCAGTCCATCAGAGCTGAGGCAGAAGCCTCTCGGTTATTCAGTGGGTGCAGAACACAGGATTTCTGCCCAGTGGGAATGATGGCCCGAGGCCGTGCCTGACACAGGGCTGCACAGCGGCTGAGTAGGGTTTGGTTCAATCCTGAGCTCCGGAGCTGTCTGTGTGGAGTCTGCACGTTCTCCCTGTGACCACAGGTTCCCCCCAATATTCCAAAGACAAGACAGTCAAAAGGTTTATTGTGAGTAAAAGAGTATGGAATCGGGGGGGGGGTGAGGATTTATTTTATTTTAATTTATTTAGGGATACAGTGTGCAACAGGCCCTTCCTTCACAACCCTAACAACCCACCTATTTAACCCAAGCCTAATCACAGGCAGTTTACAATGACCAATAACCCATTAACCGATACACCTTTGCATCGTGGGAGAAAACCGGAGCAGCCGGAGGAAACTCGTGCAGCCATTGAGAAAACTTGAGAATCCCTAACAGACGGCACTGGAATTGAACTCCGAGCCCCAATGTCCTGAGCTTTTACAGTGCCACACTAACCGCTACACCACTGCGGTTGATGGGAATGTGGAGCCCACAGATTATAAAATGTTTTCTCTGTGAGCGTGATGATCCTCGTTGTGTTGTAATGAGAAATGTCGGACTGGCAATGTGGCAGCTTGCAATCGGGTGAAGAGGTTCACCGAGAGGCAAGGGAGATATGTACGGACAGAACACGGACAGGATAAACTGACCGCCAGAGGAACTCAGCAGGTCGGGCAGCATCTGTGGAGGGAAGTGTTCAAGTGACACTTCAGATTGAGATCCATCATCTGGGCTCCATTACTTGCAACGCCTACAAGTTGGGAGGAACGGTTGGTGTTCAAACGCAAAATGGAGTCCTTTATTGAAATAGAAGCTTTTTGACTGGATGCTTAATGGTGAAGTATGGCATCTACTCTGTACGTGACCGCAAGAAACTGCAGAGAGTTTCGGACATACTTCCATATAACCATATAACAATTACAGCACAGAAACAGGCCACCTCGACCCTTCTAGTCCGTGCTGAACGCTTACTTTCATGAAACCAGCCTCCTCTTTGTGGACTCTGTCTACAGCTCCCACTGCCTCAGTAAAGCAGTCAGCACAATCTAAGACCACACCATCCCAGATATTCCCTCCTTTCCCCTCTCCCATTGGACAGAAGGTACAAAAGTCTGTAAGAATGTACCACCAAGGTCAACGACAGCTTCTGTCCCACTGTTAATAGACTCTTAAATGGACTTCCTGTACGATAAGATGGACAGTTGACCACACAAACTTCCTCTTGCACTTTTGCTTATATTTACCTGAACTGCACTTATCTTGTTGGATTTTACACTTTATTTTGCATTGTTATTGTTTTATCTTGTTCTACTGTATCTCAATGCACTGTGTAATGATTTGATCAGTGCAAACCATATGCAAGACTAGCTTTGTACTGTATCTTGGTATATGTGACAATGATAAACCAATTCCAATAGATCTGAAAAGTGAGAAGTCCAGATGAAGGGTCTTGACCCGAAATGTCGGCTGTTCATCTTCCACCACAGATGCTGCCTGACCTCCTGAGTTCCTCCTGCAGTTTATTTCTTTGCTCCGGACTCCAGGATCCACGGTGTCTTGCGTCTACAGGATGAACTGAAGACACCATGGCTAACTCATTCAAATTCTGGTCACTGTATGGGAACCCATCCTAGCCCCCGCCACCCCCCCCCTCACAACCTCACAACTGCAGGAGAATGGAAGTTGGAGATGGGCAAAGCTGAAGACTCTGTCTCTCCTCGTTAATCAAGATAAAACTGCACAAGGTTTGGTGGTGGTGGGGGGGGGGGGGGGTTGGAGGCTTAGGGATCCTTTGGGACGATGATAAGAGAAAAGCTTCCTCCCAAATTGTGCTGAGAATGACATGTCGGGTCATCAACGCCTTGACTGAACAATATTTCCTTTCTCCATCTTCATCGATCGTGAGCAAAGCCCCTCCCTCAGCATCTGAACAGCGGCTGCGGTCCGCCCTGCTAACAGGCGGCTGTCTCCCTCACAGCGGAAGGGGAGTGCAGGAGAGCGCAGTCAATCAGATTAAGTTACTCTCCCCAGAGGGAGCAGAGATGGGCCCATTAGTGGCGTGGGCCCGCAGGCTGCTGATTGGGAGAGCTGCTCGCTTAGTTGGAAGTTTGCAAGGCACGGTGCCTTTAAGATTTCATCATTTGCCGGCCTGCGATAAACCGTTGAGTCACTGTCCCCCTGCAGACCTGCATCGTAAAACACTGTAGAATCCAAGAAACAGCCTGTGACCCAGTACCATCATTCATTAATAAGAGGCAAGCATTTATTACTGAGCCCAGACTAATGCCATTTCACAAATTACATTAGCAATGCAGTATGCCTGTGCTGTCTTTTAATGCTCCCTCAAGTGCATTTGTCTGATAAATGGAAAATTGTACGGGGACTGAAATCAATCCAATAAACGAAAGAGGCAGCAGATTGTTGGGTGGGTGAGAGGCAGGGGCTGCCGGCGGTGATCTGCAGTGGAACAGGACCTTTGCTGAAGGGGCTGTGGTGCTGAACAGAAGCAGAGGAAACACATGAATCAGGTTATTCAGCATCACTGTTAATTCTCTATTCGACCCCTTTCTCTCCTCTCCCTCACCCAGCCTCCCTGTAAGTGCATCTGCCATTTGCACCGCTCTCCATGGTAACAAGTCCCGCATTCCCGGTGCTCTCCGGGAGAGAGAGAGATTCTCCTGAATCCTCCACTGCTCCCTAGGTTTCCATCCCATGGGAGAGGGCCACATGAAAATGGAAATGCCCCGTGCCTGCCCCCTCAAAACAAAACCAAGATTGGAATCAGAATCCGGTTTATCGTCACCGACATATGCCGTGAAGTTTGTTGTTTTTGATTTATTTATTGATTTATTGACATATGGTATGGAAGTGTTGGCGCATGGTCAAGTGGTTAAGGCGTTCGTCTAGTTATCTGAAGGTCGCTAGTTCGAGCCTTGGCTGTGGCTTGTGTGTGTGTCCTTGAGCAAGGGACTTAACCACACATTGCTCTGCGATGACACCGGTGCCAAGCTGTATGGGTCCTAATGCCCTTCCCTTGGACAACATCGGTGGCGTGGAGAGGGGAGACTTGTAGCTTGGGCAACTGCCGGTCTTCCATAAAAAAAACCTTGCCCGGGCTTGTGCCCTGGAAAACTTTCCAAGGTGCAAATCCATGGTCTATCGAGACTAACGGAGGCCTACTACTAGTATCGAATAGGCCTTTCTGGCCCGTCGATGTTACACCGCCCATCAATTCCCCCCCCCAATGATTTAATCCTACCCTAATCATGGGACAACTTACAATGACCAACTAACCTACACGTCTTTGGACAGTGGGTCTGTGGTGCTCATTAAAAACCATTTAAAAATTTACTACAAGTCACAATTAAAGTAGTGCGAAAGGCTAATGACGAGATAAGGACCGTGTGTTCATGGACTGTTCATAAGCCTGATGGCGGAGGAGGAGAAGTGCTCCTCAAACACTCACTGAAGGTCTTCAGGCTCTTGCATCTCCTCCCTGATGGTAGTAACGAGAGGAGGACACGTCCTGGGTGGTGAGGGTCCTTAACGATGGGTGCTACCTTTTGACGGGGAAGGTTGTGCCTGTGATGGAGCTGGCAGAGTTGGCAACTCTCCGCAGGCTCTTTCAATCCGAGGCAATGGAGCCTCCATACCATGACTGATGAAACCAGACAGAATGATCTCCACCGTACATCTGTAGGAATCTGGTTGGGTCTTGGGTGTATCAAATCTCCTCAAACTCCCGATGAGGTACAGCTGCTGGCGTTCCTTCTTCATGATTCGACGTGGCTGTCAACGCCTGCACCTCTGGCACAACGTTGCAGTAAGTCTTCGTCAGGAAATATTTTTAGATCAGCAGATGTGATCATGTTATAGAGGCATTGTAACCGTGGGCTGCAGAATTTACAACATTACTTGGCTGCTGTGAACCTGCTGCTGCAGTAATTGAATTTACGACTAGATTAAGCAATGGACTGAGATGGCCGGGGCCCAAGAACACAAACCGCAGCTGAACAGGCATCTCGACTGCTAATCCTCAATCAAGGCTGATTTCAGGGGAGGTTATTTGGGTCAGTTGGGGGCAAGGGGTGAAATCACAAAGGACCAGTGGCTGTAGACTTGATTTGGGGTGAATAGCATTGGGACAATCAGAGGTTCATTGATGGGGGTCAGAGGGAAGATGGATAGGTTAAGAGTGGCGGTCAAAGACGCAAATGTACAAATACAACAATATTTAGACATGGTTATCCCGGGAGCGACCATTTCTCATCAAGGGAACTCTATGAGATTGAATTCCCAGGTAAATGTGGTTGGTATTCTGGTTTCTGGGAGAGATTTACACACTACACTGGACAATGGTATTGGTGAAGGAGGGGTTTGATGTTCTTGTCACTGTGTTTTATTTTGCATGGGATGGGCTTGGGTGTTGGGGGTTTCGTGCTTAAGCTGCCGTGTCTGGGTGGGTGATCTGTTAGTTTTTGTGTGAGGGAGCGGTTGGAGGGGTTTCGGGTTTGTGAGTTTTTTTTCCCTTTTCCTTTTTCATGCGGCGGATTGGGTGTTGATGTCTCTCGGGGACCTTCATGGTTTTCCCTTGTTTCATGGCTATCTGGAGAAGGCGAATCTCAGAGTTGTATTTAGTGTCCACACTTCCGATGATAAAATGAACCTGTGGACCTTTGGTACCCAAACAGAATCCAAATACAAGAAAAAGGACATAAATAACATTGAGAACATGAGTGTAGAGTCCTTGAAAGTGAGTCCGTAGGTTGTGGAATCAGTTCAGATTTGAGGTGAGTGAGGTTATTCATAGTGGTTCAGGAGTTTAATGGTTTAGATCCCACTCTTCCTGACCCTGGTGGTGTGGGACCTAAAGCTCCTGTATCTCCTCCCGGAAGGCAGGAGTGAGAAGAGAATATTCAGCGTGTTCTCCCTGCGATCCTGGTGACCGTTGATTATCTGATGCTGGGCGCCTGTGATGCTGCGGCAAGTAAGTTTTTCGTTGCCGCCTGGGCACACGTGCACTCGTGCATATGACAATAAACTCGACTCTGACTTAAAGTTTATTTCAGTAGACATCACCAAAACAAATTGTCTGCTCTTTATCACGTTGCTTTATCTTTTTGGCTGCATGCAAATTGGCAGCTGTTTTTCCGACTGGAGACTGAAGAAAAATCAAGGTGGCACAGCTGGGAGAGCCTCTGCCTCGAGGCTCCAGCGACCTGGGTTCAATCCTGACTTCTTTATCAAGTTTTCACATTTTTCCTGTGACCGCAAGGGGTTCCTCAAGCTTCTCCCTGCATGTGTGTTGATAGGTTAAATGGCCACTGTAAATTATGTAGGTCAGTAATAGAATCTGAGGAGGGTTTAGTGAGAATGTGGGAAGAATAAAATTGCTGAGTCTAAATGGGGGCTTAATGGTCAGCATCGACTCAGTGGGCCGAATGGCCTGATTTTTTTTTTTGTGTGTCTCTCTATGACTTGCACTTCAAATTACTTTGTGGGCTGTAAACTGAGGCCGTGAAACAACGTTAGAGAAATGCAACTCTTTCTTATAAACATAAGGAAAGACTGCCAATGCTGGAAATCCAGAGCAACACACACAAAATGCTGGAAATCCAGAGCAACACACACAAAATGCTGGAAATCCAGAGCAACACACACAAAATGCTGGAAATCCAGAGCAACACACACAAAATGCTGGAAATCCAGAGCAACACACACAAAATGCTGGAAATCCAGAGCAACACACACAAAATGCTGGAAATCCAGAGCAACACACACAAAATGCTGGAGGAACTCAGCAGGTCAGGCAGCATCTACGGAAACGAACAGACAGACAACGTTTCAGCGGGACAGAGGTGCAGTATGATAACTGGCCAGCAGGTGGCGTTTGAGGTCAACGCTCCGCTCTCCACCACGCCTATCACATTGGAGACATAAAGCAAGTTGCAGTGAAAATCCACTTCTCTGAAATGACAGCAGGTAGTGTAAGATTTTGCAACTGCATCGCAGGAGTGTGACCTGCTTTCAGTTCAGAGGCAAGAAAATGACCACAGTTCATGTGCCAATACATCAGCCTGAAGGGCGTTTCCTTTCAGGGCCACATTTGAATCCACCTCTCTCCACGAATTTGGAACAAAAATGCTGGAAATCCAAGAAAGAGGTACAGAACATTGGAAACGCTCTACAGGTCAGGCAGCATCAGTGGGTTCAAGTCAAAGGCCACTTTGCGAAGGATGGAAAATAAGAGGGGTTGAGTAAACAAAGGGTGTGCCTGTATAGGTATAGAACACAGTGGTCCAGATAACAGTTACTTTAAAATTTGACAATTTGCAGGCAGAAATGAAGGGAGGGGCAAATGCAGCTGAAGGATACAGCCATCTCTATGCAGAGAGTAGAAAATGGAGAGGTAACTTTAAATAATTACATTAAATACGAAGACCTGAAGGTTTAAAAGTGGCTGGAGAGAAAATAAGGTGCTTTTTCACCCAAATGTATGTGCAGTGTCATTATCCAGATAGAAAATGAGGAGCTTGGAGGTACTGACCATCTTGCAGAACCCATAACCCTGTTACTAACGATCCACTCAATAAACTGCTGACAAGAAAGCAAACAATATCAATTACTTTACGTTATGGACGCCTGTTCAGACATCTCCCCGATCAACTAGCTACTCCATTTAAAGGGAAAGAGCCCATTCCTCAGAGCATTTGAGGGTGGGAAATGGTGCCTGCAAATATTAACAAAGACAGAGGGAGAGAGAAGGCGGAGATTCCAAATCTGGGTCAGAACCAGGGAAGAGGTGGGGCAGCACGATCGGAGAGGAAAAGGGATCTGATTCTAATCTTTGATTTGCATAATCTAAATAAACCAAAAAACTTCAAATGAGCAATTCCTCTCCTCTTCAGAAAACTGAACAAATAGCAGACCTCCCAAGTCAGGGAGAATTCCAGCGGAACTAAGCGGGATGCAGTAAAGAAAGGGGAAGCTCACTTAATAACTCCCCACAATCTTGAGAGGCAACAGAAATCTACTGTGAAGAAGGCCATTCAGCCCTTCTGATCCATGTTAGCATTCATTCTCCCCACAAGACTGCCTGTACACCATTCTATTTCAAGATGGTGATATACGGTGACGTTATGCAGGCAGCTCACAAAACTTCTAGATATACTTTGTCTGAACTATGATTCCTGTAATCTCTCTTTGATAAATGAACTTTCGAACTATCTGAACAAAGTAGTGACGTTACGATCTCCTGAAAGATTCGGTGAACCTGTCTCTCAGGAATGCAGGTACGGCATGTTGAAGTGGACAAAAGTTGGCCAACGCCGGAAGAAAGGGCACTGGGGTGGACCTCATTCCAGATTAAAGTATCAAGGCCCGAGAGCAGACAACAAACTGGTGTTCAGCCTCATTACTCTGTGCCAGCCAAGATCGTGCACCTGAGCCCGTCCCATCTCTTCTTGCTACTGCCATTGAGTGGGAAGTGCAGGAACCTTGGGTCCCACGCCACCAGGTTCAGGAAAAGTTGTTGCCCTACAACCATTGGACTCCTGGACCAGAGTGGATGACTTCATTCGCCTTGGTTCTAAACTCACTTTCTGTGACTCTGCAGCTCATGTTCTTAGTATTACTTAAAAAAAATTATTTGCATGATTTGTTCTCCTTTGCACATTGGGAATGTGTCAGTGTTTGCTATGTATGATATTTCATAGACTCTATTGGATTTCCTTATTTTCCAGTGGGAACCAGCAAGAAATAGAATCTCATGGTTGTATATGGTATAGATACTTCGATAATAAATTTACTTTGAACTTACTTTGAGCTGTCGGAGGATGGTATCGAAGTTCTGGGTCTGCAGATTGTGGATTGGACTCTTTCGATTTTGTGTTTTTATGTTCTGTATTTTTGCTCGATCTTTCTTGATGCTGTTTACATGATTTGATTTTTTGTGTGAGGGGTTGGTGTTCTTGTTGCTGTTTACACAATTCTTTTTTTTGCACTAGATGGGGGGGTTTGATGTTCTTGTTGCTGTTAATGCAATTTGTTTTTTTTGCACTGGGGGGAGGGAGGGTTGATGTTTGTCTTTGAACTGGTTCCATGGTTTTCGTTGTTTCGTGGCTCTCTGTGAAGTTGAATCTCAAGGTTGTATACTGCATACGCACTTTAAAAATAAATGTACTTTGAACTTTGAGCTTGCACTTAGATCCACGTTCCATTAGCATCTTCCTCTGTTTATTCAATTTCCTCTTAAATGTATCTGAGCTATTCATCTTACCCTTTCCTTATAGGCATGAGTTCTCTGTCTTCTTTGCTCTCTGGGTAAAGGAGTTTTTTTTATTGGCAAGGCCTTGTTAGAATTCTCTATAAAACCATCTTAACACCCAACCTTCAGCCTGTGTTTTGACAAGCTAAATAACTCATTTAAATCAGGAAGTTCAGAAAGTTCAAAGTTCAAAGTAAATTTATTATAGAGTATATATGTTGCCATACCTAGCCCTGAGATTCATTTTCTTGTGGGCATACTTAATAAATCCAAGAACCATAACAGAATCGATGAAAGACCACACCCAACAGGGCGGACAAACAACCAGTGTGCAAAAGACAACAAACTGTGCAAATACTAAAGAGAGAGAAAAAATAAGCAATGCATATCGAGAACACAAGATTTGGAGTCCTTATTCCACATTCCTTAGCATTCTTTACCAAGTATGTACTTGCTAGCCCTGTACAGAGCATAGGGACTAGCAACAAATTTTATTGTAGTGATTAAGATGGGATTGTCAACTGTACTCGAAAACGCCTACTTATGCCCAAAATCCTATCTTGTCTAGACACTAACAGACCAATAACTTTGACAAAGGACATGGTCAGTTGCAGATTTCAAGAGAGAGGGAGAGGGTAGGACATAGAGAGAGATAGAGAGAAAGAAAGAGAGAGGGCAGGAGCGAAAGAAAGGGTGATAAAGAGGGAAAGAGAATGAGAGGGGGAGGGGTGAAAGAAAGAAAAACGCAGAGAGACTCGGATTGATAGAGAGAGAGAGAAATAGATATAGAGATAGAGAGGTAGAGAGACCGAGATAGAGAGAGGGATTGGGATAGAGATAGAGAAAGAGAGAGAGTTGCAGAGCTCAGCATCCAGGAAGTTAAAAAGGACACTCACCAAGAGTGGAGGAGTAAATGTGGGAATGAACGACTGACCAGAATTTCAATGGAGAACTTGCAGGATTACAGTTTACAGAGATGGAGAGAGGGGTGAAACCATTGACCATATGGATAAGCTTTTTTTTAAACAGGGAGTGAGTGTTATTCATGGAGTAGAAGAGTGATTCTGGAGGTGTCTAACAATCTGATTGATTTGCAGCTAGTAGTACTTTTAATAATGCTGATGCTTCTTTGGGTTTCACATTTGACTGTGCAATGGGGCTACAGATATGACGTCTTGGTCCTCAGTACTGCTCCTCCCTCAGTGCAGATCTCCTTCAGTAAAGCCCCTTCTACAGTGCAGTCTCCCTCATGACTGCCCGTCACACAGTGTAGTGCTCCCCTACTACAGCCTCTCCCACAATGCAGTGCTCCCTCAGCACTGCCTTTCCTACACCAGTGCTCCCTCATTACAGCCTCTCACACAGTGCACAGCTCCCTCAGCACTGCCTCTCCCACAATGCAGTGCTCACTCACTAATGCCCCTCAGAGACTACAGTGCACCTTCACTATTGCCTTTCTCACTGCCTCTCATACACTGCCCGTCCAGCAGTGCAGAGCTCCCTCAGCACCGCCCTTCCCATAGTGCAGAGCTCCCTCAGCACCGCCCTTCCCATAGTGCAGAGCTCCCTCAGCACCGCCTTTCCCGTAGTGCAGAGCTCCCACAGCACCGCCTTTCCCGTAGTGCAGAGCTCCCTCAGCACCGCCTTTCCCGTAGTGCAGAGCTCCCTCAGCACCGCCCTTCCCATAGTGCAGAGCTCCCTCAGCACCGCCCTTCCCATAGTGCAGAGCTCCATCAGCACCGCCCTTCCCATAATGCAGAGCTCCCTCAGCACCGCCCTTCCCGTAGTGCAGAACTCCCTCAGCACCGCCCTTCCCGTAATGCAGAGCTCCCTCAGCACCGCCTTTCCCATAGTGCAGAGCTCCCTCAGCACCGCCCTTCCCATAATGCAGAGCTCCCTAAGCACCGCCCTTCCCATAGTGCAGAGCTCCCTCAGCACCGCCCTTCCCGTAATGCAGAGCTCCCTCAGCACCGCCCTTCCCATAGTTCAGAGCTCCCTCAGCACCGCCCTTCCCATAGTGCAGAGCTCTCTCAGCACCGCCCTCCCATAGTGCAGAGCTCCCTCAGCACCGCCCTTCCCATAGTGCAGAGCTCCCTCAGCACCGCCCTTCCCGTAGTGCAGAGCTCCCTCAGCACCGCCCTCCCATAGTGCAGAGCTCCCTCAGCACCGCCCTTCCCATAGTGCAGAGCTCCCTCAGCACCGCCCTCCCATAGTGCAGAGCTCCCTCAGCACCGCCCTTCCCATAATACAGAGCTCCCTCAGCACCGCCCTTCCCATAGTGCAGAGCTCCCTCAGCACCGCCCTTCCCGTAGTGCAGAGCTCCCTCAGCACCGCCCTTCCCGTAGTGCAGAGCTCCCTCAGCACCGCCCTCCCATAGTGCAGAGCTCTCTCAGCACCGCCCTCCCATAGTGCAGAGCTCTCTCAGCACCGCCCTTCCCATAGTGCAGAGCTCCCTCAGCACCGCCCTTCCCATAGTGCAGAGCTCTCTCAGCACCGCCCTTCCCATAGTGCAGAGCTCCCTCAGCACCGCCCTTCCCATAATGCAGAGCTCTCTCAGCACCGCCCTTCCCATAGTGCAAAGCTCCCTCAGCACCGCCCTTCCCGTAGTGCAGAGCTCCCTCAGCACCGCCCTTCCCGTAATGCAGAGCTCCCTCAGCACCGCCCTTCCCGTAGTGCAGAGCTCCCTCAGCACCGCCCTTCCCATAGTGCAGAGCTCCCTCAGCACCGCCCTTCCCGTAATGCAGAGCTCCCTCAGCACCGCCCTTCCCATAGTGCAGAGCTCCCTCAGCACCGCCCTTCCCATAGTGCAGAGCTCCCTCAGCACCGCCCTTCCCATAGTGCAGAGCTCCCTCAGCACCGCCCTTCCCATAATGCAGAGCTCCCTCAGCACCGCCCTTCCCATAGTGCAGAGCTCTCTCAGCACCGCCCTTCCCGTAGTGCAGAGCTCCCTCAGCACCGCCCTTCCCATAGTGCAGAGCTCCCTCAGCACCGCCCTTCCCATAGTGCAGAGCTCCCTCAGCACCGCCCTTCCCATAGTGCAGAGCTCCCTCAGCACCGCCCTTCCCGTAGTGCAGAGCTCCCTCAGCACCGCCCTTCCCGTAATGCAGAGCTCCCTCAGCACCGCCCTTCCCGTAGTGCAGAGCTCCCTCAGCACCGCCCTTCCCATAGTGCAGAGCTCCCTCAGCACCGCCCTTCCCGTAATGCACAGCTCCCTCAGCACCGCCCTTCCCATAGTGCAGAGCTCTCTCAGCACCGCCCTTCCCATAATGCAGAGCTCCCTCAGCACCGCCCTTCCAATAGTGCAGAGCTCCCTCAGCACCGCCCTTCCCATAATGCAGAGCTCCCTCAGCACCGCCCTTCCAATAGTGCAGAGCTCCCTCAGCACCGCCCTTCCCATAATGCAGAGCTCCCTCAGCACCGCCCTCCCATAGTGCAGAGCTCTCTCAGCACCGCCCTTCCCATAGTGCAGAGCTCCCTCAGCACCGCCCTTCCCGTAGTGCAGAGCTCCCTCAGCACCGCCCTTCCCATAGTGCAGAGCTCCCTCAGCACTGCCCTTCCCGTAGTGCAGAGCTCTCTCAGCACCGCCCTTCCCATAATGCAGAGCTCCCTCAGCACCGCCCTTCCCATAGTGCAGAGCTCCCTCAGCACCGCCCTTCCAATAGTGCAGAGCTCCCTCAGCACCGCCCTTCCCATAATGCAGAGCTCCCTCAGCACCGCCCTCCCATAGTGCAGAGCTCTCTCAGCACCGCCCTTCCCATAGTGCAGAGCTCCCTCAGCACCGCCCTTCCCATAGTGCAGAGCTCCCTCAGCACCGCCCTTCCCATAGTGCAGAGCTCCCTCAGCACCGCCCTCCCATAGTGCAGAGCTCTCTCAGCACCGCCCTCCCATAGTGCAGAGCTCCCTCAGCACCGCCCTTCCCATAGTGCAGAGCTCCCTCAGCACCGCCCTTCCCGTAGTGCAGAGCTCCCTCAGCACCGCCCTTCCCATAGTGCAGAGCTCCCTCAGCACCGCCCTTCCCGTAATGCAGAGCTCCCTCAGCACCGCCCTTCCCGTAATGCAGAGCTCCCTCAGCACCGCCCTTCCCATAGTGCAGAGCTCCCTCAGCACCGCCCTTCCCGTAATGCAGAGCTCCCTCAGCACCGCCCTTCCCGTAGTGCAGAGCTCTCTCAGCACCGCCCTTCCCATAGTGCAGAGCTCCCTCAGCACCGCCCTTCCCGTAATGCAGAGCTCCCTCAGCACCGCCCTTCCCGTAGTGCAGAGCTCTCTCAGCACCGCCCTTCCCATAATGCAGAGCTCCCTCAGCACCGCCCTTCCCATAGTGCAGAGCTCCCTCAGCACCGCCCTTCCAATAGTGCAGAGCTCCCTCAGCACCGCCCTTCCCATAATGCAGAGCTCCCTCAGCACCGCCCTCCCATAGTGCAGAGCTCCCTCAGCACCGCCCTTCCCATAGTGCAGAGCTCCCTCAGCACCGCCCTTCCCGTAGTGCAGAGCTCCCTCAGCACTGCCCTTCCCATAATGCAGAGCTCCCTCAGCACCGCCCTTCCCATAGTGCAGAGCTCCCTCAGCACCGCCCTTCCCATAGTGCAGAGCTCCCTCAGCACCGCCCTTCCCATAATGCAGAGCTCCTTCAGCACTGCCCGTCCTAAAGTGCTCTCTTAGTGCTGCTAGTATTAGATTGCACACTCACCTCAGTATTGTCCCTCTCACTGTGCAGTTCTCTTTCACTATGGCCACTCCCAGACTGCAGTGCTCCCAGAGTATTGCCTTTTCCACAATGTAGAGCTCCTTCGGTACTCCCTGTCCGCGCTGCAGTGTGCCATCACTATTGCCCCACTCACTATTCAGTTCTCACTCATTACTGCCTCCCCATGGTGCAGTTCTCTCTCAGTACTACCCAGTGTTTGATTCTTAAACCAACAGCAGCCCAGATGACAACATGTTCTTTAAGTGTGTGGCTTGGTTGTATAACCTTCTGGCTTCAATCAAATCTCAGGCACAGTGGACATTAATAGCTTTGTTTGAAAAGATGCAGGGGGGGACATGGTGCTTTTATAGAACCACCAAAGGACTTTTGGGCTGGATCCTCCAGATGAAGGGCCTTGACCCCAAATGTCAACAGTCCACTTCCCGCTTTTGGAGCTGCCTAGCTCCATCACAGGCACAAAGCTTCTGACCTTTAAGGACATCTTTAAAATGTAGTACCTCAGAAAGGAGGCACGCATCTTCAAGCACCCTCACCATCTGGGACACTAGACAATAGACAATAGACAGTAGGTGCAGGACTGTCAACATATGACAGCCCCGCCATTCTGGGAATTAACCTTGTGAACCTACGCTGCACTCCCTCAATAGCAAGAATGTCCTTCCTTAAGTTTGGAGACCAAAACTGCGCACAATACTCCAGGTGGGGTCTCACCAGGGCCCTGTACAGCTGCAGAAGGACCTCTTTATTCCTATACTCAATTCCTCTTCTTATAAAGGCCAGCATGCCATTAGCTTTCTTCACTGCCTGCTGTACCTGCATGCTTGCTTTCATTGACTGATGTACAAGAACACCTAGATCTCGTTGTACTTCCCCTTTTCCTAACTTGACTCCATTTAGATAGTAATCTGCCTTCCTGTTCTTGCCACCAAAGTGGATGACCTCACATTTATCCACATTAAACTGCATCTGCCATACATTTGCCCACTCACCCAACCTGTCCAAGTCACCCTGCATTCTCATAACATCCTCCTGACATTTCACACTGCTACCCAGCTTTGTGTCATCAGCAAATTTGCTAATGTTACTTTTAGTCCCTTCATCTAAATCATTAATGTATATTGTAAACAGCTGTGGTCCCAGCACTGAACCTTGCGGTACCCCACTGGTCACAGCCTATCATTCCGAAAGGGACCCGTTAATCGCTACTCTTTGTTTCCTGTCAGCCAGCCAATTTTCAATCCATGTCAGTACTCTGCCCCCAATACCATGTGCCCTAATTTTGCTCACTAACCTCCTATGTGGGACTTTATCAAAAGCTTTCTGGAAGTCCAGGTACACTACATCCACTGGATCTCCCTTGTCCATTTTCATAGTTACATCCTCAAAAAACTCCAGAAGATTAGTCAAGCATGATTTTCCCTTCATAAATCCATGCTGACTCGGACTGATCATTCTACTGCTATCCAAATATGTCGTTATTTCCTCTTTTATAACTGACTCCAGCATCTTTCCCACCACTGACAACAGGCTAACCGGTCTATAATTCCCTGTTTTCTCTCTCCCTCCTTTCTTGAAAAGTGGGACAACATTAGCCACCCTCCAATCAGCAGGAACTGTTCCCGAATCTATAGAACATTGGAAAATGATTACCAATGCATCCACGATTTCTAGAGCCACCTCTTTAAGTACCCTGGGATGCAGACCATCAGGTCCCGGGGACATCAGCCTTCAGACTCAACAGTCAATCCAACACCATTTCTTGCCTAATATAAATTTCCTTCAGTTCATCCTTTACCCTAGTTCCTTTGGCCACTATTACATCTGGGAGATTGTTTGTGTCTTCCCTAGTGAAGACAGATCCAAAGTACCTGTCCAACTCATCTGCCATTTCCTTGTTCCCTATAATAAATTCACCAGTTTCTGTCTTCAATGGCTCAATTTTGGTCTTAACTATTTTTTTGCTATTCACATAGCTAAAGAAGCTTTTACTATCCTCCTTTATATTCTTGGCTAGTTTACCTTCGTACCTCATTTTTTTTGGGCGTATTGCCTTTTTTGTTATCTTCTGTTGCTCTTTAAAAGCTTCCCAGTCCTCCAGTTTCCCGCTCATCTTTGCTATGTTATATATGCCCTCGTCTTATTACTACCATCGGGAAGGAGGTACCAGAGCCCACATTGAATGTTTTAGGAATGGCTTCTTTTCACCTGTCAGCAGATTTCTAATTAGTCCATGAATCCATGAACACAACCTTGTTATTCATCTATCGCACCATTCATCTATCTTTCTATAATCTCTCTATCTTTTTTTTATTTATACATTTCCCGGATGTGGGCGTTGCCAGCTAAGCCAACATTTATTGCCCATCCTTAGTTGCCCTTGAGAAGGTGGTGAGGAGCTGCCTCCTTGAACCGCTGCAGCCCCTGAGGTGTAGGGACACCCACAGTGCTGTTAGGGAGGGAATTCCATGATTCTGACCCAGCGACAATGAAGGAACGGCGATATGTTTCCAAGTCAGGATGGTGAGTGACTTGGAGGGTAATTTCCCAGTGGTGGTATTCCCAGGTATCTGCTGTTCTCATCCTCCTAGATGGGTCTGGACGGCGCAGCCTTAGGTGCCTGTTTATCTATCTACCTGACGAAGGGTCTCGACCCAACATTGACTGCACTACTTCCTATAGAAGCTGCCTGGCCTGCTGTGTTCCACCAGCATTTTGTGTGTGTCGTCTATTAATTTATTTATTAGTCTATCTATCTATTTATATTTAATTGTACCAATGTAATTTTTATGTCTTGCTCTGTTCGTCCGCCACAGAACAAGTGATTTCACGACGGAGATAACAAACCTGCTTCTGATTCTGATTCTGTCCCGCTGAGCCTCTTGCTGGTCTGAGCTCAGACCCTGCTGCGCGACTGAACTCTGTGCCGGGGCAGTTAGGGGGGGTGGCAACAAAAAAAAATCAGATCGCCTGCTTTGCCAGGGACAGCCGCGTTCTGTGGACAACTGGATGGACTCTGCAGCCCTCCGCCCCACCCCGTTGGGAACGCCGCAACGCGCAGCTTTGGGTGTAAAATGTGCATCTGCTGCCCCGCTGCAGCTGGGGCTGCAGTGTCTCAGCATCACTCAGGGCCATGCCCTCATTTCGCAGTTGACACCTTTAATACCCAGGATGGAAGAGCAATAATTTTAGCTCTCCCTTGAAGGCCTGCCAGGAAGCAGCGGTCTCCTGCCAGCTTGCCGGATGTGAATGGGACTCTTTGAGGTTAAATAATTGGCCCTGATATTCTATTACAACTAAAAGGAACCGGTCCTGGGTACACAGCCTGACAATTAAAAGGAGTGGTGGGGGGTGGGGGGGGGGGGGGCGGAATTATTTTTAACGTTAGTGGACGAGGTAATTAAACAGCTCCTGCCTGTATTAAATGGCGTGGGCGTAGGCTGAAATATTTAGTGGAGAGAGATGTTGCGATTGCCAAGGGCAGGAAGGGAAGCAAAGCCTCGGTGCTGGTGAGGCAGGCCGAAATCTACAGATTCCACCGCTGGGGTGGAGTAGCTACGTGTGTCCGATGTTGCAAAATGAGCCAGAGACTCAGTTAGCCAGAAGAGATAGGAAAGGGAAATTAAAGAAGAAGGGTCAGGAGTGAAATGGGGGAGGGGGTGACAAACAGAGGGGAAAAAAAGACCAAAGACAAGAGTTCCAATCCCTCAGCATCTGGATAATCTAATTTCAGTTAGTTAAACAAATTTGCAACAAGAAGCTAGTTCCAGGGATGGTGATTATGTAACCACTGACTTCTCTCAGAACCCTCTGGGTGTGAACCTGTTCTCCTGTATCCAGATTACACGTGACTTCAGACTCGGTCTGATCAACTGTTCTTTAAGGTGGCCCAGCACACCGCTGTCCAGGAGCTCTTCAAAATGCTACCCCCCACCCCCCACCCCCTGAACAGCTGAGGGCAGCGAAGCGACACAGGGGGCTAAGCAGCCTCCTCATGTGGTCAGCCAGCCAGAAAGGCCGGGCTGAGGATGTCGACTGTGTGGAGTTCGCAGGTTCTCCTGGTGAACCCTCATGGTTCCTCCCACATCTCAGAGCTGTGGTGGGTTCACCGGCCTCTGTAAGTGGCTCCTACAGTAGAGGAAGTGGCAGGTTCTGAGGGAAGTTAATGGGAATAAGGAGAGAATGAAGAGGGATTGGTTCAAGATTAATGTGAACACAGAACGTTATAGCAATGGCCCTTCTGGCCACAGTGATCTTTCATCCTTCTCTAAGATCAATTTAAGGTGGCGGGGTGGAGATATGCCTCTACCAAAGGGGGTGTAAGGCACTCCTTCCCTTTGCTAGCCAGCCGGTCACCCTCGATAGGGTGTAGACCTGACTCGGATCACGTGAAGCCATGAGGGGAGTTGGTGGATAGTCATACGGACAGCCGGCACGTATCACAAGTCCTTGTTATGTGACCACTGACTGCAGGTAGATAATCTCTGAAGAGTATTTTTCAATGGCTGTGGTCAGCTGTCTTGTGAAGCCCAGAAGAAGGCAATAGCAGACAACTTCTGTAGAAAAATTTGCCAAGAGCAATCATGGTCACGGAAAAGCCAGGATCGCTTAGGTCATACAACATGACACATAAGGACCAAACAGAGATCAATATAACCCTTCCCTCCTACATAGCTCTCCATTTTTATCTATCATCCATGTGCCTATGTAAAATTTTCTTAAATGTTCCAAATGTATCTGCCTCTACCACCACCCCCGGCAGGGTGTTCCACACACTCACCACTCTCTGAGTAAAAAATTAAAGATTCGAGATTCAAGATTCATTTATTATCAAAGAATGTATAAATTATACAGCCTTGAGATGTTTGCTTACAGGAAGCCAGTAGCAAAAATCCCAAAAGAACCCAATTAAAGAATAAAAGACCAACACTCAACACGCAAGAGGAAGGAAAAAAAGGTAAAAAAAAATATCTGCAAACGATTGAAGTGAACAACAGAATTCCGAACCAAAATGGAGTCCTCAGATCCAAATGGCGGAGCAGCCTGGTGTAGGCCCAAAGCCTCACTTCTCAGTTTATCATATTGATGAGCATGGAGTACAGCAGCTGGGGCAGCCTTCATAGCGTCAATGCCCTGGAGATGACCATCGCGGAGAACAAACGTAATTGGCTGACGCTCTGTCTCTCCTCTGACCTCTGACCTACCCCCTATAGTTTCCGACTTGATAAAATTATGCCCACTCATATCCACCCTGGGAGAAAAGTCTCTGGCTGTCCACTCGATCTTTGCATTTTATTTTATTTTGCGATGCAGCGCGAAGTAGCCCTTCCGGACTTTTGAGCCATGTCACCCTAGCAACACCCGACAAACACGATTAACCCTAGCCTAATCATGGGACAATTTACAACGGGCAAATAACCTACTTGGTATGTCTTTGGACCGTGGGAGGAAACCGGAGCACCCAGAGGAAATCCACACATTCCACGGGCAGGACGTACAAGACGGTACTAGAATTGAACTCTCTCAGGTCACCTCTCCTCCTTCGCTCCAAGGAGTAAAGCCCTAGATCACTCAGCCTATCCTCGTAGGAGGTGAGTGAGAGGATGCTTGACCGTCAGTGCACCCTTGGGGGGGAATGAAAGGTCTGCTTCCCTGATGTGTGACTCTGTGACTCCAAGTGATATAGATCAACCCTCCCACGATGGGCCAGCACTGAATGGAAGTGGAGACGGATTATTCATACATCTCCTCAAGAATGAACATAGATCAATCACCATCGTAAACTTCTGGAAAAAAGCTAGAGAGAAAATATACAAATCATTTCCAGTCTACTTCTGTATTTTAGTGGAGACATAATGATGCCATCTCTAAAGTATCTGGACCAAAGGACATTCTCAAAGCAGCAGGAGAAAGATCTGGGTTTCTAGATACTTCAAAGTATCTAAAATACTGTACAGATAGTGAAGTGCTTTCTAGTTCCCACTGCTATTAAGTAGGAAACATGGAGGTGAACGTGCATCCAGGAAGTGCCCATGAACAACAATGAGACAAAGGCCTGATGCTCTTTGTCAACCGTGGTAACAAATGTTAGCTCAGAGGAGAGAACTTGGGGCTTTGCTCTGACTTAGTGCCATAGGAATCTGCCGGAGAGGGAAGGTGTGGCCTTGCCTTAAAATACCATCTGGTCCAAAACACCTCCATCACTGTGACCCACACCACCTTGGGGGTTGTGTCTCCACAGGGACTGGAATTGAGAGACAGATCTGTTGGACCAACAGCTGAGGTTAAAGCAGCTAATCCAGAGGACACTTGTTCCACACACATACTTTGCAGCTGAATGTTAGCCTGTAAACCCAGTTACAAATACATTTTCACTTAAATATGAACATTCAGAACAGTTTAATTCTCATCTTTTTTATTTCAAGTTATCATCTTAATTTCTCAGGCTATAAAGGAGGCCATTCGGCCCGTCGAATCTATATGGGCAACCCCATCGGTCCTATTCCCTGTATGCTGCACCATCTCTCAGAGGTCCCATGAACTCCCTCCAACTCACCTACCATCTACCTGCGCAGTAGCAATTAATCTTAAAAAAGGATCTAGTGCTTTCCCTGTGTATTGGACGAATAAACTCTTCTCAAGCTTCCAGCCAGTTGAGAGAAAGTGGCTAGTGGGATGGGGGGGGGGGGGGTTTGGAGGAAAGTGTTTGGAGGAAAGTACTGCAGGGATGTCAGAGGTATGTTTTTTTTACACAGAAAATGGGAGCCCTGCCATGGTTGTGGAAGATGCAAATACATTTGGGGCATTTAAGAAACCCTTAGGCGCATGGATGACAGAAAAAGGGAGGGCCAGAAAGAGGGAAGGGTTAGATTGACCTTGGAGTAGGTTAAATGGTCGGCAAGACATGGTGGGCTGAAGGGTGTGTACTGAGCTGTAAAGATCTATCTTCAATGTTCTAAACCGGAGCAGGTGAGGGTAACGCACACACTGACAGCACCGGCCGTAGGTTAGTATCCAACTCGGGTCACTGGAACTGTCAGGACGCCGCGCTTAGAACGAGGGAGGAGGTAGAAATATAAAGATAAAGATTAAAGTATATTTTATTACAAAAGTTAATCAGTTTAATGTTCAGATGACCGCCCCCCCCCCAACTGTTTGCTGCAGAGGAGTAGGCGGGGCTACACAAGGCTGATCCGAGCCGAGCACCACCAATCCAAAGACTGATTTTTATATTAAAAAATGATCAAAAGCTACGCAGAAAGCACATTGAATTCTCAGAGGAACCCCTGCGGCAGCGGCGTCAGTACAGTTCTTCCCTCCCCCAGCCAACAGAGAGGCCATCCACTCATTTTTGGAAATCATTCTCCCGTCCGTTAAATGAACTGAAAGGAGGGGGGGGGGGAGGGGGTCAAACTCCGCAGTAAGATTTAGGTTTTACTAACAAACAGAGATGAGCATACATAGACTCCGCAGCATACGGCAGGCTATTTGGCCCATCGAGTCCAATCAATCCCTCTTTTTATTCTCATCACAACGTCATCAACTCCCAACCCCCTCCCTCCCCGATAATACCACTCGTCACACACACGGCGCAATAGACAGTGCCGAATTAAGCAACCCAGCCACACGTCTCAGGGATGGGTGGGGAGGGGGTAGTGAGCAGTGAGCAGCACACAAGTCACAAGGAGAACGTGGAGTGAGGTGAAAACTAGGACTTTTTATTTAAGCGTGTTCATATCTGTTCAAAAGGCCGGAGATAATAACTTCATATGGCACTGAGAAGACAATCTGGTGGTGGTGGGTAGATATTGGCAAAGGCCCATCGGTACTTGAGTGAGACTTCTCACGAGACTGCACCAATATGATCCAGAGACAGGATTTGTTTGAGATAATATTTAGAGAGCTAAGCCGCCGGATCCGATTTAAGAAGATCCAGACGAAAGTACAACTCAGCATTGTTTCGGCAGCCGGAAGGAACTTGAATTTCTACTCACACAAAGTAGCTAAACTGGCCATGGAGGGCTGTATCTCCCACAATTCACAGCGGCAGAAAAAAGGCCCTGTCTATAACTGGGAAAGATGAATCGTAAAAACGCGCTTCCTCAAACACTACAGCTCTTTTCTAATTTACCCATTGGACAAGCATCCCCTTCAGTCGGTTAGGATCCAGAAATAAATAAAATTGAAAGCCACGTCACTATTCATTTCAGATATGCTGCGAGAGATTTCGCAACCGTGGCCACGAGTGGTTTCACCCGGTGGATGACGTCTCACGACTGGCTAAACATTGGGAAACTAAGTGCGATCAGATAAAAGACCGCGGCCTGAGCCGGTGACAACCCGTGAGGGCTCGCATTACATAGCGGTCTCCCACAGAACGCAAGACCCTGCTGTATCTTTGCACGTCTGACAATCCAGTTGCATTGCAGATCTTAAAGTTCAGGTTTATTTTCATTCAAACATACAGATGTATACAGCTAAACGAAACACCGTTGCTCGAGGGTCAAGGTGCAAAACACGCTACATATAGTCACGCTCAGCACAAAGTTATGTTCCAGCTTACAAAGTCACAACATAACACCAACACAAGCCCCTGAGTGCCACGTCCTAACAAAGGTTCTCGGCCAAGAACGTCGACTGTTTATCCGTTTCCATAGATGCTGCCTGACCTCCTGAGTTCCTCCAGCATTTTGTGTGTGTTGCTCTGGATTTCCAGCATCTGCAGAATCTATTTGTGTTTGTGGCCTGAAGATTGACAGGCTGACATAGAGTGCGAGGAGCATGTTTACGCTAGCCAGTATAACGTTACTGACACTACTACGATAAAGCAAGCAGCCGTATAAATATGTGAAAGAGCAGCAACAGAAGATCAGTGCGGGGCGAGAGTGCGTCAGTGAGTTGGGCAGGGGCGGCTGGGTATGCTGGGGTCAGCCTGGGGGAAAGAAGCTATTGCCCAGCCTGACAGTCCTGGTTCTTGTGCTGCGGTATGGTAGCGCAGTGATTAGCACAACACAGTACAATCGATCCGGGTTCAGTTCCCGACGCTGCCTGTAAAAGGTTTGTACGGGCTCCCCGCGACGATGTGGCTCCGGGTGCTCCGTTTCACTGGCGGATTAAATCGGGGGTTTCTGGGTGGCTGCCTCGAAGTGCCGAAAGGTCACTGTATCTCAATCGATAAGTAAGACCATAAGACATACGAGCAGAATTAAATCTAATCGGCCCATCGAGAGGGCTTCGGCCTGAAGACAAATCACAGTCTCTACCTCCCTAAGCAAGCTAGGCGTGAATGTACCACCAAAAACAAAGCATTTACTACCGTCACAGACAATGAAAATGAACGTTTTTGAAATGAATGGTCAAATTTCATTCACTATTATCTCATGACATGAATGTGCAGGAAATCAGAGGGACGCGGACAT
Organism: Hemitrygon akajei; assembly: GCF_048418815.1. NCBI lineage: Eukaryota > Metazoa > Chordata > Chondrichthyes > Myliobatiformes > Dasyatidae > Hemitrygon > Hemitrygon akajei. The sequence goes on from NC_133124.1 coordinate 200,410,817, forward strand.
CATGTAGGCAGAGTGGAGGAGATTAGTTTCGTCATGCGTTGATTTATTCGGCACAACATCATGGGTGCTGTTCAATGTTCTTTGACACAGGAGGAAACCACTCCACTCGGCCCTGTGAATGCATGCCGGCTCTCAGAGCAATCCTGTTAGTCCCACCAGCCCATTTCCCATTCTTTCTCGAACCGCCCATTAATTACCCTCCTACCTAAACCAAGGGTAATCAATGACGGACCAGCACGTTTTTGGGCGGTGGTGGTGGTGGGGGGTGGGGGTGGGGTGGGGTGGGTAGTGACCAACAAAAGCCCCGCGGGAAACCCACGTCATCAAAGTGGCACTGACAGCGCCCCAGGTCGGGTTCGAACCCGCGTCCCGGAAAGGCAGAGCACCATCTGCTGAGTGGCCGTATTGAACAGAATGACGCATCATAAACAGCACTACCATACACTAAATAAACGGAACCGCAACTCACTTGGGGCATCGGGGCAAGTGAAAAACACCGTACGAATTAGACTCTAAATCCGGTCTGCAGAGGAAAGAGGGGTGGACAGACTTAGAGAGTATCTCGGAGTTCTGAACCCCTGTAACATTGCGATTCAAATTCGGGGTGAACAAGGGGAGGGAAACGACGAGGCGTGGGCTTCATGGCCAGGTTCACACGGGGATGTGGTCACGGAGAGAGGAGGGTTGAGGCCACGAGGAAGTTAAAAAAAAAATGCGAGTGAGAATATTGCGAGATCGTGAAGTGAAATAGACCAGTGAGAGTCGGATTTAACAGCACGGACGTTGTTTGCCCTTAGCGTTTCAGAATCAGAAATAGGTTTATTATCACTGGCATATGTCGCGAAATTTGCAGTTTCGCGGCAATACATAATTTTAAAACTATAATTTGTAATAAGAAATATGAATTAAATTAAAAAAGTAGCGCAAAAATAGAGCAGAAAGTAGTGAGGCGGTGTACACCGGTTGTCGGTTCCGAAACCTGATGGCGGAGCCTAATCGCTTCGAGTCCGGACACTTGCTGTTGCCCGGGAACAGAAGTCACTTTCGAGAACAGCTGCGAGGTGGTATGTGCAGAGATGGAGAAGGGGCGATAAGGTGGCAAAGGGTGCAGATAGACAGAGGGAGCAGGTGTAAGATTAGAAGTTAATTGTGAAAACAGCAGGCAGGGATTAGCCTTTGAAATAAAACAGAATCTTTCAACAGGGGAGACAAGAGAAAAATAAAGGGGTAATCTGTAGTGAGCACAGAAACGACAGGCCGGAAATGATACTGAGCCCAGCCAGCATTTTCTTTTTTTTTTAATCGTGTTATTCTTCTGGGAATAGATGTAGGTGAAAGAAAAAACGGCATCCCCCCCCCCCCCCCACACACACACACCTCCCCAAATAACTTCACGCTCATGGTAAATCATGGTTCTGCAGAAACTTGGGATTCATTAAAGAGAAATACAATGCTAACGTGAAAGGTGCTTGTGTAGATTTCGGGCAGATTTATAGCTCCCGGTTGTCTAACAGTTTGTGGGAAGACGGCATCAGCAAAACAGAGGCATGGATGTCTCAGCGGGGTGGGGGGAGGTGTCAGTATTGTCTTCGCTCTCGCGTACGGATGCACTGCAACAGGCGAAGAAAACGGATGTATAGTGGGTCCTATTTGCAAGGGAGTTTAAATTCTGGAGAGGATTAGAGAGAGCACAAGGAACTAGAATGCTGGAACTCTAACTTGCAGGTAATGACTAAATGGCCCAGCACTGAGCATGCCCACACTTAATGGCCCAAATGGCCTAATTCTGCTCCTGTGTCTTAGGGTCACACTTCCCATTCAATGCACACCTAAATTATTGGTCACCTTAATTGGATTATCTCGCCCAGCCCCATGCTATAAAAGGTGAGACATGTGCCTGGCTCGGTCTCTCTTACAGACCACCTCATTGAAGGTAAGTGCAATTTGGGAAGGTTTATCGTTGGTCCTGGTAAGGGAGCTGCAGCTATCCAAGGTCAAGGGGGATAGCTGTCGTAGTGCTTTTCCATGTTCTTTGTATGTGTAACCATACCCTGTCCCCACACCTCTTTCTGTGTATTGTACAGCCAACCCGACCTTCCCCATGTGTTAACCCTCAATGTTTTTTGTTAGAATATTGTAGTTGCTTGTGTTGACCCGACTTCCCCCTGTAAATAAATTCCTTATTATTAAAACTGTGTGTGTCCAGGCCTCTATTGTTGAGACTCAAAGAAACAGTTATTTTCCATCACAACAGACGGATATCACCATCAGGACATTGGGAGACAGACAGACGTTGTAGTCAGACTACAGACGGTTAGACATGTATCCTGTCAGATCATAGACAGACAGACATCCCCAGCAGACAACAATCAGGTAGACATGTTGTCAGTCTACAGAGAAACAGGTATCCATCAGACTACAGAGAGACATTCCCCAAAGACTATAGACCACAGGCAATCAGATCGAATTAGTGGTAGGCCACGGTCAGACTGACGGGGATTCTTGCCAATACTCAAACAGACAGACAATCCAAGCAGACTAAAAGCAGACAGATAGCCAGACAGAGACCCACCAAACACTCTGACACCTGCCCTGCAAATACATGTGTCCCCAGTGGAAAACATCCTGTATTGTCCCGGTACTGAAGAAACGACAACCAAAGGAGTTGAATGACATCAGACCTGTTGCCTTGACGTCGCACGTGATGAAGACCATGGAGCGGCTGATAATACAGAATCTGAGGCCACAAACCAGGCACGCCCGGGATCCGCTTCAGTTTGCGTATAAGGAGAAGGTGGGAGTGGAGGATGCTATCACGTATTTGCTGCACAAATCACTCTCTCACCTAGATGGGGTCAGTTGTGCTGTGAGGATTACATTCCTTGACTTCTCTAGTGCCTTTAACACCATCCAGCTCAAGATCTTAAGGCACAAACTAACGGAGATGGGAGTAGACTCTCACATGGTGATAGTGGACTACTTGACAGATAGACCTCAATATGTGCGGTTGGGAGACTGTAGGTCTGACACGGTGGTCAGCAGCACAGGAGCGCCGCAGGGAACCGTACTCTCTCCGGTCCTGTTCACCCTGTACACATCAGACTTCCAATATAACTCGGAGTCCTGCCATGTGCAGAAGTTCGCTGATGACACGGCCATAGTGGGGTGTGTCAGGAATGGACAGGAGGAGGAGTATAGGAAAATGATACAGGACTTTGTGATATGGTGCAACTCAAACTACCTGCGTCTCAATATCACCAAGACCAAGGAGATGGTGGTGGACTTTAGGAGATCTAGGCCTCATATGGAGCCAGTGATCATTAATGGAGAATGTGTGGAGCAGGTTAAGACCTACAAGTATCTGGGAGTACAGTTAGACGAGAAGCTAGACTGGACTGCCAACACAGATGCCTTGTGCAGGAAGGCACAGAGTCGACTGTACTTCCTTAGAAGGTTGGCGTCATTCAATGTCTGTAGTGAGATGCTGAAGATGTTCTATAGGTCAGTTGTGGAGAGCGCCCTCTTCTTTGTGGTGGTGTGTTGGGGAGGAAGCATTAAGAAGAGGGACGCCTCACGTCTTAATAAGCTGGTAAGGAAGGCAGGCTCTGTCGTGAGCAAAGTGCTGGAGAGTTTAACATCGGTAGCTGAGCGAAGGGCGCTGAGTAGGCTACGGTCAATTATGGAAAACTCTGAACATCCTCTACATAGCACCATCCAGAGACAGAGAAGCAGTTTCAGCGACAGGTTACTATCGATGCAATGCTCCTCAGACAGGATGAAGAGGTCAATACTCCCCAATGCCATTAGGCTTTACAATTCAACCGCCAGGACTTAAGAACTTTTTAAAAGCTATTATTAATGCTTTTTGAGATAGTGATTTAGATGCATATCATATTTTTTACTGAGTTAAGTATTGTATGTAATTAGTTTTGCTACAACAAGTGTATGGGACATTGGAAAAAAGTTGAATTTCCCCATGGGGATGAATAAAGTATCTATCTATCTATCTATCTATCTATCTATATCTGCTCCTCCTCATCATCCAGAGACCTAAATGGCCCTTCCAGGTGAGGCAAAGGTTCATATGCATATTGGCCACCTTGTCTACCATTTGAAGTTCAAAGATCAAAATAAATGTTATTATCAAAGTACATATATGTCACCGTATACAACCCTGAGATTCATTTTCTTGTGGGCATACTCAATAGGTCGATAAAATAGTAACTATAACAGAATCAATGAATAACCACCCAACTAGGGCGTTCAACAGAATACGGATTTTAGGGTTCCAACTGGTGTGTGGGGTGGGGGGCGGGTCACTTCCAAAAGGTGATGCTTCAAAAAGGTGACATCCATCATTAAGGACCAACCTCACCCAATATAAGCCTTTTAACATTGCTACAATTCAGGAGGAGCTACAGGAGCCTGAAGATACAAACTTGATGTTTCAACAACAGATTTCCCCCCTCTGCCATCAGATTTCCGAATGGACAATAACACATATACACTGCCTCACTGTTTTTTTCCTCCTTCTGGTCATTTTTGCTCTCTTTTTGACCTACTTAGTTAATTAAATTTTTATACATGGTAATTTTTTGTCACAATTTCATATTGTAATGTTGGATTTTTTTTATTATTATGTATTACAATTTACTGCTGCCACAAAACAACATATTCCATGACATATGACAGTGATATTAAGCTTGATTCTGATTTTGGCTGAACTGCCATTAGGTGCTGGTCACAGAAACTGATGCCAGACCTTTGACTCAGAGGATCAGCAGGTTGGCACTTTGACGGGTACCATACAGGCCCAGAATGGTTTAGAGAGTCCCTGTCACTGTCGAAAAATAGGACATTACAGACTGTTTTCCAGGAAAGAACATATCATGCACATTTGATGCCTCTGTGTCAGTACTTGAAGGAGATCAGAAGGATGAAGGGGGATCTACTCAGGGGAGTTGACTGGATATTGAGAGGCCTTGATTTGAGGGGACATGGAGAGGATGTTTACATTTGTAGGAGAGTCTAGGATCTGAGGACACCACCTCAAATTAAAACAACACCCTTTTAAGTGGAAATCGTTCAGCCAGAGAGTGGTAAATCTTTGCAACAGCAGGCAGTGGAGGACAAGTCACTGGGACTGAGTGTATTGAAGATGGTGATTAATAGGTTCTTGATGGGTAAGGGGTTAAGGTTTCGGAGAGAAGGGAAGAGAATGGGGTTTAAAAAAATCAGCCGTGCTTGAATGATGGAGAAAACATGATGGGCTGAATGGCCTAATTCTGCTCCTGTGCCTGTGGTCTTATGGTGTTTAGTATTCCCAGCTCTGATGTAGAAAGAGAGTTCCAGATTGACAGAGGGAAATTGTGATCAATGCCTGCTTGGAAAGAACGCAACATCCCAACTAATTCCTGGGAATCCCTGGCCCATGACTGCTGTAAATGGAGAAGGAGCATTGGGGATGATAATAATCTCACCCTCACTGTCAGCAAAACAAAAGACCTTGAATTGACATTAAGAAGTGGGGGTAACACACATGCTCCTGTTTACAGCAACGGGTGCTGTTGAGATGGTTGAATGCTTCAAGTTCCTAAGAGTGAACAGCACCAATAGCACGTCCTGGATGCCACAGTAAAAAAAAAGCGCACCAGCATGTCTATTTTCTCAGAAAGCTAAAGAAATTTGGCCTGTCCACTTTGACCCTCACCAATTTTTACTGGTGCACATGGCACACCCTATTTGGCTACATTGTGATTTGCTCTGCACTTGACTTCAAAAATGACAGAGGGTTGTGGACACAGCTCAGCACTCCATGGAAAGCAGCCTTGCCTCACATAGACTCCGTCTAAACTGCTCGCTGCCTTAGCAAAAGCAGTCCGCATCATCAAAGACTCCTCCAATGGGGCAGAAGACACAACAGCTTGAAAGCACATAACACCAGGATCAAGGATAACTTCCATCCCACTGTTATCAGACTCTTGAATGGATGTCTTGTATAACAACACATACAAAATACTGGAGAAACTCAGCATTTCAGTCAGTACCTATGGAGAAGAATTCACAGTTGATACCTTGCGTAAAATCCTTCATCAGGACTGGAAAGGAAGGGGGAAGAAGTCAGAACAAGAAGGTGGGAGGGGGTGGGGGTGGAAGGAGTAGAAGCCTGCAGGAAATAGATGAAACCTGATGAGGGGGGAAGGTGGGTGGGTGAGGGATGGGGATGAACTAAGAAGCTGGAAGGTGTAAGGTAGACGAGGTAAAGGACTGAGAAAGAAGGATTCTCATAGGAGAGGACATTGGACCGTGGGAGAAAGGGAAGGAGGAGGGGCACCAGAAGGCGGTGATGCAGAGGGGAGGAGAAGAAAAAGAATGGAGTATGGAAAAAGAGAGAAAGGAAGGGGTTAAAAATGACCGTAAGCTAGAACAATCGATGTTCATGCATTCAGGTTGGAGGTTACCCAGGGGTTGGGTATGAGAGGTTGCTCCTGCAGCCTGAGCTTGACCTCATTGTGGCATAGTGGAGGCCATGGACTGACATATCGGAACGGGATTGAAATGGGTGGCCTTTTGTGGTGGAAGGAGTGAATGTGCTTGATGAAACTGTCCACCAATCTACATCAGGTTTCAACGACATAGAGGAGGTGAAGCAGAGGCACTGGGCACAGTAGATGACCCTGACAGACTCACAGGTGAAGTGTCCCCTCCTTTTTAATGTTAAAGGACCACTTAAGGCCTTGAATGGGCCTCAACCTTGTACAATAAGATAGGCTCTTGACCTCACAAACTACCTTGTTATAATCTTCCACTTTATTATTTACCTGAACTACATTTTCCCTGTAGTTATTCTTGATTGTTATTGTTTTACCTTGTTCTGCCTCAATGCACTGTGTAATAGGTTGATCTGCATGAACAGTATGCAAGACAAGCTTTTCGCTCTATCTTGGTACATGTGACAATAATGAACCAATACTAATACCTTACTGTTATGAGACTATTGAACCTTGTATGATAAGATGGATTCCTGACCTCACAATCTACCTTGCCATGGTCTGGTACGGTATTGTATGTCTGCACTGCACTTCATTCTGCATTCTGTTATTGTTCTTCCCTTATGCTACCTCAATGCCCTGGCATGATGAAATTATCTGTATGGATGGAATGGAAAGCAAAGTGCTTTTGTGCTTTGCTACATGTGACAATTCACCATTTTCCAATATCAATCCACAGGTCAAGAGTGCAGAGAAGTCCAGTGGAAAGATTTCACCACCTCACAAACCATTCCCCCTTCCTCACTCACTGCCTCACGCACCCCCAGCCCCACCTGTGACAAAATCTGCACCTCCCCATGTGCCCATCAGACATCTCAGAACGGAGGGAATCAGAAGGGGATCACTTCATCCATGACCCTCTCCGTCCAAGCAAGGAGAGGGGGAGGCAGAGGAGGCTGTTGGAAGCTGGGGGAAGAAACAGAATGCTGGAGGAACTCTGCAGCTTGAGCAGTGTGTGTGGAGGGAATTGGGCAGTCCGCACTTCAGATCGTGAACCTTCATCTGCACCGTAAGGTGAAAGGAAAAGCAGAGAGAAGCAGTATTGAACGGTAAGGGGAAGGTGTTCAGAATGAGATGGCAAGTGATTGGTGGATCCAGGTGAGGAGGACTGATAGGCAGATGGAGGAGGGGAGAGCGAAAATATTGACAGAGGCTGCGAGGTGCTGAGTGGAGACAACAAAAGGCTACAAATGATGGAATCTGATAGGACAGGAAGTGGAGCACGGAACCAAGTAAGGGAGGTGGTTGAGCAGGTGGGAACAGGGTGGGAGGAGTGCGTAGGTGATTGGCTGTTGGAGAAAGGGAAAGAAACAGGGCAATGGGCGGCTGGGCAGGTGGGTGTAGGAGGAATTGGGTAGATCAGAAGGGGAGCAGGTTACATGAAATCGTAACTGCTTTTATATACATCAACAACCACCACAGTCCGAGAATGTGCTGAGGACAACTCACAAGTGTTGCCATGCCTCCAGCACCAACACAGCATGCCCACAACTTACTAACTGGTACGTCTTTGGAATGCAGGAAGAAACTGAAGCACCCAAGGAAAACTCACCTGACTCGGGGGAAGAACATACCAACTCCTTACGGACAGCGCCGGGAGCTGAATACCGATCGTAGCTGCTGCAAAGTGTTGCTCTGCCCGCTATGCTGCCCGTAGACTCTCGGGTATTGATCCTCCAGTTTATGTTTGGCCTCACCATGACAGTACGGGAGGCAACCGGGAGTCAAGGTGGATTGCTTCTGGGCAACGGTACTGCGACCACCTCCTTTACACAAGGTATAATCTGCCAAAAGTGGGATATGTAGCATCATTAATACTACGTGGTATCAGTTATAGTCATCAAGTTATGCAGGACAGGAACAGACCCCTCGGCCCAACTCATCCATGGCGATCTGAGCTCGTTCAATTTGTTTGTTTGGCCTGTATCCCTCTAAGTTTTTCCTGCCCACGCGTCTTATAAAAGTCGTAATTGGCCCAGCCTCCACCACTTCTTTTGACAGCTGGTTCGGTATGTTTAGCAGCCTCTGGCTGACAAAGTTGACCCCTTTCCCAATTCACTTTCAATCTATGCTCTACTCAGGCAAAAAAAAACTGTGACCCTTATGACTTTATAAACCTCTGTACGGTTAACCCTCAGCCTCCCAATCTCCACGAAAAACACCTCAGCTTTTCCAGCACCAGCTATTCAGCCATAGCCCTGATGAAGGCTCTCGGCCTGAAACATCGACCTTCCATGGATAATGCCTGACCTGCCGAGTTCCTTTGTTATAGTGTGTTACTCAGCCCATCCAGTTTCTCTTTAGAAGTCAAGCATTCTCGTGAATTTTTTTCCTTCCCTCTTTCCAGGTTCCAGTTCAATCCCAAGATTACTAGAGTTCGGATAAATCTTGCAATTTAACCCAAGGGTTTTGACTAAATCTACTCATTATCTCATTACTCATTATCTGTCTAATCTTCGTCTGCATAATTACTCAGGATAATACTAACCCCCCCCCCCCAACACGGCCTCAGCACCGCAGAGAGATTATGGGGAGGGTTGGCTGGAATGGGGGAGGAGTAGTAGGCGTTAGAAAATTGTGTTAATTATTTCGTGGGATGATAGCGTTTGACACTTGACACTGGCTGGGTTTGCAATCTGTCTTTATTCTACTATACCGCCGGATCTGCTCCAAAGGTGACTGCAGAATAAACCGCACTGCAGATGCTCCGAATGCCCTTCAAGCAGAGACTCTGCAAATATATTACTAGGCGCCTGGCCAGGAAGCAGTACAGTATCTCTCCCACCCCCCACCCCCCTCGCTCTCTGACCACTTCATTAGTAAGTAACTCGTGCCACGACACGGTTCGAAACAGCTAGTCTGCCGCTTACCTTACAGGCTGTTCGGATAAGAACTCTTAGGGGGAGTGTGGCCTGCCAAGAAAATGACCCCTGACCTCCCATCCGCAGTGACCCGGCGAGGCAATTAAGAGTTTTCGGGCTGGGAAAATAGTGTTACTTAACACGTCTCCGAAGAACTGGCAGCAGCGCTGGTTTACAGGCTGTCGCTTTTTATTCGCCATTAGAGAGATATCTGGGGAATATGTAAAAGAGAATATTTCACCCTAGCTCAGTCCCATGGGATCCCACTCGGTGAATTAGGTTGAAGCTGCTCGTTTCAAGTTCAGCCCATATTCACCCACATTTCAGTGAACCGCACAGCTATATATTCCGCGTGCTGCAAGAAGCGGCTCGGCCCATCGAGTCCGTGCCACCCACTGACATTAATCCAATGTCTTATTCCCTCTCTAACATACCACTCCCCTCACCCCAAATTCCATCATGTACCTACTCACTAGGGGCAACGTACAAACCTCTAGGATGTGTACGCACTGATCCTGTAGACGCATCAATGGAGGGAAATGAACCGTTCACGTTCCGAGTCGAGACCCTGGAAAGGAAGGGGGCAGAAAGCAGAATAAGAAGTTGTGGGAAAGGGAGGAGCGAAGACTTACAGGCGATAGGTGAAACCAGGTGAGTGGGAGCGAGTACATGGCGAGTACAAACTCCACTTAGACAGCAGCGTAGATCAGGATCAAACTCGCGTCGGTGGGGCCGTGAGACAGCTAGTTCTACTGGTGGAGCCACGATGGCACCCAATAATGTTTGTCACCCCCTCCCCATCTTTTCACTCCCCCAAACCTCTGCGTATGACTGGTAGCAGAGGACGCACTTGACCAGATCTACATACGAATCATCGACCAGGCGATATTTTGGCCCAACTGTCACGTTAATCATTTGACCCACTATTTAGTAGCACCTCCCGGGATGAATAGAAACTCCAATGTACATTCGAGTCAAATACAATATGAATTATAATCACGTTAAAAATACAACGGCCAATCAGCGTAAAAAGTGGACCGCCAAAACTGTTGTAACTAAGACTAAGAAAAGAAACTATGTTTTGGTAAATATGACACCAGGGTCTTGAGAAACTGAGTTACAGAGCAAGGTTAAATAGGTTAGGACTTTATTCCATGGAGCGTAGAAGAATGAGGGGAGATTTGATAGAGGTAAATAAAATTATGATGGGTATAGATAGAGTGAATGCAAGCAGGCTTTTTCCACTGAGGTTGGGGAGAAAAACCCCCAGATTATATGGGTTAAGGGTGAAGGGGGAAAGTTTAAAGGTAACGTGGGGGGCTTCATCACACAGAGACAACTAGGGACAACTTACAGCCGATTAACCCATTAACCCGCATGTCTTTGGGATGTGGGAGGAAACGGGATCGCCCGCAGGAAACCTGCGGATCACTGGGAGAACCCGCAAACTACACACTGGTGGTCATAATTGAGAGCATGACTCCCGAGGTGCGGGGCCGCGGTTCTGCCAGCTACGCCAATGTGCCGCCTGCAAACAGTGCTTGGACTTCGCTCAGCAGCGGAGAGCTGCGGACCAAAAGCTGGAAAGTTGGGATGGGCTGGGTAGTTCCTTCTTCGACCATCACGGGCACGTGGGACGAATGGCTTCTCCCCCGATTGCAAGCACTACTTATCACGTGCTTGACGTCCAGCAGACAGTTGGAACCGGAGAGGGATTAGCGACCTACAAATTTGTCCTTGAATTTGAACAACCTCTGCAGATGTTAGAAATCCAAAGCCACACACACACACTTCGGAGCGTAAAGATGCCTTGAAGGACGGGCGAGGAGCGCAATCCCCTCTCACACCACTCTGACGTTTCACTCACGAGTAGACGGGCCATTCTCCAATTATACTGAACACAACCGCGGAAGCTGAGACTCACAGTATCAACTGACACATCAAAGTGCACGAACAAGCAGATCACTTGGAGACAATAGAGGCTGGAATGAGGAGCAACGAGCAAGATGTTGCAGAAAGGCAGCGGGTCGCGCAGCATCTGTGGTGGGAAATGGATAAAATCTTGATATGCACTCAATTGCTTGTAACTTTTTCCAGCGGGTGGAGGGAGATGCTTTGCATTCAAAAATAAATTGAATTCTTAAATGAGAAATAGATTAATAAAGTGAAGGGGGTTCGCCACATACATAATCTATGTGAATGACATGCGTAACTTTTTTTTTCCAGTGACTTGGTACATGTGACAATAAATAGACCTATTGCCAATCGGATTATTGCTCGAAATACTACCAGTACTGCCTCAACGGGCCGAATAGCCGCCGCCTTTAACTGCTCTATCATTCCAATAACTGCAGTCCTGTGCTGCAGTGGAACATACTGACACGCCCATCAGGCATTCCCAGGGCGGCCTCAGCCAGCTTTACTTAGACTGTGGAACTACGGTCTGCCAGCACTCCCACAAGCTCTGCTTGGCATGCAATGTATTTCTCTGTTAAGCACTTTCAGGTTCACATAGATAGAATCTGCATCAGCCATTCTCCAAGACACTTGCCGCTTGTACCAATGAAGAGCGTCGGTGATTTAAGAGACCGTCTCTAAATGCCCGACTCTCATCAACGCGTTTAGAATATACGGCAATTGTTTGCCGGCAGAGGAGGCGGTGGGCGCAAGCATTGTGTTCACTAGTTCTTGGGAATCTTCTTTCATGAATTAGATTTCTTGGTCAGGGCAGAATTCTTCACAGCCAACCAAAATAAATTAAAACAAGAAATAATCAAACAAAACCTTTCTACAGCGCTGTTCATGATGCTCCATGGTACTTTACAATGCTTTGTTGCGAAGAAAAATTCCACAAACAGTGGCCAGATAATCAGTTGCATATTGTCCACGAAGGGATACATATTGGCCAGGAAGTTGGGGAAAGGCCGGCGATTGGGGGGGGGGGGGGTGAACAACCAGGTTGCCAAGGGAACTTTCTTCCGCAAACCTATGGGAGTTAAAAAGAACTCGAAACTGGGCGTGGCTTCACCAGCTCATACAGATCATGCCTGCAAACTCCCTATTAAACATGCTATTAATATAAAATAAAGCTATTTAAATGCATTCGCTCTCCTTTTTAAAGTGCAAGGGCTTGTGTGGACACCTTATTGGATTTACATTTTCCTCATAAGCTCAGTACTGTTCACCCAAATAATTATTTAAATATTTTGGCTAACTTAGTAAGTTAGTCGATTATTTCTTTATTCCACATTTCTACTACTCCAATTGATGGCTTTATGGCCAAGTTTGCAGATGATACAAAGATAGGTGGAGGGCCTGGTATTGCTGAGGAAGCAGAGTGTCTCTAGAAGGATTTAGATTAAGGGAATGGGCAATGAAGTGGCAGATGGAATACAGTGTATTGCACTTTGGTAGAAGGAATAACTTACTGCTCATTACACATCTGGCATCGAGGGCAGCAGTGAAGGTTCTCCATCTCTGACTGTCAATACTGTCAATAGGATTCTTCATTGTTGTTTCCATAATAATTATTTTTTAACCAATCATAGTTGTTCACCCTGAGCTGAAGCCCTGAACCTGGCCTCTATCCTTTGACCTGTTTGGCACTGGTGACCCTACCAAGAGCCAAAGCACAAGGCCTTGACTCCAGCTAACATAGCTCTCTAGGTCACTGAGGCACACAAGCCTCCAAACCCTATGACAAGGCTGTGGTCCTGTTGGAGAAGAAGGGATAAAGTCATAGACTATTTTCTAATCAGGGAGAAAATTCAGAAACCAGAGGTGCAAAGGAACTTGGGAGTCTTCATGCAGGATTCCCTAAAGATGAAGTTGCAGGTTTCGTTAGTGGTAAGGAAGGCAAATGCAATGTTAGCATTAATTTCAAGAGGGACTAGAATATAAAAACAAGGATGTAATACTGAGGCTTTATAAGTCATTGGCCAAACCACATTTGAACTACTGTGGGAAGATTTGGCCCCTAAGAAAGGACATACTAGCATTGGAGAAGGATCAGAGGGGGTTCACAAGAATAATTCCAGAAATGAAGGCATTAATGCATGAGGAGCGTTTGATGGCTCCGGGACTGTACTTGCTGGAGTATAGAAAAGTGAGGGGAGATCTCATTGAAACCTATCAAATATTGAAAACCCTAGACAGAATAGTTGTGGAAAATATTTCCTATAGTGGGGGAGTCTCGGACCAGAGGGCACAGCCTCAAAATACAAAGATCTCCATTTAGAACAGAGATAAGGAGGAATTTCTTTAGCCATAAAGCAATGAATGAATTAGTCAGTGCGTTAAAGGTTAATGGGCAAAGTCAATGGGTTGAGGGGAATAATAAAGCAGCCATGATAGGATGGCAAGGAAGACTTGATGGCCCAAATGGCCTAATGCTGCTCCAAAGTTTTATGGTTTTACAGTCTATGATTTTCCAGTTGTCTGACATCCACTTTCACAGCTCTTTTACTCCTTATATATCTGAAAATCCTTTAGGTATCCTCCTTTATACAATTGGCTGGCTTACCTTCATAGGTATCTTTTGTCTCTGTATTGCTATTTTAATTGTTTTCTGTTTTTAAAAGCTTCCCAATCTTCTAGTTTCTTGCTAATTTTTCTTTTTACATTGCCCTCCCTTTTTGCATTTTTGCTGTCCTTGACTGAGCTTGTTAATCATATTCGCCTCCACACTGTGGGATGAACTGATCCTGTGTCTTCTGAATTACTCACAGAAACACCAGCCATTGCTGTTCTATCATCCCTGCTAGTGTCCCTTCCAATCAACTTTGGCCAGCTCTTCTCTCATGCCTCTGAAGTTGTCTTTACTCAAATGTAACACTTGTACATCTGATCTTAGCTTCTCCTTCTCAAACTGCAAGACAAATTCTATCATATTATGATCACTGCATCCTGAGGGTTCCCTTATCTGAAGCCTCATACTCAAATCTTGTACATTTCACAAGTCAATCTAGAATTGCTATTCCCCAGTGGGCTCCACAACAAGCTTCTTTAAAGAGTCATTTATACCCATTATGGTACATATATTCCTTCTCGTGGAACTCAGCACTGACCAGATTTTCCCAATCTACCTGCATATTGAATTCCCCGTGAGCATCGTAACATTGCCCTTTTTACCTGCCTTTTCTAACTCCCATTTTAATTTGTACGCCACATCCTGGCTACTGTTCAGAGGCCTGTATATAACACCCATTGGGACTTTTTTGCCCTTGCAGTTTCTTAACTCTATCTACAAGGATTCTACATCTTCTGATCCTATGTCACTTCTTTCTAAGGATTTGATTTCATTTTTTTACCAACAAATCCACCCTAAGCCCTCTGCTCACTTGCCTGTGCTTTTGAAAAAAAATGTATCCTTGTATGTTAAGCTCCCAACTGTGATCTTTTTTCAACCACAACTCCATGATGCCCACAACTTTAGACCTGCCAATTTTTAACTGCACTGAGATCCTCTACTTATTTTTGTATGCAGTGTACATTCAAATATATCACCTTCAGTCCTATATTCACCACCCTTCTTTCCAATTTTGTCTCCATGTTGCTTGAAGTTAAATTGTTACCTCTTTCTAAATATTTAGTCCTTTTTAAAAATCAGATTTCAGTAAATTCTCACATATTAGCTTTCCCTTTGACTTTATCCATACTTTTCTAAGCTGTTGAACCCGCCTCCCTACTATTCAGTTTAAAGCTTTATCCCTAGTAATGTAGTTCACTGGGATTGTTATCCCAGCATGATTCAGGTAGAGCCTGACTCAGCGGACCAACTTCCTTGTTCCCAAGTACTGTGCCAATGTTTTAAGAATCCAAACCCACTTCTTCCATCAATCTTTAGACACTCAGGTGAATTTGTACCCTGGGGAAAGGCCCATATTTACTCAATAAACTCCTCCTTCTCCCCTTCCCTCCTCCCCCACTTACTCTCATCTCCTCCTTTATCATCCCCTCCTCCACATCCCCTCCCACCCTGCACCCTCCTTTTCCCCTCTTTCCCCCCACTAGTGGCACCCCCCTACTCCCTCCCTTCACCATTCACAGGCCCCCTCTTCTCTCCTTTAGAAGACTATAATGACATGGGAGCAGACTCACTGGTCAAAATAGCCTAATTCTACACTTGTATTTGGTCTGTCTGCTACTAATCATGTCTGATTTATTATCCCTCTCAACTCCATTCAAATGCCTACTCCCCATAACCTTCGACACCCTCGCTAACCAACAGAAAACACATGGAAAATTGTGCAAACAGGGAACACCATCATGCAGCTACACCACATTCCCTGATCCTGCATTCCTACTTTATTTCATTAGTTGCAATTTGGAATCCTTTTAGTTTATTATTGTGTAAAAAAGTCTTACCTGGTCTTAAAGCCAAGAAATGTTTCAGATACTGGAATTTGTGAGCAACACACACAAGATGCTGGAGGAACTCAGCAAGTCAGGCAGCATCTGTGCAGGTGAATAAACAATTAAAGTTTTTGGGCTGAGACCCTTCATCAGCACTTGAAAGGAAGCCTTCTTTGCCTGTTATTATCTGGTACTGTCCTGTATTTCCTTGGCCAGGTCTCAGAACTCATACTACCACACTGGCCTACTCATAATAGCTGATCCAAAATGGCCTCCAGGACCTAGGCCTCAGCCTCTTCCCACTGAAGCCTCTTGAGCCAAAGCCTCAGATCCCCACTCTAACTCTATAACTCCAAACCTATTGTACTGTCTTGTGGAAGATTTTATGATAGAATCACAGAACCTTAGAGCAGTACAGCATGGATGCGGGCCATTCGGCCTAACCACTCCATGTGGACCATGATGTTATCCCAATTCCCCTTTGTTCCACCCATGTCCTTCTATAGATGATATGCAAACATGTAACGGTGAATGGGGAATCATTCTTCATAACATTTGCACAGTTCCGAGCACAATTTGTACCTTCTCCCCATACAAAAATGCCTGTCAACATCTCTAACAACGCAGCATTCCCTTGGCAGTACTCATCTTCCTGACTCACAGCCAAGAGTGCTACCACTAAGCCTCAACTGACATGATAATTAGTAGGAAGCCGTCTACAAAAAGAATCCTGCTACAAATTGTATCTTGGGACCACTCAGAATTAGGGCCAGCTTTCCAAAACACTCTTCTGTCCACAGCTCTCTTTTTGTAAATGTGTACATATAATAATATATATTTACTTTGGAGACTAAACAATGTATTTGCCACTTTTCTGTTCTAAAACTCCAGCAGAGTGAGCAAATGGTTTAAAATTTCAAACCTATCATTGTAGCTGAGGGATTTGAACTAAATACATAATACTGAGATAACCATATTGACACAAAAAAAAATCAAAGCTCATATCCCTTACCTGGTATGGTGAACACACCAAAGTGATTGGATTTAAACTGGCTTCATTTCAAGGTCAGTTAATTATACATATCAGCTGTTGCCTTGAATGATCAGAAGTTATACTATGGACCAGCATTCTGATTCCATTAGTGGTATGGCAGTCTGGTCATGGTGAACAAGATCTCTTTATGTGTTTCCTTCTCCTTTTCAAAGTACAATTTAAGTACATAGATAGTAGGAAATGACCTTGACTTTAAAGATCAAGCTTCTGAACCAAGTCTAACTATAACTGATTGATGCCTGAATTCATATTGAAAGTTATTAATAAATAATCAGCACTCCAGGCAAGACCAAAGCAATAAAATTAAAGACAGTCATTCATTAATTCTTCATCACTGTGAACCAATAAACTGAGCAAATATCTTGTTGAAATGGATTGAAAACGAAACAGCTCCTTGGCAATTCTTGTGAGACATAATTTATTCTCTTTTTTCTCTGTAATGATGAAGATGGAACCATTCCCAATTAATTGTGCCTTTACTTCAATTGCTTCCATGCACTTGTATTGAAGGTTGGTATAGAGTAATAGAGTTGAACAGCACAGACATGGGGCCATCCACCATATCCAAAATGACCTTTTTGCCAAATGTTAATCCCATTTGTCCATATTAGGTCTGAAACCTTCTAAACCTTACCTATTTAAGCGTAAGTCTAAATGTCTCTTGAATATACAATAAGTGACCATTTTATTATGTACTTTTTTCAGCCAATTTATTAAGTATGTTCATGATTTTCTGCTGCTGTAGCCCACCAGAGATGCTCTTCTGCACACCACTGTTGTAACACGTGGTTAACTGAGTTACTGTCATCTTCCTATCAGCTTGAACCAGTCTAGCTCTTCTCCTCCAACCTCTCTCATTAACAAGGCATTTTTGCCCATAGAACTGGTGCTCATTGGATGTTTTTATTTTTTTTTTGCATCATCTCTATAAACTCTAGAGACTGTTGTGTGTGAAAAACTGAGAGGTCAGCAGATTCTGAGATACACAAACCATCCTGTGTGGCACCTATAAACAAACCACTGTCAAAGTCACTTAGATCACATTTCTTCCTCACGCTGACATTTGGTCTGAACAACAGCTGAATCTCTTGACCATGTCTGCATGCTTTTATGCACTGAGTTGCTGCCACGTGTTTGGCTGATCAGATATTTGCATTATCGAGCAAGTGGACAGGCGTACTAATGTACTGGCCGCTGTGTGCAAATTCACAACTTATCTATCTGCACATTTCAGATATCCACCAGTCTCCTTATGAAAAAAAATGTCCCCCAGATTCCTATTTAAATTCCTTTTCTCACCTTAAATCTGTTTGCTCCTCTTTTTGAAACCTCTACCACAGGTAAAAGATCCTGCCAATCTACCCTATCTGTTCCTCTCATGATTTCATATACCTCTATGAGAAATATTTGCCCCTCATCTGAGCCTCCTTCACTACAAGGGAAAAGAACTAGTCTCTCCCTGTATTTAAAGACCTCCAATCCAGGTGAAATCCTGTTTACCAGACCTGAGTACTGCATTTCCTATCATTTTTTTCTTTGTGTAAATATACCATTGAGAGAATCACTATAAAATGCATTGGATGTCCAAATGCTGCCTGGCGTACTGAATTCCTGCAGCATTTTTCTTTGTGTTGCTCCAGATTCCAGCCTCTGCAGTCTCCTATGTCTTCACCACTGAAAGATTTCCAGGCAATTTGCATTCACTTGAAAACTAATTTGATTGGCTGTAAAGCACCTGATCCTGAGGTCAAGGAAAGTGTACCTGTTGACGCAAGCTGTTCCTTTCTTTCAACACCAACTGGGACTGAGATATTTCAGGAAGTGCCTGTGAGGCGCTCCCACACTTCATAAGCATTTAGGTCACTAACAGGTGGGGTTTTAAGTGCCTGGAAGTCCCTGGAATTCCTTTTCTCCATGTTGTTCACCACTCACAATGTTTCAATTAAAAGGCAAGGTGTCAAAATCAATTATTTGTACATTGAAGGTGCTGTATACGTGCAAGGTATTACGGTTGGCAATATTTTGTAAATAAAATATACTTTAATGAAAAGTAAAAGTATGTACAATAAACCATTCAATGACTCTTAATCCTTTACAAGTGTTTCCATTACGGTCTTTATATTTCCACACTTATAGCCACGCAGGTGGCACTCTTATTTCATATTTACATACCCTTGTTGAAGGGTATACACCCCGCCCCCTACCCCTCAACTCCCACGGGAGAAGAACCCTAAATTGTGGTCCTTCCCCACCGGGCCCTTGCGGTGGCTGCACCAAGTTTCGGTGCGTCCTTCAGCACGTACTCCTGCAGCCGAGAATGTGCCAGTCGGCAGCATTCCCCCACGGACATCTCCGTGTGCTGGTAGACCATTAAGTTTCGGGCCGACCAAAGAGCGTCTTGCCCTGAGTTGATGATTTGCCAGCAGCACCGGATGGCAAATGGACTAGAGAAACCAGGCTTGAACCTCGACAGAGTCCAGGGAGGGGACTGAGGGAGTGAAAGGAGAGTCAGGAGATAGCACAGTTGTAATGAGAGAAGAATGGATAAAGCAACAGTAACTGCCTTCTCTTGTGGAATTTTCTTCTGGGATCTTAGCAACTGTATAGGCAGTGGGCTATAATCCTTATTGTAGGCGGATTATTCTCCCATTCAGGCAATACAGCTGCACTGTCAGTAACCAGCTGCAAGTACCAGAGGGTAGCATTACTATTAAGTGAAATTCAATCAGCTCTCCCGTCACAATCTGCTGAGTGAGACATTTACATTGCCAGGACATGGATCTGGACAAAGATCGGCCTTCTCACTCCTTTAATCTCTGCTTCAGAGCATCCTGTCAGTGGCCTCATCCTCTTGTGTGCTGGGTGTAACCACCTTCAGTGGCCGGTTATTTCCACTGTGCACAGTGAACGCCGTTCAGTCCTAGCTGCCACTTTAATTCATTTAATCTCATCCTATCAGAAAACTCCCCCCTCACATAACTCACATTAAATTCTCACTTATTCTCCCTCTTTCCCAGTTCTGATCATGTGTCTCACGCTGAAACATTAACTCCGTTTCTTTCTCTACGGGTACAGCCTGACCTGCTGCGTGTGTCTCTAGCATTTTAAGACCATAACAGATTGGAGCAGAACCTGGTTATTTGGCCCGTCGCGTATGTTCCGCCCTTTGTGTACTAGATTTTGCGAATCTATTTCAGATTTCCACCATCTGCAGTATTTTAGTTTGATTTTCACAACTCTCCTGAATGTGCTTTCCGTCAAGTGCGTTAGTTTGCTCCAGATTTTGGTACGTGTTTACAACATCTTAATTGCATCACAAATAAAACAAATGCAAGGAATAGGGAGAGGTCATTCTGTCCATTTCCCTCGGGAAAGATCACGGTTAATCCCATGTCTCCAACTGGCTTCACTGCCCGATCCCCACATCGCTCAATTTCCTTACTGTCTAAACTTCCAGCTATCACAACTAGCCTCAAAATAGAAGTACTGTACGTTCCTTTAGAACAGAGATAAGGAGGGAATTTCTTTGGCCTGCGGGTGGTGAATCTGTCGAATTCATTGCTACAGACAGCTGTGGAGGCCAAGTCACTGCATATACTTAACGCGGATAGGTTCTGGATTGGTACGGACGTCAAAGGTTACGAGAAGGCCGGAAAATAGGGTTGAGCGGGATAATAAATCAGCCACGATGAAATGGCGGAGCAGACTCGATGAGCTGAATGGCCTAATTCTGCCCCCATGCCTTATTGTCATATGGTCTGTGCTAAGAGCGACAAAGGATCCACAATCCACTGATTTTTTAAAAGGAGACGTAGATTATTTTTAATGGGACGTAGCTCGTCGATCACTGTTCGCTCTTATATCCCATGCAATCTCTCGGATAGCTCAACGTCACAGTTATTACAGCGGGCGCCTCAGAGATTAGGGTTCGATCCTGTCTTTGGACGCTGTCTGTATGGAGTCTGCACATTCTCTCTACGATTGTGGGGGTTTACGCCTGGTGCTCTCGGTTCCTTCCCACATACCACAGACATGAGAATAAACTGCAATTAGTTAGGGATTCCTGTAAATAGGTGCTTGATGGTCGATGGACCGAAGTGCCCAAGTCCGTGCTCCGTTTCTAAACACAGAAATAAACCAGACGGATACCTGGAGGCCTCAGTCTGGAGTTTGTGTATAATCCTCGCTGTAGCCAGAAATCTCTCGTTTCCCTCTGTGGGCCATGCATAAACAGGCGAGACATCCCCTCCCTAGAGTTAATAACAGTACGCTTAAAGACCCCCACGTGTTCAGTCAATTTTCTGATTAGTTTTCGAGCGGACTTCCTAAATGGCTCCGATTTCAATGTGCTGGCCTTTCGATTGCTTGAGTGTGTGGCCGGTACAACTACAGACAGAAAATGCTGGGCATTGAAGCTCGTAGACCTCGAGCATTACCTCTCTCTATAGGTGCCGTGAACCCCTCCGACATTTTCTGATTGTATTTCGAATTCCAAACATTTGCAATTTTTTTGTGTGTTATGAGAAGTTAATCAGTTGCTTTAATTTCCACACTATATGTGGCATCTGACTGCACTTTACAACGAAATACACGTAATCTGGCCCTGTTCTCTTAGCGCAGTTAGTTAACCATTAAATTTCATGGATAAGATTTTGTTCTGTTCATATCTGCACGAACAACCTTACTACTTTAAACCAATGCAATTCAGCTTGTGGCGTGCGGTTCTCACAAATGCTTTGGACGAGGGAATAATGTTAATTAGCTTGGCAATAGAGAGCTGCCCGAATTCTGGCGTCTCGGCTGCCACATCAGAGATGTAACGGTATATGATACCGAGAGCGTTACCGCTTTATGGGTCTCTCTCAGGTACAGGGTATCACGTGTGTAATAACTGGGTCAGAGGTCCCCCACCCACCTCCTCCAGACAACCACCCGTCTGCGCTACTCGGAAAGGGCGTCGGTCCCCAGACTGCCACTCGTTCAATCAGATTTTAGCCCCTCTGTATATCCATCACTGATCGATATTCATACCGAGTAAAAATCACTTTGACAGCTCCAATCGTTTGTGCCCTTTATCTGAAGAGAGAGATTTCCACAACCCACGCCCCATGATATAAAAAAAATGATTGCTCCTTAAAATCCTCACTGTAAGATTAACTTCAGCCCCACTTGTTCTAAATTTTACTGACCAAACCTTTTTCGGAAACAGTTAAATTGGATCACCCCTTTTATATACCGAGTCACCCAGTGGTTTCGAACTGATCCCTCAGGGAGTTTCAGTGTCAAGAAGGGAGAGAACAAAGGAAGGTGGAACGGGGGCACTGGCAGTTACTGGAAGGGTCCCCAGCGTTCGCAGGGTGTCCCACGAAAAGGCACCGGTCTCCATAGGGTGTCGCGGTAAAGGCAACCGTATCTAAAGGGTATCCTGGGACGGGCACCAATATCTTACAGAGTGCTTCGTGCTGATAATTGTAGTGTGTTTTGGGAAAGGCACCAGTATCCAAAGAGTATCCCGGGGCAGGAACCGATAACTATAGAGCTTCCAGGGAAAGGCATGGTATGTGCAGAATATCCCGGGAGAGAAAATACATATCTGTTCGGAGGCAGACGAGGTCCTATACAGAGATGAAAGGAGAAGGAGGAATTGGGGATTAAGGACAGGTGCCAAAGTCTGGGGTCCGGAATAGGTTGGGGTAGAATTTAAGCTCCTCTGAACTGCAGTAGTCAGATCCTATATATAATAATAGGGAACGTAAATGCGAGCAGAAACACGGGAGCTGCCCCGTCTGTCCAGGAAGGAGATATTGCTGAACGCACATTCTGAGTGGGATTTTGGCTGAGCTAAGGCTGAAGTTGCATTGTGCCGGTCGCCAGTTCTGTTCGCTCTGCGCCGGTTAGCTGTCTGCCAGTGGGAGTGGCCAGACGAAGGCTGTATCGATTTTGCTGGGGACAGAGGCTGCGTCAGTTCTGTGAGCGCTATAAAAGCAGGGCGCGGAGCAGGTCCAGCACACACGCCACCATGAGCACCGCCAGCTACGAGTCCTATTTCCACGCTCACCGAAGGCGCTATGGGGACAGCTCCGTGCCCCGGTCCTACGGAACTGTCCAGCATTTCAGGAGCGGCTACGGCGGGAGCGGCTACGGCGGGATCCCCTACGGCGGGAGCAGCTACGGCGGCAGCATGAAACCTTCCTACACAACTTACTCGGTGCCGGCCTTTGCCATCAGGAAAGCCCATAGCGCCACTTCGACCTTAATGTCCTCGATGGATAACTTCGATCTTAGCCAGGCGAGCGTGGTGAGCAGCGAGTTCAAGGCGCTGAGGACCCAGGAGAAAGCTCAGCTCCAGGATCTGAACGACCGTTTCGCCAGCTTCATCGAGAAGGTGCATGAGTTGGAACAGCAAAACAAGGTGCTGGAAGCCGAGCTCTCTCTCCTGCGCCAGAAACAGGGCGGGCCCTCCAGACTGAAAGGCATCTACGAGCAGGAGCTGAGGGACCTGCGCATGGCTCTGGATGATGCCAAGCATGAGAGGCAGGCAGCTCAGAACGAGAGGGACCACTTGGAAGACGCCCTGAAGAACCTGCAAAACCGCTACGAGGAGGAGGTGCTGAACCGGGAGGATGCCGAGGGCAGGCTGATGGAAGCGAGGAAAGGCTCGGACGATGCAGCTTTGGCGAGGGCCGAGGTGGAGAAGAAGATCGACAGCTTGATGGACGAGATCGCCTTCCTGAAAAAGCTCCACGAAGAGGAGATTGCCGAGCTGCAGGCTCAGATTCAGTACGCTCAGGTGACGGTGGAGGTGGACATGGCCAAGCCCGACCTGTCCTCTGCCCTGAGGGAGATCCGGAGCCAATACGAGAAGGTGGCTGCGAAGAACATGCAATCGGCCGAAGACTGGTACAAGAGCCGCTTCGCCATGCTCAGCGAAAGCGTCTCCAAAGACAACGACGCCACTAAGCAGGCCAAGGACGAGGTTGCGGAATACCGGCGCCTTGTCAAAGCCAAGACCCTGGAGATCGACGGCGTGAGGGGGATGAACGAGGCGCTGGAGAGGCAGCTGCAGGAACTGGACGAGAAGCAGGGCGGGGAGATCAGCGCACTGCAGGTGAGGCCAGTGCGGAGGATGGGGGGGGGGGAATAACGGAGCAGAGAGAGGGAGGGAGGGAGAGGGGTGGAAGAAAGCCAGATAGAGATTGAGAGAGAGTTTGAGAGAGATTAAGAAAGAGAGACAGACAGCAGACAGACAGATAGACAGGGGGGGGGGGGGACGGACGGAAGAAAATAAGGTGCTGGAAAACAGTGGGAGGGAAGGGGAATCATGGAAAAAGGCCAAAGGCCGGGGAGGATCGAGGTAAGGAAGGCACGCGAACCCACAGATTTACAATTGAAGGGATTAGTTGTTTGATAGCGAGGTTAGCTGTGATTGGGGAATACAAGTGGCTGTGCTTTGGTATGTGTTGTGCTGGGTGGCTTTCACTTAACAAGCTGCCATCTCTCCGCTCAGGACGCTATCAGTCAGCTAGAAAACGAACTCAGGACCACCAAGAACGAGATGGGACGCTACCTGAAGGAGTACCAGGACCTTCTAAACGTGAAAATGGCCTTGGACATCGAGATCGCAGCCTACAGGTAAACGCGGGCTCTCCGACACAAAGGAGTTCCCAGAGCAGGGAGATTTAAGATTTCAGAACCTCTCACTACTCTGGGAACCAGGGCAATGAGTCGGGATCCGGGGAGACACGGCAACCCAATTAGTATTCAGTTAGCTCATCATTCTGCACCTCGACGCAGTCAGATGCCAGCCGGTCTCTTCCTCGGACTTACAGCACACCGCTGCCCTTGGCGGATACTCCCAGACTGGGCGGGGTTGCCGCCTAGGGGTCTGCAATGCACCACTTGTGTGGCAGCCATTCTGTGCCGTTTGCGGCCTCTTGCTGTGCGCTATGAGACTCAAAAGGACCGTAGTCTTCGGTCTGTAGAGGGTTGGACCGCGGGGCAGATGCAAGGATTTCTGTGTACTGGGCTTTCAAGCTAAATTGGTCCATTGGTCCTCTCCGTCCCGATTATGGACGGCATCATCCCGAGCACAGAGCTTCGGTCCATCCGGGAACTCCCAATGCAACCCTCCATTACTTGACAACTTGTTGAGCCAGCGTTCAACATTCTCATCACCAAATGGTGGATAAGGCCTCACGGTCTCCACTGCAGGCCAAAACAATCACCGCAAGCTTACTATAGCTCCAAAGAAGAGAAAGAAAACGTGCCCTGAAATGCTGCGGTGGGATTGTTGTGACCTGCAGCAGGACACTGACAGGCGGTATCTTTAAAGAAAATAGATGAGTACGGAAAGGGGACATCGTATGGGAGAACAGGGATCAGAATGGGAAATTGGCACATGAAAATAGTCTCCAAGGGCTTGAGGTTCTTACCGATGGGCATTAATAGTGAAGTGAGCATGGATAATATTCTCATGAAATATTGAAATATTTGGAATAATCTCACCCTAATTTCCGTTCTGTGTCCAGGAAGCTGCTGGAAGGCGAGGAGACACGGATCAACTATGCCAACGTTGGCAGTGTGATCAGTAGCTACACCCACACCCAGAGCGCGCCTATCTTTAGCAGACCCAGCTACTCCCTGCAAAGCAGCTCCTACATGTTGTCCAGCAGACCCACAATCTTCAGTGCTTATTCCAGCAGTCAGGCTGAGGAAGAAATCATACAGCAAGCCCAGGCATTCTCAGAGCAGATGGAACCTCCCGCAGATGAGGCTGAAGAAGCGGAAGGTAAGAGTTAGAAGCAGTGGGCATTCAAAGTCAAGAGTTCCTCCATCTCCTGTAATTAGCTGTCATTGGGACTCAATTGGCAGCACTCCCCCCTTTCCAGGTGAATGGTTCAAGTCCCACTCCCCATTACA